>NC_092133.1:143314973-143619655 GCF_043159975.1 Macaca nemestrina
CATTGATTCAGAGCTAAATATGAGTGACACTCCCGGCATGGGACTGTGGGTGGGGATGGGGGAACACACATCCAAACCATGTCAGTGGCATATCAGTATTTTTCTTTTTTTTTTTTTTTTTTTTGAGACGGAGTCTCGCTCTGTCGCCCAGGCTGGAGTGCAGTGGCCGGGTCTCAGCTCACTGCAAGCTCCGCCTCCCGGGTTCACGCCATTCTCCTGCCTCAGCCTCCCGAGTAGCTGGGACTACAGGCGCCCGCCACCTCGCCCGGCTAGTTTTTTGTATTTTTAGTAGAGACGGGGTTTCACCATGTTAGCCAAGATGGTCTCGATCTCCTGACCTTGTGATCCGCCTGTCTCGGCCTCCCAAAGTGCTGGGATTACAGGCTTGAGCCACCGCGCCCGGCCAGTATTTTTCTTTTTAAAAGTGAGATATGTTAACTCATCGTGTGGTACACTTTGCAGAGGTTGCTCCATTGGAAACAGAACCAACTTCCAGGACAGAGGTTCTTCTGGTCTTTGGGCTTGAGTCTGTGCAAATAGGACATTTGTAAAAGAAGATTCTGGTTAAAATAAATTACTCTAGGGAAATGCATCTGACTCCGGAGAGAAAACTTGGTGGGGAGGAGGAACATGGAATTTGGTACTGGAACCAGTGAGGGGTTGGGTTCCTGGGAAGGTCACACAATCAGGCAGCTTCAGTCCCTTCTCTGACCTCATCTCCCTGTTCCCTACGACACCCCCCATGTTCCTTGACAGAATTATCTCTCACCTCTTCCATTCCTGAGCTGTCTCCATCATGAACTTCTTGTAATAAATCTAGATCTAAACAGGCAAGGGAAAAATAGAAATAGCTAACAAACATGAAAATGTGCTCAAATGCCCTTCTTAACATAGGGAATATAAATTAAGGCAAAAATAGATATGTTGGGGAATTTCAAACAATGGAGAATGTGATTGAATGCCTCTGAACAGTGGCACCTCACAATTTCCACCAATGTATACTTCTCTAGGTATAGTTCAAGATATACATAATTCAGATTTTAAAAATAATGTACTGAGCCATGCATGCTAGTTTGAGCCTATTATTCCAGGTACTTAGGAGGCTGAGGTGGGAGGATTGCTTGAGCTCAGGAGTTAGAGGTTGCAGGGAGCTATGATCACACCACTGCACTCCAGTCTAGGTGATAGGCTGAGGCCCTGTCTCAAAAAAAAAAAAAAAGACAAATAAATAAATAACTGAAATAACAATACAGCACAACAAAAGCATTGCTCTTTTGGTAAACAGAGCATGGAACACCATGGAACAACAGATCACCAGAACACCAGGCGGAATTGCAATCGCTTAAAAAACAAGTATCAGGCCGGGCGCAGTGGCTCACACCTGTAATCCCAGCACTTGGGAGGCCGAGGCAGGCGCATCACTTGAGGTTAGGAGTTCAAGACCAGACTGGCCAACATGGGGAGACCCTGTCTCTACCAAAAATACAAAAATTAGCCAGGCATGGTGGCAGGCACCTGTAATCTCAGCTACTCGGGAGGCTGAGGAAGGAGAATCGCTTGAACCTGGGAGCAGAGGTTGCAGTGAACCAAGATCATGCCACTGCACTCCAGCCTGGGCGACAAGAGCAAAACTCTGTCTCAAAAAAAAAAAAAAAAAAAAAAAAAAAAAAATCAAAACAAACAAACCAAAAAAACAAAGTAAGGTCATGGGGAATCGGGACTCTCCCTGATTAGCTGGTCTTAAATGGGGGTTGGAGAAGGACTTCCATGAACACAACAGGTGACAGCTCTGAAGAGGAGGAAGAGCAGGCTGAGTCCCTGGCACCCGCACGTGTGAGTGGGCAGCGAAGTGGACACAAGTGGACACTGGCAACGTCCATCCTCCTCTAAGCACCTGCCTCAAGCATTTTTACAGACCCCATCATTTCTTCATCCTACCAGCCCACCCTCATCTTCAGCAAACAACCTGACCTCCTCATCCACAAGGCTGAAGTCCAGGGCTCTGAGCTCCTGTAAGTCTTAGAGGAAGTGGGTCCTATGTCCTGGCCAACACTCGCCTCTCCGGCTGAGCCTGTGATTTTGCCAAATCAAGATTTTAAGTTCCAGCTTTCCACCCAACATCTCTGCAGCGTTTAGGTCAACCTCTGCCTGTCACCTGAATACCGTAACTTCTATGTGACGCATCTTTTCAAAGTCTCGCAGTGGCCTCCCGGACACAGTCTGGCGTTGACGGGCCACCCCAGGATGAGCCTAGCTCACACCTCTCCTAGGCTCTCCCAGGCTCCTGCCACTTCTCCCATCATGCCTTCTGGCCCAGATGGTTCCGTTTTATCTCTTTCTTATGTACCTCACAAATGCCCATGCTGTTTTTCTGTTTCAAAAACTTTCTTTCCATTGAGGGAAACCTGTCAGTCCTTGTTAGTCTAATGCTGCTGGGCTCTTCATGCCCACTTCAGACACGGGCCTCCTCTGGACAGGCGCCCCGCCCCACCCCCGCCACATCCCCGGCCCCCCAGGCCCCGCATACACGCACACCCAGACCCTGGTCAGGTGCCCCACGCGTGCAGGCACACCCCCAGGCAGGGCAGGTGCCTTACACACACACACCTGGCCTCTGGGCAGGTGCACACACCTGGTCCCCCCTTCCTTGTGCTCCTTCATCACAGCCCCTGCGGCACTGCCGATGAGCCCGGGTTTATGTGTTGTTTTAGCTCCTGCTTCGTCGCATGCTCCGAAGGCTGAAACTTTGCCTTGGAGTTTGTATCCTCATCACCGGGCACAGTGACCAAACGGCCTCCCAAAGAGTTAAGATTGCAGATGAGGGCCGGGCGCGGTGGCTCGCACCTGTAACCCCAGCACTTTGGGAGGCCGAGGTGGGAGGATCATGAGGTCAAGAGATTGAGACCATCCTGGCTAACACGGTGAAACCCCGTCTCTACTAAAAATACAAAAATCAGCTGGGCGTGGTGGCGGGCACCTGTAGTCCCAGCTACTCAGGGGGCTGAGGCAGGAGAATCACTTGAACCTGGGAGGTGGAGGTTGCAGTGAGCGGAGATCATGCCACTGCACTCCAGCCTGGTGACAGAGTGAGACTCCGTCTCAAAAAAAAAAAAAAAAAAAGGTTACAGACGTGAGCCACTGCACCCCACCACTCATTTCTTGAGTCAAGGCTGGGTGCAGTGGCCCACGCCTGTAATGCCAGCACTCTGGGAGGCTGAGGCAGGCTGATCACTTAACACCAGGCGTTCAGGACGAGCCTGGCTAACATGGCAAAACGCTGTTTCTACTAAAAATACAAAACACCACTAGTGAGGCGTGGCGGCTCATGCCTGCAATCCAAGCACTTTGGGAGGCCAAGGTGGGAGGATCACCTGAGGTCAGGAGTTTGAGACTAGCCTGGCCAACATGGTGAAACCCCATCTCTGCTAAAAATACAAAAATTAAGGCCGGGTGCAGTGGCTCACGCCTGTAATCCCAGCACTTTGGGAGGCCGAGGCAGGCGGATTACCTGAGGTCAGGAGTTTCAGACCAGCTGGACCAATATGGAGAAACCCCATCTCTACTAAAAATACAAAATTAGCCAGGCGTGGTGGCGCATGCCTGTAATCCCAGCTACTCGGGAGGCTGAGGCAGGAGAATCACTTGAATCCAGGATGCGGAGGTTGCGGTGAGCCGAGATCATGCCATTGCACTCCAGCCTGGGCAACAAGAGTGAAACTCTGACTCAAAAAAAAAAAAAAAAAAATTAGCCAGGCGTGGTGGCACATGCCAGTAATCCCAGCTACTCGGAAGGCTGAGGCAACTCGAACCGCTTGAACCTGGAGGTGGAGGTTGCAGTGAGCCGAGATGGCATCACTGCACTCCAGCCTGGGCGACAGAGCAACACTCTGTCTCAAAAAAAAAAAAAAAAAAACCATGTCCACTTTGCCAGTTCTCCGGGTGCTTATGAAGTCTGGGTCTCTGCCTCTTCCTGACACATCCAATCCCCAATTGGGGAGTCTTTACCAAACCTCATGTCTCATCAACTCACTCCTCTTCTTCATGAGGGCGATGGCCAGGCAAGTCATCAAGGTGCAAGTGACGCGGTTCTCAGGCCTAGAAGATAATGTTATGCCTATGTGCAGACGGGCGCTATGTAGGTTAAACCCCAGCAGATTTCTGCAAGAAATCACATGACTATACACTGCAGCCCTAGACATCTTAGGCCAGAGTGGTGTTAGTTACGAAGGAAACACACATCCAGCTTCAAGAAGCCGTTTCAGGGCAGCCTGGGTCTTTAATGTGGGTTTCTGCAAAGGCTGTAGCCCTAGAGAGTTATAAAGCACACCACAGCAAAGTTTCTCATCTCCCGCTAGAGAGGGTCTTTCCAAAATTCCATGTTCCTGCAGACCCTAAACCTCCTAACAGGCCTCACCCATGTGGTTCCTTCGTCCCTGGCTGCTCCCTCCTGTGCCATCTCCTCCTGACAAGCCTGCACCCTCCTCGTCTGAGGGGGACCCCTTACTCAACTCCATGGCAGCCTCCCTGGCTTCCCAGGCTGGGAGACTCAGAGCTCTTTTCCTGCAGCCAGGAAGGGTGGAGTCCTCTCTGACTGCTTTTTGAGCCATACACCGTCATGGAATGTCTATGACAAATTAAAATCCTCCATCTCATTACTATGTTTTTATTGCCATAGGGAATTTAAAACATGAAAAAGCAGGGAGAAGAGTATCAGGAACCCCACCTGTATCCATCACAGCCAGCTTCAACAATTTTTGCCACACCAGCTTGTCCATTGTTTCTCACCTGTCTCTACCAACTGCTTCCTCTTTAGATTATTTAGAAGAAAATCCTAAACATAATACCATGCCATTCATAAATAACTGCAGTATGTGTCTCTACAAGGTAACTCTCTATTCATCAGTAACTGCAATATGTGTCTCCACAAGATAACTCTATTTCGAAGAATTACAAGTTTACAGACAAATTGCAACCACTTATATATCCTACCCTTGGATTTACCAATTAAGGTTTCGTCATGTTCTCTGAGAGCGAGAGAGAGAGAGAGAGAGATGTATATATACACACATATATACAGACATACACATTCATATGTGTGTGTATATTTCACTAAACTTTTTGAGAGAAACTTGAAGGTATCTTAACTCCTCACCCCTAAATAATTCATTGCTATCTCCTAAGATCAAAGACATTCTCTTACATAGCCATAAAACAATGAGCCAATTCGGCTGGGCGTGGTGGCTCACACCTGTAATCCCAGCACTTTGGGAGGCCGAGGCATGTGGATCACGAGGTCAGGAGATCGAGAACATCCTGGCTAACACGGTGAAACCCCGTCTCTACTAAAAATACAAAAATTAGCTGGGTGTGGTGGGAGGCGTCTGTAGTCCCAGCTACTCGGGAGGCTGAGGCAGGAGAATGGCGTGAACCCAGGAGACAGAGCTTGTAGCCCAGATCATACTACTGCACTCCAGCCTGGGCGACAGAGCGAGACTCCGTCTCAAAAAAAAAAAAAAAAAAAAAAAAGAACCAATTCAAGAAATTTAGCCTTGGTTAGAAGACTGATACACAGTCCATACTCAAATCCCAAACTGACCGTAGTGGCTCACACCTGTAATCCCAGCACTTTGGGAGGCTGAGGCAGGCAGATCACTTGAGTCCAGGAGTTCAAGACCAGCCTGGACAACATGAAGAAACCCTGTCTACTAAAAATACAAAAGTTAGCCAGGCATGGTGGTGTGGGCCTGTAGTTCCAGCTGCTCAGGAGGCTGAGGCACGAGAATCGCTTGAGCCCAGGAGGTGGAGGTTGCAGTGAGCCGAGATCGCGCACTACTGCACTCCAGCCTGGGAGACGGAGCAAGAAGACTCCATCTCAAAATAAATAAATAAATAAAATAAAATAAAATAAAATCAAATCCAGTAATGTTAATCACAGCAAATGTTTACTCTGACCTCAGAGCTAATCTAGGATTGCCCATGTCGTGCTTGAGTTCTCTCCTTAGTCTCCTATAATTTGGAAAACTTCCTCAAGTGTTCACTGTCTTTTATGACCTTGGCATTTTTAAAGATTATGGGCCATTTGTTTTGCAGAATATCCTTCAATTTCAGTTTGTCTGATTGTTCCTCATGATAAGTTTGTGAATTTTTTTCTTTTTCTTTTTTTTTTGAGACGGAGTCTCGCTCTGTCACCCAGGCTGGAGTGCAGTTGCGCAATCTTTGCTCACTGCAGGCTCCACCTCCCGGGTTCACGCCATTCTCCTGCCTCAGCCTTCTGAGTAGCTGGGACTGCAGGTGCCCGCCACCATGCCCAGCTAATTTTTTCTAGTTTTAGTAGAGATGGGGTTTCACCGTGTTAGCCAGGATGGTCTCGATCTCCTGACCTTGTGATGATCAGCACACCTCAGCCTTCCATAGTGCTGCTGGGATTACAGGCGTGAGCTACCGCGCCCGGCCGAATTTTAGCTGGAATACCATGTAACTGAGGCAGACACATAGTGGTGTGGGGCGGAGGGGGTCAGGCCAAAGTTAGTTACGCTAACTTTGATTACTTGATTCAGATGGGGTCTAACATATTGGTTCACTGTAAAAATACTCCTTTCCCTTTGAAATTAATAAGCAACAAGCAATTAATAAGCTTTGAGGTGGTGTACATAATCTACATCCTTAACAGAATTTCACCCAGTGATTTTAGCATTCATTTGTGATTTCTGCCAGAATTCTGGTGGTTACAAGATAATGATTTTTAAAATAATTCTGGCCAGGTGCGGTGGCTCACATCTGTAATCCCAGCATTCTGGGAGGTCGAAGTAAGTGGACTGCTTCAGCCCAGGAGTTCGAGACCAGCCTGAGCAACATGAGGAAACCTCGTCTCTACAAAAAATGCAAAAATTAGCTGGGCATGGTGGTGCATGCCTGTAGTCCTAGCTACTTGGGAAGCTGAAGCGGGAAGATCACTTGAGCCCAGGAGGTCAAGACTGCAGTGAGCTGGAATTGTGCCACTGCACTCCAGCCTGGGTGACAGAGCAAGACCCTGTCTCCAAAAATAAAAATAAAAAAATCTCTTCTTCATATATTAGTCAGCATTTTACTGTAAAGAAGAGCTTTCTTTTTTCCTTCCTCATTGCTACTATTTTTTACTTACCCACTCATGTATACTACTCAGTATCTGTAAAAGCTCATGCGTTCTTTTATACTCAAAGTATTCAAATGTATTACCACCATTCTTTATTTTAATACTTCCACCTAATTTGCCTAGGTCAGTTCCTTATTGTGTTTCTATTTGAGTGGCTTTTGTGGCTGGAGATACTCCACAGCAAAACCTTCTAAGGGCTTCTCTTGCCTCATAGTAAATCTGTTTTTTTTGAGACAGAGTTTCGCTCTTGTTTTCCAGGCTGGAGTGCAATGGCATGATCTCGCTCACAGCAACCTCCGCCTCCTGGGTTTAAGCAATTCTTCTGCCTCAGCCTCACGAGTAGCTGGGACAACAAGTGCCTGCCACCATGCTCAGCTAATTTTTTTGTATTTTTACTAGAGATAGGGGTTTCACCATGTTGGCCAGGCTGGTCTCGAACTCCTGACGTCAGATGATCCACCCGCCTTGGCCTCCCAACATGCTAGGATTACAGGTTTGAGCTATCACGTCTGGCCTGCCTCATAGTAAATCTTGACTCACTGCCTCCTTCTTCCTACCTGTGTTCCTTTTCGTGGATGGTGTGCCTCTGGCCCTGGCTTAGTCATCGTTTTCTGGTTCCTTCTTAAGTTGGCTTGGACCCGCTTCTGAGCCACCCAAGCACTCTACACAGCCTCACCCCACCCTCCATCCCTCACCCTCACCCTCTATCCCTCACCCTCCAGCCCTCACCCTCCATCCCTCACCCTCACCCTCCATCCCTCATCCTCACCCTCCATCCCTCACCTCACCCTCCATCCCTCCCCCTCCCCCTCCATCCCTCACCCTCACCCTCCATCCCTGGTTACCTGCTTCTCATCTATGATGCTGCCCTGGTCATTGCAGCATTAGCAGTCCCTGAGACTGAGTGGCTACTCAGTGAATATTTGTTTAACCAATGGGCAAAGGAATAGTCCTAAACCATTAGAAATAAATTTTTGAGCAGTGTGGCTACACAATGGAGAAGTGGTGTTTATTCTTTCACAGGAAATGCTTGGGGATAAAAGAAAATGTTCACCTGTAATCCCAGCATTTTTGGAAAGCCAAGGCAGGTAGATCACTTGAGGTCAGGAGTTCAAGACCAGCCTGACCAACATGGTAAAACCCTGTCTCTACCAAAAAAAAAAAAAAAAAAAAAACCAAAACAAAAAATTAGCCCGGCGTCATGGTGTATCCCTGTAATCCCAGCTACTCGGGAGGCTGAGGCAGGAGAATCACTTGAACTCGTTAGGCGCAGGCTGCAGTGAGCCAAGATTGCGCCACTGCACTCCAGCCTGGATGACAGAGGGAGACACCCCCCCGCCCCCGACAAAGAAAAGAATGTTCTCAGATACCAGCTGAAATGTAGGCCTTTGCTAGAGAAATACACTTGCTGTATTTGTTCGGTAGAGATTTTGTTCCAAGATCACTGCCCTCGCTGCCTCTGCCCTTGGGGCCTGACCATTTCTTTGGGATGACAGTAATGTCAGCTGAAAATTGTATGATGTGATGAAGCTCAACAGAGCTACCAACAGAGTGCTAACAATAGGGCCCAGAAGGAAAACCAACTGCCTAAAAGACTTTAATGGTTGACATTTGGGCTGTAACTTGAAAAATAAGCGAGATTCTCACAGAAGTAGACATTGAAGTAGTGGAGGCACATTCGAGGCCAGGGGACTCACACCCATTAGGACCCAAGTGCTCAGGCTCCAAAAGAATGCCGCCCTCGACTTCCAGAGCAGCACAGCGTCTGGAGCTGAGGCACCTCTCCATTTCTTTGTATAGGACTGTCCACACTATGAACTGTGGACTTACCTGTCAACTGTGCAGTCTGGAGTGTAAAGTCTGTATTTTATTCAAGTGTAGACTCTCAACTCCCTCAGTACCTTTAAAAATGCTCGGAAAATGAGTGTGATTGCAAGGTAAGGGTGTCTTAGGATAGGGCAGGAAAGGAAATAGAAGGGACTGGGCTGAAGACAGGCTGGGACTAGCGTGTCAAGGGTCTTCCTTCCGCAGGAGAAATTGGACTTTATCCTCCTGGGCAGGCAACAGGGAGCCGGTGAAGGTCGCATTGCAGGAGGATGGTGATGAGGCTTTTTAAGGAAACGTGTGTTGGCACTGTGAGTAATGGACTGTAGCAGAGACCAACTGCGATGCTAACCAGGTGAGCGGTAACAACAGGCAAAACCACTGGGCGGAGGGGGAGAAGGAAAGAGCTTTTAGGTAGGATTGACAGAATTTGTAACCGCTTGACATGGGAAATGAGGGAGATCTGACCATGGTTTGAGAAATTTATGCTAAAGTTTTTAAAAATTGATCTTGTCTAAGTAGAAATGCCACGAAAATGTATTTCATGTTATAACCTCACATCTCAAGGTGAAAATGGATGTTTCTTCTCAAACACAGGTTTGAAAAAAAGAAGACCATGAGGGAACAAAAGGCCTAGTTTTGATTGTTGGAAAGGATTACACAATACGAAGAGAAAATAAGAGATGTAATTCTTTTAGTTTCAGTTTTTTTCTTTTTCTTTTTTGAGACAGGCTCTCGCTCTGTCACCCAGGTTGGAATGCAGTGGTACAATCACAGCTCACTGCAGCCTCCACCTCAAGAGATCCTCCCACCTCAGCCTCCCGAGTAGCTGGAACCACAGCCATGCACCACCATGCCTGGCTAATTTTTTATAATTTTTTTTTAAGAAATGGGACTTCGACACATTGCCCAGGCTGGTCTTAAACTCTTGGCCTTGGGCGATCTGCCCACCTTGGCCTCCTAAATTGCTGGGATTACAGGCATGAGCCACTGAACCCATCCATTACTTTCTTTTGTAACAGATAAGACATACATGTCTGCTGGAATGCAGACATAGACAAAAAAGATAGAAGTTTAACCTACCAACCAGAAACGGTGGCTCATGCCTGTAATCCTAGCACTTTCGGAGGCCGAGGCAGGCGGATCACAAGGTCAGGAGATCAAGACCATCCGTCTCTACTAAAAATACAAAAATTTAGCCGGGCGTGGTGGCACGCGGCTGTAGTCCCAGCTACTCGGGAGGCTGAGGCAGGAGAATTGCTTGAACCCAGGAGGCAGAGGTTGCAGTGAGCCGAGATTGTGCCACTGCACTCCAGCCTGGGTGACTGACAGAGGGAAGAGTCAGTCTCAAAAAAAAAAAGTTTAACCTACCAATTTTGGGGCAGAATTCCTAGACTTATACCACATCAATGGGCCTAGCAATGTTAGGAATCAAGAGCAAGAGTAAACTCCTGTAGGTTATCCGTGGAGGTAAAGCAACCACACACCTAAGCAAGGACACTATCGCCTACTGGGCAGGGCACGTTGTCCAAGTAAGCAAGTTTTCTGAAATATGTACATGCTTTTAATATTAAAGGAAATCTGTCTTATGTGGTTAAATGTTCTTTAAAAACATTGCTATGAGTATAATTATTTAACTTGCAAATTTCCTTACAGCTAGGATGCAACAAGGTTTCACAAAGAAGGCAACCAACCTTGATGTCAATAAAGTCTACCCACTATGGGAAGTCGGAGAGGCTTTCTTCCAAAATGTAGAATTGTCAGCATTTGAACACTGAGTAGGAAAAATTATAAGCACAGGCTGGGTACAGTGGCTCCCATCTGTAATCCCAGATTTTGGGGGCCCAGGACCGCACTCCGAGCTCATAGGGCAGACCTGCATAGAGCAAGACCCTGTATCAAAAACTAAAATTAAAAAAGCAGTTGTAAGCACAGGTACACAGTTAACCATGAATATGGTATCCCTGAAAAGCCTTTTTAATGGGGGAACAAACCTAAAATTTGGAATAATTGATATATGTGTATGTGTAGCCAATCAGAGCAAAAACCAGGAAATCAGGCAGCAAGCTTAAGGGAAATGCAACATACTTTGTTTGGTTTCCTTTTCTTCCATAAAATTGATCGGGGTAGGTAAAGCATACTGCTATAGTTCGGAGTCGTCACCATCCTCAAGCAAATGACAGGAGTGTAAACGCCTCCCTGAGCTACCAAGAGCATCTGACTCGTTCCAACGTGGGCCCGACCCCAGCGCCTCTGGGAAACGTGGTGCTGGGGCCTTGGTCCCGGGTGTGGGTTGGTGGTTCGGGGCAGGGCCGGGGCCTTGATCCCAGGTGTGGGCTTGGGGATTCCGGGGCTGAACCCAGGCCTTGGTTACGAGTGTGGGGCGGGGGTTCCGGGCAGGGCAGGGGCCTTGATCCCAGATGTGGGGTGGGGAGTTCGGGGCAGGGCTGGGACCTTGATCCCAGGTGTGAGGTGGGAGTTCGGGGAAGCGCCGTGGCCTGGGTCCCGGGTGTGGGGTAGGAGTTCGGGGCAGGGCCGGGACCTTGGTCCCGGGTGTGGGGTGGGAGTTCGGGGCAGGGCCGGGGCCTGGGTCCCGGGGGTGAGGTTCGGGGCAGAGTCCAGGTCTGGGTCCAGGGTCTGGGGATGGGCTAGGGCTGGGTCGCCGTCCGTCCTGGGCGGCAGACAGGAGTCTTTAACTGGAGCACGCGGTGCGGACCGCCAGAGCCCAGCCCTCCGGAAGTCAGGGCCCGAACGGCCCCGCAGCGTCAGGCGCTCTGGCGGCGCCGGGTACGGCGGACGGGGCGGAACGCGCTGCGTGCGCGGGGCGGGGCGATGTGCGCGCACGCGCCAATCGCAAGGCCGCGAGCAGGGTGTACGCGCAGAGAGGCCAAGAAGGCGGCGGGGCGGGCCGGGCATCGGGTGCGCCCAATCAGCTCGCCGCAACGCCATGACGTGAGGCTCTCCCGGGTGCTGAGCGCCAGTCCGCGGGACCGGCGGGTGAGTGCGAGAGGGCAGGGCGCGGGGCGCGGGTCCGCGCGGGGGCGGGACTTCCGCAGGGCCCCGGAAGTGGGAGCTGTGTGTTCTCATGCGAACGGGAAGGAGCGTTGGGGATCTGGAGTCCCGGGGTTGAGACATTTTCGGGCCCGAAAGGGGAAGAATCCGCCGCCGCCGCCGCCGCCAGCCCGCGCCCGCCCTCGCCCTCTCCCCTACCTCCGGCCCGGCCCGGCCGCGCCGCCTCTCCCTGCCGTCTCTCTCCTCGCCGTCCCCGCGTGTGGCGCGGCCGCCGGGCCCCGGGGCTGAGGCGAGGAGCCCGCGGGCGGCCGGTCGGGCGGGGCGGCGGCGCTGACAGGTGAGGCACCCTGGGTCGCGGCGGGCGGTCCCTCCCGGCCCAGCTCGGACCCGCGCCGCGCCGCCTGTCACTGCGCCGCCATCTTCCCGGAGGACGCGGCCGCGGCGGGCAGGGCCGGGCCTGGGCCGGTGCCGGGGCAGGGGAAGGCCGGGGCCGGGCTGAGCACCGGGGCTAGGGCACGGGAAGGGCCGGGGCTGAGGAGGACTGGGGCCGGGGCCGGGGCCGGGGAAAGCCGGGGCTGAGGAGGACTGGGGTCGGGGCAGGGAAAAACTGGGGCTGAGGAGGGCCGGGGCCGGGGCAGAGGAAGGCCGGGGCCGGGGCTGAGGAGGACCTGCTGAGGCGAGGCGGGAGTCGACGGAGTTGGGTGCCCCGAAGACCGGGCCAGGGTCAGGGCCGGGTCCGGGCCAAGGCCGGCGGGGACTGGGGTCGGGCGGGGACTGGGGTCGGGCAGGGCCTGGGCGGGGCCGGGGTCGCGGGCCGCGAGCGCCCCCAGGCCCGGCGGGCGCCGGCACCCGCAGTGCGGCGCCAGCCTCGCTGCTCGCCCCTCGGTTCCGCCGGAGCCCGGGTAGGCGGCCGTGCGGGTGCGGGGCGGGACGGGTCATCAGGGCATCGTATTCCTTTAGAACCAGGAAGTTGGGATCCTGTTGCTCGGTGTGTGTTTGGAACGCTCTTGTTTTCCTCTTGATAGACTTGAGCGGAGGTAGATCTGAAGGAGTTAAAAAAATAAAGTCGGATGTGAAGATTGCCGGTGTTGGTCTTGGGGCTGGGATACACAGGCGGCAGAGGAGCCGTCGGAAAGCTGCTGCACCTGCCTCTCAGGGTGCGCTTGGGAACGTTAAGAGTCATTCCGCCTCAGTGCCGTTGTGCATCGAAACTTCATGCGAATGTCATCTTGTTTTTCCCCCTATTTTTACCTAAGACTGTCTTAAAACTTGGCTGAGATGAAACTTGAGAAAGCTGCCTGTAGAAAACTACCTCCTATCTGACTTTTGTTTGATTCTCGAATAAGTGGATGCCCAATAACTTGTCTTAATAGTAAATTGGAAGTTTGAAGTTTTGGATAACTGAGAAAACAGGAAGGTTTTCCTTGACAGGGCAGTGGAGTTTGTAAGTATAAACAGTATGCGTGAGGCCTTTTTCTAGAGATAAGAGCAACTCCAAGGTGAACATTGAAGGAGACAGACAAGTTATTTTCCCTTTCGAAAGTTTTTTTCTCTTAGTTTCAGTTGTTTGAATATTTAAATGCACTTGAAATAGGTGCTGAGTTGTAGTTTGTGACGACCACAGTGGGGAAGAGTGGTGTCCTCTTTTTCCTTAGTGGTCAGGTGGTGTGTGCAGTGTGCAATTTCGATACTTCCCCAACCTGCCTGGCGCCCCTCATTACAGTCAGGGTAATTTACAGAAGTTGAAATGGTTGTGGCTTTTCAGTTTTTTTCTCCTTGTATTTAATATGCTGAAAGGCAGTTTTGTAATCAAACCATATAAGAAATAGCTTAATAGAGGTTTGCTAAGTGAAATGCGTTCCGAAAGGCATCAGATTAACAAGCTTATTATTTAACCATGAATTTAATTTATATACTTTACTTTGAAACTTGCATTGGTTAGAAATTTTATCCTGTATTTTGAAAAGTTAGTGTGAGTTGAGTTGACTTATTTACATGAAACAAAGGCATGGCTTATTCATTAGAAGTTACCCTCGTGTTGCCTACATTTTCTCAACTGTAACAGGGACATGATGATAATATAATTTTCTTAGGACTGTTTTAACACAAACATGAAAATGTTGACTGTTTTTGCTATTTCTACTATTACTGATTTCCTCCCCCCCACCCCTATGGAGTCTTGCTCTGTCACCCAGGATGGAGTGCAGTGACACGATCTCAACTCACTGCAGCCTCTACTTCCTAGGTCTTCAAGTTGTTCTCCTGCCTCAGCCTCCCTAATAGCTGGGACTACAGGCACGTGCCACCCCACCCGGCTAATTTTTGTATTTTTAATAGAGACAGGGTTTCACCATGTTGCCCAGGCTGGTCTCGAACTCCTGGCCTCAAGTGATCCACCTGCCTCAGCCTCTCAAAGAGTTGGGATTACAGGAGTGAGCCACTGCGCCCAGCTTATTGAATTTTTAAAATATTCTACTTTCTAGCTGTCAATTTATTAGCAGAAAGGTTTTTTTTTTTTTTTTTTTTTTTTTTTTTTGCTTGTTTACATGTATCTGGGCAGAGAAAACAGATTCTGAGCACAGAATGCGTATTTGGAGAAAGCAGTTCCACTATTTTTGAGTAGGAACCAGAGAGAAAAAAAGATAACATAGGTACAGTTCTGTAGAAGAGTAGCTGAAATTAAGTGGCAGCAAATTCAGGGAGAAATGTAATTTGATTTAATGTTCGGGAAGATTGCCCTGTTTAAAAGTGAGATTTAAAGAATTTATTGAATTTAATGCAATTTCCATAAGTAAGCACAAGTTTTGACAAGTATATATTTAAGCTGTTTTTGTGAAGCAGTCTTCACATTATCTTAAAATGTAGTTCTAAAATACGTGCAGGCTGGGCGAGGTGGCTCATCATGCCTGTAATCCCAGCACTTTGGGAGGCCTACATGAGTTTAGGAGCCCAGGAGTTCACCAGCCTGGACAACAGAGAGAGACCTCATCTCTACCAAACAAAAAATTAGCCAGGCATGGTGAGTCACACCTGTAGACCCAGCTATTGGGGAAGCTGAAGTGGGAGGATCGCTTGGGCCTGGGAGGTTGAGGCTGCAGTGAGCCATGATCCTGCGACTGCACTCCATCCTGGACAACAGTGAGACCTTGTCTCCCCCCACCCCCAAAACATGCAAATTGGGGCATCAAATTGTTAATGGTGTTTACAATGAACAGTGCCTTCAGGTAGCTGCAGCTACTCTACATAGATTTGCAAGTTTTTGTAGTGATAGGCTGTGGTAGATGTTACCAGCCAAGGAGTGGCTGACAAACTCCTTTCACTGTTATTTCATTGTGATGTTAAAATTCATATTTTCCATCAAAATAGTGATAACTAGGATTATAATCTGGGTCTTCCAGTTTTAGTAACATGTTGTCTATGTTATGGTCTTTTGAGGTTGTAAAAAAGCTATATAGATATGTTACCATCAATTCCATTTGTTTTTATCCTAGTGTTAAAGGTACAAGTTTTTTTTTTTTTTCTTCTTTCCTGAGGCAGAGTTTCACTCTTGTCGCCCAAGCTGGAGTGCAATGGTGCGTTCTCATTCTCGGCTCACTGCAACCTCTGCCCCTTGGGTTCAAGTGATTCTCCTGCCTCAGCCTCCCGAGTAGCTGGGATTACAGGTCCCCGCCACCACACCTGTCTAGTTATTTTTTTGTATTTTTAGCAAAGATGGAGTTTCACCATGTTGGCCAGGCTGGTCTTGAACTCCTGACCTCAGGTGATCCACACACTTCAACCTCCCAAAGTGCTGGGATTACAGGCGTGAGCCATGGCACCCGGCCAAAGGTACAAGTTTTAAATATGTTTTTGTCATGCATGCAGTACTCTTATAGATTCTGTCAGATTTAGGGATATTCTTTTCAGATCGATAAGTTACACAAAAATCTTGGAGTATATTCTTGTAATTTCTTATACAAAATTCTCAAACCAACCTTTTTCCAATGGGGAGAAGACATGAACGCTGAAGTCATGTTTTTGGGAAATACCTTGTTAAAAACAGACACTGCTATAAGGGTTCGCTTGCTTATGCTTTTTTGTAGAACTTTATTGATGTGAAGAGTTCTCCTTTTTCTGTAAAAGCTTATTTTAGAGTACGAAGTAAATGAGGCACTCAGAGTTAACCTCATCAGGCCTGAGTTTAGTTCAGTTTAAACTTTTTGCTGTTATGCTTGTTGATATCTTTGTAACTACTATGCTTCTAGAGTTATTTTGATTAGAAAATGAATTCCTTTTTTAGATCATGGAATTGTAAGGTAGAAAACTGCTAGGTTCTCAAAAGAAGGAAGATAAATTCCAACTTGAAACTTCTTTCCCCTAACATTCTAATGCTTTGTTTTTCCTGTGTGTAAATGCCTTCCTTAGGAACAGGGAAGATTATTAACTCAGCTGTGTTTCCTTCCCTTCTCTTTCTCACTGCCACCCCCCACCCCATACCTTAATACCTTTTGTCCCTTCAATGCCTTTATAAACTTTGTCTTCTCACAGTTTTTCTGGTGAAGCTGTCATGGCTCTGATTTCAACCATAAAGGATATGCAGTTCAGTGATGCTGCTGGTTTTACATCTCCTTTCCCATCAGCCCCATTGCCCCGGTTAGGAGACCTAGACCATGGAGTATGTTGTAATATTGAAAGTATTTCATGTTTAACACAATTTTTTTTTTTTGAGACTGAATCTTGTTCTGTTGCCCAGGCTGGAGTGCACTGGCATGATCACGGCTCACTGCAAACTCTGCCTCCCTGGTTTAAGGGATTCCCCTGCCTCAGCCTCCTGAGTAGCTGGGACTACATACAGGTGCGTGCCACCACGCCTGGCTAATTTTTGTATTTTTAGTACAAATGGGGTTTCACCATGTTGGCCAGGCTAGTCTTGAACTCCTGACCTCAAGTGACCCAATTGCCATGGCCTCCCAGAGTGCTGGGATTACAGGCGTGAGCCAGTGCGCCTGGCTGTGTTTGACACAAATTTGAAAGCGTACTACTTAATTTTTAGGTTGAGTGTGATAATCATAGAGATGAGACTTGATCTTTGCTGAAAATGTTCTTTATGAAGTCTGATGTGCATGAATTTGCCTGATAAAATACTCTTGTATTTACACAAATCATTGTAGTCACACTGTAGCCAGAGTGTGGCACAGCCTGATGGCTGGCCTCTTCAGAAACTCTCCAGGACTGGCCTAGGCCTCGCCCTGCGTGTGCTTCCACTTCTGCCTTTTCCTTCTCTGCCCTGCCCCACCTTTTAGTCAGGATCACACCTCCCTCTCTTACCTTGGTGTTGCAAATGTAGTAGCCATTGGTGTTGGTAGATTCTTTGCCTGAAATTGAATGTCCACCTCCTTTTAAAAAAATTTTAAAATATTTACTTAGCTCCTTAACCCATCCTTAAAAAGATATTTTAGGATTCCTCCAGGCTGCTTTGCCTTAAGTTCTGAGGTTATGCTTCTCTGTTTCTGTAGCAACGTAAGTGTACCCTTGTGTTAGTTAGCACATAATTAATGTAAGCTCCTTGTGAGTGAGATTCTCTTTTTATGCTTGTCAACTCTGCCCAGCCCAGGGCCTGGTAAACTGTAGATGTTTAATGAAATTAATTCAAGTAAAGAGATAAGAATGCTTAAAGCCATCTCCCACCTGTGTTCCAGAGAAATTGTTTGCTGATTGTATAGTTGTACCTTTCTGTAAACAAATAGGAAAATCTTTACTCAAAAAGAATACATTAGAAAGGATCTTATAGAGTATAAAAGCTATATTTACAAATTTTTAACTGACTTTTCATAGCTACATACAGTACATAAAGTATTTTCAGATAGGGTGATTTAACCACATGACCTTTAAATTATACTGTTTCTCAGTCTTTAAAAATGTGCCCTCTTTCGGCTGGGCGTGCGTTTTTTTTTTTTTTTTTTTTTTTTTTTTTGAGATGGAGTTTCACTCTTGTTGCCCACGCTGGAGTGCAATGGCACGATCTCGGCTCACTGTAACCTCTGCCTCCCAGGTTCAAGCAGTTCTCATGCCTCAGCCTCCCTGGTAGCTGGGATTATAGGCATGTGCCACCACGCCCAGCTAATTTTGTATTTTTAGTAGGCGTGAGCCACCGCGCCTGGCATGGCTGGGTGCCTGTAATCCCAGCACTCTGGGAGGCCGAGGCAGGTGGATCACCTGAGGTTAGGAGTTCGAGACCAGCTTGGTAACATGGTGAAACCTCGTCTCTACTAAAAATACAAAAATCAGCCAGGCGTGGTGGTGCGTGCTCGTAATCCCAGCTACTTGGGAGGCTGAGGCGGGAGAATTGCTTGAACCCAGGAGGCAGAGGTTGCAGTGACCTGAGATCACGCCACTGCACTCCAGTCTGGGTGACAGAGTGAGGCTCTGTCTCAAAAAAAAAAAAAAATAAATAAATAAAAAAAATAAAATAAACGCCCCCTTTTTGATAGCCATAGAATTTCTTACCTTTATTTTGCTTTAAAATAAAAACATCGCGTTAACCCAAAATAAAACAATTGCAATATTGAAAATGTATCTTTTAAACTTTAGTGGAGGTTTTTCCATTTTTAATTTTCTGTTAAGTCTTGCTACAGGGCCTGGAATAAAGGAGGGCCACTGAGAGGTAAGAAAAGGGTTCATTTTCTTCCTGTGGCAAGTATTCTGACCAGTTGAGCACTAGGGATGCAAAGATGAAAGGCAACAGGATTTTTCTGTGAGGCCCGTCATCCAGCAGGAATAGGAAAGTGCATTGTTCTATGTAAAGCCGTAGAGACTGGCCTTTGGAAGTGACTGGCTCTCAGCTCCATGCTGCTTTGGATAGTCTGCTATAACAGTTACATGTGTTAGGGTGTATCCTGCCCTGCACTCTCCGTGTCTCCGCTCCTTGATGTATTATTCTTCATAGTATTTATGACACTATAACATGCCATATAATTTACTTATTTTATGTATGGCCCATCTTCTCCAGTCTAACGCTCTCCCAACTGAGCTATTTCGGCTACTATGGCCCACCTTCTCGTACTTGAATGTAAACTCTTACGAGATCAAGATTTATATTTTGCTCCTCAGTATGAACCTAGGCCTTAGAACAATATCTGGTATGTAGCTTGCACTAAATAGTTGATGAGTAAATCCCAGTATCAACAACAGGGATTGCCATCTCTTTTGGAGTTTGCTGTCCATTGAGACAGGTGGACAATCACATAATCCAATAGGAAAGTGCAGTGCACTAAGATCCGGCCTTGGGGGGAGGTATCAGGAGGCTTCCCTGAGGACGCGATGGTGGCACTGCGATTGGAGGGATGGTGATGGAGTGAGAGGTCAGCAGAGAGAATTACCTGTGTAGTGCCCCAGGTGGGAAGGTGCCGAGTGCTTTGAAGGAACTAGTGTGAACAAGGCTGAAGGAAGAGAACACAGCTGGGAAGCAGGTGGAGAGTTTTATTTTACAGAGCTTGGGAGGTCCCATATAGGTTGATTATTTTGCCCTTTATCCTAAGACCAGTGGGAAGCAGTTGAAGGGTTTTATATCATAGAATTGTCTTTTTTAAATGATTCTGCTTTGTAGAGAGTGGTGTGGAAGCAGGAAGTGGTCATATGGTGAGTGTTACTAGGCGGCAAGGTAGGGAACCTCTTTCTTCTTGTGTACACCTTCATACATCTTCATAGTTGAAAAGGCCAAGCCCCAGTCTAAATGAGACCAGCCAGCTTCCTTAAAATCCCTTTAATTTGTATTACATATAATCATGTATGTTTAAAAATATTTTATTTTTTTTTTGAGACAGTTTGTGTCACCCAGGCTAGAGTCCAGTGGCATGCTCACAGCTCTCTGCAGCCTCGACCTGGGCTTGAGCGATCTTGCCGCCTCAGCCTCCTGAGTAGCTGGGACCCATGGGTGCATGTCACCACACCTGGCTAATTAAAAAAAATTTTTTTTTTTTTTTTGTAGAGGTGACAGGTCTCGAATTCCTGGGTTCAAGCAGTCCCAGAGTGTTGGGCTTCCAGATGTGAGCCATTGCACCTGGCTTAAAAATGCTTTAAAAATTGTTTAGAAAATATGTCTTAAATTTGTTAATATTTGCCAGTTGTTTAAAATATATTTGTTATTTCAGATAATTTCAAACTTATTAACATTCCTTTTTTAAGAATGTCTCTGAAAAATGAGAACATTTTGTTTTCACATTTCAGAGAGCTTTGTTTTTATTGTCAGTGCTCAAAATACAGAGATAAAAACCTAGTGATCAATTTGGTATAGATTTACAAATTGCTTCAGTGATTATTATCTGTTAACATGTTGAACATTCTCTTTTTTAAAATACCAAGTCCTTCAAAATTTTCTTTAAAGGCTTCGTGCTTTTCTGAACATTCTTTTCTTTCTCTTTGTTGATTATATACTTGTATTTCATTGCTGAGATTATTGTCTGTGTAATTTTTGCCTTATCAGTCAGAGAATACCAGTAACCTTTGGGAGGCATGTACAGTTTTGTTTGTTTGTTTGTTTGTTTTTACTGGGTCTGTAAAGAGGGAAAGTTTAGTCCGGTTGGGGAGCAGTCTCACTTCTTCCTGAGAAGTAATACCAGGCTCTCTGTCTGTGGGAGGGGTCAGTGAATCACCTTTGCAAAAGAAAAGACGCCGTAGTTGGTAGGATTCAGATCTGTGCTGGGAAACCCCAATGGATTTCCAGTTTATTGCTTTAACCATTCAGTCCTGACTTTAAAAGTAGACTTGAAGTCCCTATGGGATGTTACCTTCTAAAAATCTAGACATTTGAAAGGATGAAAGCATTGTCTCTTGTGCTTTTAGGGGGTTAAAAACATTCAAACCATTGATAGAACACTGGTTGGCATTTAGGGTTTCTTGAGTACTGTAAATACGGTAGCTTACTGTGAAAGTCTTTTTGGGTGAACTTTTGTTTGGCATGATTTTTTTTTTTTTTTTTTTTTTTTTTTTTTTTTGAGGCAGTCTCTCTGTGTCGCCCAGTCTGGAGTGCAGTGGCGCAGTCTCCGCTCACTGGAAGCTCTGCCTCCTGGGTTCACGCCATTCTCCTGCCTCAGCCTCCTGAGTAGCTGGGACCGCAGGTGCCCGCCACCACACCCGGCTAATTTCTTTGTATTTTTAGTAGAGATGGGGTTTTACCGTGTTAGCCAGGGTGGTCTCGATCTCCTGACCTCAAGGGATCCGCCTGCTTTGGCCTCCCAAAGTGCTGGGATTACAGGCGTGAGCCACTGCGCCCGGTCTGCCTGGCATGATTTTAAGTTCTATGTTCCATATTCCTCTGTGGTTGATATTCATACCTCCAGTGATACTTGATATTTATTTATTTAAGAGATGAGGTCTCACTCTGTTGCCCAGGCTGCAGGAGTGGAGTGCAATGGCATGACCATTGCTCACTGCAGCCTCCAATTTCTGAGCTCCAGTGATCCTCCTGGCTATTTAAATAATAATTTTTTGATACATGAGGTCTTGCCATGTTACTCAGGCTGGCCTCAATCTCCTGGCTTCAAGTGATCCTCCAACCTCAGCCTCCCAAGTTGCTGGGAATGTGAATGTGAGCCCCTGTGCCTTCCTCCAGTGACAGTTGTTACCAGGCTAGATTGCTAGTCCAGATTGCCTTTCAGTGGGTCACTTGGAGCAGGGGTCGCTAACTCCCAGTCTGTGGACCCATAGCCGTGATGGCCTGTTAGGAATTGGGCTGTACAGCAGGAGGTAAGCAGCAGGGTGAGTGAGCAGCAAGCAGCAGGGTGAGTGAGCAGCAGGGTGAGTGAGCATTACTGCCTGAGCTCACCTCCTCTCAGATGAGCAGTTGACTAGATTCTCATAGGAGCGCAAATCCTGTTGTGCACTGCACAGGCAAGGGATCTAGGTTGCATGCTCCTTATGAGACTCTAATGCCTGATGATCTGAGGTGGAGCAGTTTCATCCTGAAAGCATCCTCCTCACCACCCCGCACCCCCTGACCCCTCCGCTCTGTCTGTGGAAAAATTGTCTTGCATGAAACCAGTCAGTCCCTGGTATCAAAAAAAGTTGGGTACCGCTGACTTGGAGTACTGACTATTGTGAAAATGAGTAACTGATGAATCAGCAATAGTTGCTTTTTCACACTGTCAGTGAAGACCAAAGAATGAATATGGGAAGCAGCATTACCAGTGTTGCTTTTGTGCACATGACCTTTTCAGTTTTTCACAACTTTCCCATTTTTTTCTATACACTGATGAATTGAATCTCTTCTGCTGAAATCATTATTCTTCAGGGCTCAGTAAGGAGAGTTAAACCTAAGCCTGAAAGGACTGGAAGTGGGACGTAGAACTGCCAAATAAACTGTAGAAGCATTGAGGCACTTAAAAATCTCCATGACCTGGCAAAATTCCAGTGAAGAGTAAACGTTTGCAGTGTGCCTCGGGATTCTGAGTGACCACAAGTTTTATTATCTTTCTGGCAAGGCCACACAGACTCTTGGCATGCTATTTCCTATAAGTTCAGAATTTTGAAAGTGTGTTGGTCACTGTGGTAGTCCCCCCTCCACCACCGCCCCCTGCCAACCTTATGGTAAAGAAAGAGGTGGTAGTTTTAGTCTGTTATTGAGAATAGGTTTTTCATGAAATCACATGAAGTTACAGCTCAACATAAATCGCTAAAGATTAGATGTTTTCCCAAAATCATCATATGGCCACAATTATATTAGATAATTATATGAGTAAGGCAAATAAATGCTGGATCATTAACTTCCAGTTTCTTTCTTTCTTTTTTTTTTTTTTGGAGCTGGAGTTTTGCTCTTGTTGCCCAGGCTGGAGTGCAGTGGTGTGATCTTGGCTCACTGCAACTTCTGCCTCCTGGGTTCAAGCGATTCT
The DNA here is from genome assembly GCF_043159975.1 of Macaca nemestrina. Lineage (NCBI taxonomy): Eukaryota > Metazoa > Chordata > Mammalia > Primates > Cercopithecidae > Macaca > Macaca nemestrina. The sequence goes on from NC_092133.1 coordinate 143,337,807, forward strand.
CCTGTCCTGGCCTCCTGAGTAGCTGGAATTACAGGCATGTGCCCCCACACCCAGCTAGTTTTGTATTTTTTTTTTCCGGGTTTTTAGTGAATTTAATGCATGAGTGTCAAAAATCAATGGCAGAGGAAAAAATGAATAAAATTAAAATGGGGTCAGGAGAAAAGGGCCATGGGCACACACAGGAGGGGCAGTCAGTGGCCGAGTTAGGAGGTGGAGCAGTGGAATTCCTTGGGTGTCATATCTCGTCCAACCCGTAGTCCTCCTCCGGGAAGTGTGTCCCCCCCCCCCCCCCCCCCGTCACGACTGCTGGCTTGACAAAGGCGCCATACTTGGCCTGGCATTCGAAGTAGCTTCCCATTCACACTACCATCGTTTTTCCCCAGTGGCTCATCATAGCAGACACCAATCCAGTAACCAGGCTTGAAATCTGTGAGACCTACATACGTCATGGTACCCCGGTGTCCCGCCGCCCACACCTCACAGCGGCTGCCCACGGGGATGGAGCTGGCCTGGGTCTTCTCTTTGGCAAGGCGCTGGGCGGCCTCGGCCTCCTGCTGAGCCCGCTCCTCGTTGTAGCGGCCAAGCTTGCTGCGCTTCAGCAAGAAGCAAACCGTGTCTTGCCTCTGGTCGCAGGCTTCTTGTGAGATCGTGTACTTCTCCACCCAGGACACATCCTCATACTCACCAAGGCGGGCGCCGCTGTGGTCAATGAGGTGGATGCGGCGGCCGTCATCTACAGGGTAGGAGCCCAGCAGCGCATCCTCTTGATCCAGCTTGCTGTAGAACTTGTCGTCAACTCCATACAGCTCCAGTTCCATGCAGGAAGCAGGATGCCCACCAGCAACTCCAGTTTACACTTAAACTCAGCCATGGTGAGGCTGCGGCTGTACTGCTTCTCTGAGCAGAAGGTGTTGAGGGAGCTGCTGATGAAAGCGGTCACCGTGGGTGCCGACACCCCCGTCACCTCCATCTTGCCGTGCCCTGCCGCAGCCTGCAGCGTGGTCTCCGCAGCCACCACCACCGCCGCTGCTGGGCTATCCTAGTTTTGTATTTTTAGTAGAGACAGGGTTTCTCCATGTTGGTCAGGCTGGTCTCGAACTCCCGACCTCAGGTGATCCACCTGCCTTGGCCTCTCAAAGTGCTGGGATTCCAGGCGTGAGCCACCGTGCCTGACCCTTAACTTCCAGTTTTCAATTTGATGTTGGGACGTGTGGTTAGGTAAATTTATTGTAAAGCATATGTTTATGAAATGTTTAATAATAATAATAGTGAACATAACATTTAATCAGCCTTAACCCAGTTGCATGGAATATTTTCTTTTTATCAGTTCCATTGTTATCAGTCTGGAATTACAAGACTGAAGGAACCTTTAATTCTTTTTAATTCTTTTTTTTTTTTTTTTTTGAGACGGAGTCTCACTCTCTCCCCCAGGCTGAAGTGCAGTGGCTATATCTGGGCTCACTGCAGTCGTCACCTCCTGGGTTAAAGTGATTCTCGTGCTTCAACCTCCAGAGTAGCCAGGACTACAGGCACGCCACCATGCCCAGCTTATTTTTATAGTTTTAGTAGAGACAGGGTTTCTCCATATTGGCCAGGCTGGTCTCCAACTCCTGGCCTCAAGTGATCTGCCTGCCTTGGCCTCCTAAAGTGCTGAGATTACAGGCCTGAGCCACTGTGCCTGGCCCGATTAATTATTAATTCATATGTTAGGTGTGAATTAAATAGTACTTTTGAAGTAGGACGTTTATATTCTAAGACTTTGAGTTTTGTTCTATGTTATTTTGTCAACTGAGATTTTGTAACTAGTTTGTGAAAATAACTGTCAGAAAAACAGTGTAATATTGCAGTTGCAGTCTTAGGATTTTAGATCTCTACAGACTCAGAGACTGAAGCCCGTGAGGTAAAATTAATTAGAGATACAGCTGGCTAGTTGGTGACGAAAGCAGGACTGTAACGAGTCTCCTCTTTAAGTCCAGCATCCCTTTGCGCTGTAATTGCAGAGTTCACTGTGGTCGCTATTAAGGCGTACCCTGCGCTGTAGTATATCAAAAGAAATGGGTGAAAGCATTGTTGTGTTAGATATGTATGTTAGATAATTTAAATAAGTGTTTTAACTTTTCAAGGTAGATTTTTAAAGCAGTTATTAGACTGTGCTCTTTAAAAGACTGAAATATATTTACTCCAGGAAAATTAAGTGTTTTGTCATTTTAGATAATCCATTAACCTTAATCCAAATAGGGAGGTGCTAATTGGTGTTCTAGTTAACAAGCTCCAGTTTGTATCATGTAATCAGACTGCAGCTTACAGTTCATCTTTGAGAAATAGTGTAAGACAAACTCATGTAAATTGAATGGTTTTCTTCCTAAAGCATTCAGAGAGAGTTGTTAATTTTAACGTCCACGCTGTTAACACAGGAGTCTGTGTGCAGGCTCGGATCCAACTTCAACACCTGTGTCCATACCTGTCACCTTTGTGTAGAGGAACTCACACTAGAGATAATGTGACTTGCTGTGAGCTCTCCTGGCCTTTGGTTTACTGTCCTCAGGCAACTGTGGTGTGTGTCAGGATCTTTCACACAGCTTTCTTACATTCTTAAGAAACTACTGCAAATTGCAACAACTCCCACCCTCAACAATGTATTGGACTTGTGATTCAGAGGATTGAAAGCCCCCTGCCTTTTTTCCCCCCATTTATTCTTCAGACAGAACACTTGTTTTACTGTTTGGGAAACTGAGTCTTGGTGACAGTTTGCTTTACATCATCCAATACAGGAAGAACAGAAAATGGGATCTTTCTAGCTTCTTGCTTATAAGTCTGTTGCAAGTAATACCCAACTCTTAGAAAGGGTCAGCGTTCTGTGCAGCACCTTGGATCCAAATAACATGATATATTTGGGGGCTTAAGTCACACATCATAGTTCAGCATCAGAGATACAGGCCCTGTATTTAATAGTTTAATAACTTAATTGTTTAAATATTTAATAGTTTAATAATTACTGTTAAACAGAAAGTATTAATAGTAATTTTCATCATGGTTATCTTTGAAGCTAGAGATGTCCTACGCTATAAGATCAAGAAAAGTTAACTACCTTTCTGAACAGTAATTCAGAATCATTGGAACTGATGGCAGTTTTCAGTGGCTCATTCTTATAGTTTGCCTGAAACTTTTTTTTTTTTTTTTTTTTTTTTGAGATGGTCTCACTCTGTTGTCCAGGCTGGAGTGCAGTGGTGTGATCTTGGCTTATTGCGGCCTTGACCTCCCAGTCTCAAGCGGTCCTCCCTCCTTAGCCTCCCAAGTAGCTGGGACTACAGGCACGTGCCACACACCTGGCTAATTTTTGTAATTTTTTGTAGAGATGGGTTTTTGTCTTGTTGCACAGGCTGGTCTCAAACTCCTGGGCTCAAGCAATCCTCCTGCCTTGGCCTTCAAAAGCAGTGGAATTACAGGCATGTGCCATCATCCCTGGCCTGTCTGAAACTTTCTTTGTGATGTTAGTGTTGACCTAAAATGAAGAAGCTGAGTAAAGAGTTTATTTGGGCCAAGCTTGATGATTGCAACCCAGGAGCATAGACCAAGTTGCTCTGAGTATATGTATATGTATATGTATATGTATATATATATGTATATGTGTATATATATGTGTGTGTGTGTGTATGTATACACATTCTGATTAGCAGCAGTTACAAGTGGATTTTTATGATGGAATGATGTATGACGGTGCTGGGAAGGTTCATTTTCAGTCCTCAGTCAAGTCACTGATTTGTGTAACTGTCGTTGCTTGTTAAATCTTCTGTAGTCTTTGAATTTCATGCTTTTGGTTTTCTTAGAGGTAAAACAATAAGATACATAGTAAAAATCCTGTTACATTGGGGATTCAGTCCAAATTGTAGGAAAACAATAAAAACTCAAACACACACACACACACAATGGTCAAGGCTGGAATCTAATAACATGGGTACTGTAGTTTTCTTGGGAAGCATAATTTTTCCTCTCTCTAGTCCCCATTTTTACCAAAGATGTAAATCTTAGGAGGACCAGCTTACTTGCAAAATAAGTTTTAGTATTGTCCTTGGGCTGATTATTTGCATAAAATACAACAAGAATAATGATTGGCCATATAGTTTCTTTGTTATCTTTGCTGGAACTTTCATAAGGAATTTTGGATTCAACTCTAAACCCTCAAGGCTAGGAAGCCAAGCCAAGGACTATGCTGGTAATACATGAATTGGGTGACTTCCTCTCTTCTTGAGGTCACAAAATATCTTGAGGTTCCTGGGCATTTCAGAAAGTAAGATTCTTTTACTGCTCTACATCAGGAACCTTGTAAAGGAGCTGTGTAAACAAGGTACCAGGCTGGTCTTTCCAACAGGCTTCTTATTGGCTCTACATAGTCAACCTCAGTTCTTTAAACCAGTCTGGTCATACTTTAAAATACACCGTTCCAGTCAAGAGCGTCGGTAGAATAGCCAGTGTCTTCAATTGTGTCCTGTTACAATAAACTGGTTTTTATGGAGCTTAAAACGCGTATAATTAGACTGTCATAAAATAAGGATACTATGACTAGTTTACGCATTTTGGAGAAATCAGGTAGAAAGGCAAATGTTTCAGTTTTGCTCATAAAGTTATGTTTTACCCATTTGCTACAAGCTATAAATGAAAGAAAAAGCTTCCTTGACTTGGGAAAACAAAACATGAAAAGAATCAGCAATGTTTCGAACCAAATGTCGTAAAAATCATTTCAGTTATCTGTAATTTCAGTCCTATGTAATTAAGTTTTATTCTGCTTGATATACAGAGTTAGCAATCTTCATGAACCCAACAGTTTATTAGAGTTCTGAAAGTTTTTACTTAGTCCAATGATATGATCTCCAAAATTATCAGAAACTTGTATTCAAGAGTACTTACCACCAGGCATAGTGGCTCATGGCTATAATCTCAGCACTTTAGGAGGCCAAGAAGTGAGGATTGCTTGAGGCCTTGAGTTCAAGACCAGCCTGGCCAACATAGCAAGACACCCATTCTACAAAAAATTGACAAAGTAGCCAGGTGTGGTGGCATGTGCTTCTAGTGAGGCTGAGGTGGGAGGACCACAGAAGTCCAGGAGTTGGAGGTTGTAGTGAGTTAGAAGGTGCCTGCACTCTAGCCTGCACAGCACAGCGAGACCTTGTCTCTTTCTTTATTTTTTTGAGACAGAGTTTCACTCTTGTTGCCCAGGCTGGAGTGCCATGGCATGATCTCAGCTCACCGCAACCTCTACCTCCCAGGTTCAAGTGATTCTCCTGCCGTGGCCTCCCAAGTATCTGGGATTACAGGCATGTGCCACCATGCCCGGCTAATTTTGTATTTTTAGTAGAGATGGGGTTTCTCCATGTTGGTCAGGCTGGTCTCGAACTCCCGACCTCAGGTGATCTGCCTGCTTTGGCCTCCCAAAGTGATGGGATTACAGGCGTGAGCCACCGCGACCGGCTGAGACCTTGTCTCTTAAAAAAAAAAGAATTATTTTCTATGAATTCCCTTGAAGAAAAAGCAAAATTTTGACCGTAGCCAAGTGTAAACTGCTTTTTGAGAAGAGTCAAAGTAGAACAATAGTTATCTGCGGATGCCAAAAGACTTAGAGTAGCTACAGTTAAAGACACAATTTACAAGAAATTTCATTATTTTTGTGACATACAACAATTTAACATAATTAACCATAATTATGTCTGACATACCAAGACACATCAGGGTTTCAGAAATCTCATGTAATTTTGGAACACATATTAATAACATGCACTCAAATATAACCCAAAGTTAAACACCATTTCTTATTTGACAAAGCTTCACATACAATTTTAACATACAAATTAAGCCTAATAGGTCTCTCTCAGACTTTCAGGGGATTCCTTTTGGAAAAGACTTAATTTTAGAATTTGAAAGTTGATTTTGGGAAATATGTGAAACATTAAAGGTTTAAAACTCTTGTTCAAAATAGGATCACAGGTTGCTGTAAAATACTAGTTATTTAGCCAGATAATTGAAAGATTTCAGAAAACAAAAACCTTTTTTTTGTCTTTTTGAGGCGGAGTCTCGCTCTGTCGCCCAGGCTGGAATGCAGTAGTGCGATCTCGGCTCACTGCAACCTCCGCCTCCCGGGTTCACGCCATTCTCCTGCCTCAGCCTCCCGAGTAGCTGGGACTGCAGGCGCCTGCCACCGCGCCCGGCTAATTTTTTGTATTTTCAGTAGAGATGGGGTTTCAGCGTGTTAGCCAGGATGGTCTCAATCTCCTGACCTCGTGATCCCCCGCCTTGGCCTCCCAGAGTGCTGGGATTATAGGTGTGAGCCACCGCGCCCGGCCAAAAATGCAAAAACCTTTACTCTTTTTTGATACTCAGTTTTCTAAACAATCAAATGACCTGACAAAGACAGCACGAGATCAACAGAATCTTTTTCTTGTTTTGCAGCTTATTCAAAAGGTGAACAAAAGTCTTTTGTTATCATCATTAGTATTATATGAACATCTTGTTCAAAAGAGAAAAATAAATTTTACCTTTGCATCAGTATATTATCAATGCTAGAGCCTTTATTTGTTTATTTTTTTTTCTGGAGACGGTCTGCTCTGTTGCCCAGGCTGGAGTGTAGTGGTGTGATCATAGCTCACTGCAGCCTCAAACTCATGGGCTCAAGTGATCCTTCCATCTCAGCCTCCTAAATATAAAGCTGTTTTAATGGAGCTGTCCATCAGATCTCAATCAGCTTGGACCATGCAAGATAAAATTTCCATAAACTTTTTACGACAACTTAAATTTTTTATTAAAGAGCAGACCAGTGCTCCAGGAAAAGTCTGCTGTTCTGACACAGGGGCCCAGTCTCTGGCCCTGCATTAGTGTATGTTGTATAGTAATGTTCAGTTTTAGCAAAATTAAATCTCTTCTAATTTAGCCAGCTTGATTATACGCAATATTTTTTTCACAAGATTAATCTTCTGCGAAGGTTCTACAACTTGCTTAAGCTGGTTTTGACCTATACCTCTTTTTTTTTTTTTTTTTTTTTTAAGCGGAGGAGCAGCGAGTCTACCTCTGTAGCTCAGGCTGGAGAGTGCAGTGGCATGATCTCAGCTCACTGCAACGTCCGCCTTCCGGATCCCGGTTCAAGCAGTTCTTTTGCTTCAGCCTCCTGAGTAGCTGGGATTACAGACACACGCTGCTATGCCCAGCTAATTTTTGTATTTTTAATAGAGACAGGGTTTCACCATGTTGGTCAGGCTGGTCTTGAACTCCTGACCTTGTGATCCACCCACCTTGGCCTCCCAAAGTGCTGGGATTACAGGCGTGAGCCACCACGCCCGATGTGATTTTTTTTTTTTTTTTTTTTTTTTGGCTGAGTCTCCCTCTGTAGTCCAGGCTGGAGTGCAGTGGCACAGTCTCAGCTCACTGCAACCTACCTTTCTTTTTTATACTGGCATTTTACCTTAAGAGAAAAACTTAATTTCCTTTCCCCCTTATCATTTGACCTTGCAAAAATCTCTTGTGTAAAAGGGAAAAACAATTACTTTCTCTTTTCAACTTTCCTTACATCTTTTAAAATATACTCTGTATATAAAATTGTTTCTTACACCTAATAGTTTTAATTACGTATATTAACTACAGTTTACCTCTCAGTAACTCAGATTTCCAGTGAAAAACCCAGGAAGTAATTTTGAACTGTTTTATACCACATGAAAACAATTTCTTAGTATTTCCTCAATTTTTGTTTATAAGAGACCTAAATATATTTAACTTTTCTGTATCCTATAAATGACATAGGTATTTTATGATTATCTGTTAATTAACATAACATGGCTTTTAGATTAAAATTTTGAAAAAGGTTTGTGAAACTATGAAAAGTTTGTTTATAAATATCTAATTTACATTCATCTAATTTATTTATTTATTTATTTTTTTGAGACGCAGCCTTGCTCTATCACCCAGGCTGGAGTGCAGTGGCTTGATCTCAGCTCACTGCAACGTCCGCCTCCTGGGTTCAAGTGATCCTCCCACCTCAGCCTCCCAGGTAGCTGGGACTACAGGCACGTGCCGCCATGCCCAGCTAATTTTTGTATTTTTAGTAGAGACGGGGTTTCACTGTATTGGCCCGGCTGTTCTCGAATTCCTGACCTCAAGTGATTCACCTGCCTCTGCCTCCCAAAGTGATGGGATTAGAAGTGTGAGCCACTGCACCTGGCCCTAATTTATTCTTTTTTTTTTTTTTTTTTTTTTTTTTTTTTGAGACGGAGTCTCGCTCTGTCGCCCAGGCTGGAGTGCAGTGGCCGGATCTCAGCTCACTGCAAGCTCCGCCTCCCGGGTTCACGCCATTCTCCGGCCTCAGCCTCCCGAGTAGCTGGGACTACAGGCGCCCGCCACCTCGCCCGGCTAGTTTTTTGTATTTCTTAATAGAGACGGGGTTTCACCGTGTTAGCCAGGATGGTTTCGATCTCCTGACCTCGTGATCCGCCCGTCTCGGCCTCCCAAAGTGCTGGGATTACAGGCTTGAGCCACCGCGCCCGGCCAATTTATTCATTCTTAACAGTTATTCTGCTTGAATAGTTCATTAAACAAAGCTAGCCATCATCTCAAGTTATTTCTTTGTTAATCCTTTCTACAGCCTGTGAAACCCTAGAGTTAAATGAATGAGTATTTGCTGATGAGAAGACACAGCTCCTTTCATTAAACCAACAAACTAATCTTTATTTACCAATTTACCCAAGTCATGAACTAAAAGACTTTTGAGTTTCTATTTGTCTGATAAAATATTTGATTTAAGCACTTGTGTTTTCTTTAAGCTGGTTAATTAGAGGTCTTTCATATACTTTCGTAGTGAAATATTATATATACATGATACATAAAAGTAAAGACATGCAGATGCACTAACAGAAGCAGATCTTATAGTTTTATAAGATTTTTTCATTTGCTAGTGAAAATAATTCCCCCCTTTTAGACTATCAGTCTCTTAATTATCTGTTCCATTACCCTAAACAACTCAGATTGCTAGGCAACCCTAAATTTTCACTTCCGAAGACATGACTCTCACGTGAAAACTTACATCCCAAAGGCAGAGAACTTAGATCTAAACACTATTATTTGTTGAATCAAAAAGGGATAGTCAGGAATTGCCAGGGAAAAACATTAAACAAAGGTAAGGTTTGCTCTGTGAACCTTAAGCCAATGTTTTTTTCATTGTAAAAGTTTATAGTGGCTTGAGTACAGGAAGGGAGATGCCCTTAGAGGTGTCAGTTTCTTTTGTAAAGAGGTTCAGGATAGCTAGCTAAATGTCAGAAAGTCATATTTGGTGTTTTTGTTTTTGATGGGGTCCCACTTGTCATTCAGGTTGGAGTGCAGTGACCTCTGCAACCTCTGCCTCCCAGGTTCAAGTGATCCTTCTACCTTAGCCTCCCGAGTAGCTAGGACCACAGGTGTGCACCACCATGCCCCGCTAATTTTTTCTTTTTTTGTGTTTTTTTTTTTTTTTTGTCAAGACGAGATTTCTCCATGTTGCCCAGCCTGGTTTTGACCTCTTGAGCTCAGGGGATCTGCCTGCCTCAGCCTCCCAAAGTGCTGAGATTACAGGTGTGAGCCAGTGCGCTCGGCCATAGAAAGTCATGTATTGGAGAGCAGTCTGGTTAGATAGGTGGTCCTCCAACCTAGATGTTTCTTGATTAGATTACTTTAATGAGTGGAAAAAAACATTTGCAGTTTCTAGGGCCTAATACTTAAATTTGAAAAGCAGATGAAAGGCAGAGCATCTAGATCAAGCCTGTCCTACCCTCGGCCTAAGATGGCTTTGAATGTGGCCCAACACAAATTCGTAAATGTTCTTAAAACATTATGAGATTTTTTTTTTCTGATTTTTTTCTTTTTCTTTTCTCTCTCTCTCTCTCTCTCTTTCTCTCTCTCTCTCTCTCTCTCTCTCTCCTCTCTGTTTTTAAGCATCTCATCAGCTATCGTTAGTGTTAGTGTATTTTATGTGTGGCCCAAGATCACTGTGGCCCAGGGAAGCCAAAGATAGGACACCCTTGATCTAGATCTTTAAAAATCAAGGATTCCACTTTTATTAATACACTGAACCTTGGGTCCCCCAAAGGAGGGAAACGCCTTAACGTGTGCCACGCAGAGCTTCCACAGTGTTTCTCACTGCAAGGACATTCCCTCAAGGCTGGTGAGTGGCCCAGTCAGCCCACTGTGACAAGCCCATCCCATATGGGAATCTTATCACTTGGTGGTGAGCACTTATAACCTCCAACTGTTCAAACTGCATCTGTCTAAATGTATAAAGAAAGAGTAGCCATCCTGCAGTAACAACTATTCACTCAGCCACTTCCCAAACCGCAGCTTTCACCAGTGAGCTGTCCGCCCTCGCACACACAAAAGTCAGGCGCTCTCTCACAGTGTAAAGTAATCCCTAAAGCCCCCCAAAACCAACGAAATTGGACAGTGCAAAAGGGAGCAGAGCTTTAGACCTGAGAGGAAACTACTCACAACTCTTCAGACTCTGTAACGAAAACAAGCCCCCCTGCCAAAGCGGGTGAGTGTTGCCTCTTTCTGTGTTCCTAAGAGGGTCTCAGAGTCATAAGAAGTCTCCTCTAGATTTCGTCATGTATCAAATACAGCAAAAGGAAGAAGGAGTAGAAGTGTGGAAGGAAACAGAAGAACAAGTCTTAGAGGAGCATTTTAGGGAGATCTTAAGCTTTCTGAAAGGCAAATGAAGTTTTGTATTTTCCTCTGCAAAAATCATACCAACAAGATTGGAATCAAACAGGGATCAAACACGTTTTAAGATGAGTTTCAGTTGACTGAAAAGAATTCCCAGAAACAGGATCCAAAAGAGGAAAAAGCAGAAAGACATTTTTTCTTCCTTCCAAAAAAACAATGGCCAAAGTATCAGCTTTTTATACTTCTGACCATAGAACTCTGAAAAAGAATCTTTTCAAATCTTATTATCACATTTCAGCAGAAACATAAAGTAGGTTTCCCATTTAGTTTCTCTGGTTCTAAAGCCAACTTTTGCCCCAATTAGGTACACAAATTAATTATTTTAGACACTTCAAAGGATCCTCATTTTGGCTACTGCTGCTTACAACTGTCCTGTGTTAGGTGGCTCCACTTTCTAAATATCTGTAAGAGAGTGCCCCATAAGTGCGCATATATCCAGCTGATGTTTCTACAAAGAGTGCTCAGATTGTGAAGTCCAATTTTGTATAATTTACTAACTTTTGAAAAGTGACAAAAGGCTGGGAATGTGTTTAGGGTCTAAGTGCGATGTGTCTTGGACTGTCCCTAACTGCCAGGTGACAGGGGAGTGCTCAAGCAAGGTACGTGGGAGTAGACCCTCATACCTATCTGCAGGAGCAAAAAGGTTGTGCACTTTTCATTTGGGAACTAACAAGAGTTGGTCACAAATGAAAGGCTAAGTCCTTATTTTCAAATTATAGAAAACAGCTGCAATCTTAAAAGCATGCTTTGTAAAATGTGACCACCAGTATCTGCCAGTCCTTCATCCCAAACCTCTGCGTGAGGCAGAGGTGGAAAAACCTTGACCCGAAATCCTGGCCCTGAGGCAGAGGCAGAAAGAAGGCAGTTGTCTGCGGACCTCTTTACCCAAATCTCTTGTCCAAAGATAGCAAAGCCCTAACTCTTAAAGGAAAGAGGGAATTTGAAAAACAGTCCAAGTAAAGTCTAGATGTTCAGCCAAAGAATGGGAGTTCCAGTTTCAGGAGACCTCTGAAGTGGAGAGTGTCACACTGGTTCCCAGCGCCGCGCTCAGAAAAACCAGTTGATTGAGGGGAGACATTCTGAATCCTGCTGTCTACATCAGGTATGTCAGCCTAAAAGGAAGAAGCTGAGGCAAAATTAATATAAGTAGAGTTGATTTGGACCAAGCCTGAGGATTGCAGCCCAGGTGTGTGGATTCAGGTTGCTCTGAGTATACACCCCATTAGCAGAAGTTGGAAGTAAATTTTTAAAGGGAAAAAAGGCAGTTCCTGAGTTGTTTACAATAAACGTACATCAAAATAACATAAGCTCTTGATTGGCTGTACATTGTTCATTGTTGTCATAGATTTCAGGAACATGAAGATAAGGGTAAGGCAGCCAGTCAGGAACAAAATGACTTTAAACAATTGTGCTCAACATGGATCCGGGGTGGGAAGCATGACAGAAGTCCCACACACATGGCTCTCTGGGCCTGCATACCTCACATAGCTCAACTGCTCTGAGCTATTTTTCTTTTCTCAGTCACATTGTCTATTGAAGTAGGCATATAACCATAACTGACCTATAGTTGTAATACAGTTTATTTATAGAATGGAGATGGTACTGCTATGTCTTAGGTAATTGTCATTTGGAATAGTAAACCAAAGTAAGATTAAAAAAAAAATCTTTGAACTTAAATTCTTTTTTTTTTTTTTTGAGACGGAGTTTTGTTCTTGTTACCCCGGCTGGAGTGCAGTGGGGCAATCTCAGCTCACTGCAGCCTCTGCTTCCCGGGTTCAAGTGATTCTCCAGCCTCAGCCTCCCGAGTAGCTGGGATTACAGGATCCCACCACCATGCCTGGCTAATTTTTATACTTTATTAGTAGAGACGAGGTTTCACCACGTTGGCCAGGCTGGTCTCGAACTCATGACCTCAGGTGATCCACCTGCCTCGGCCTCCCACCGTTCTGGGATTACAGACATGTGCCACTGCGCCTGGTCTCTTTTTTAAAAAGTAGTATCACTTCTGTAAGTAACAGTTTTAGGGGACATTCATCATATTTTAATATTAAACAGTTTATATTGTTGCCTGGGAAACAGTTCTCATCTGCAGGTGTAATGCCTAATATTTGAAGATTGTTGTTGGATTCTGTGCTTGGAATCAGTGACTTTGACTCTCTGAGCAACTTGGAATTTATTTCTTTATTTATTTTTCTTTATGAGACAGAGTCTTGCTGTGTCGCCCAGGCTGGAGGGCAGTGGCACAATCTTGGCTCACTGCAAGCTCCACCTCCCGGGTTCACGCCGTTCTCCTGCCTCAGCCTCCCGAGTAGCTGGGACTACAGGTGCCCGCCACCACGCCCGGCTAATTTTTTGTATTTTTAGTAGAGACGGGGTTTCACCATGTTAGCCAGAATGGTCTCGATCTCCTGACCTCACAATCTACCCACCTCGGCCTCCCAAAGTGCTGGGATTACAGGTGTGAGCCACCGCCCCTGTCCGCAACTTGGAATTTCATAGCTCCCAGGCCTGCCGTTTGGCTCTGCTGTGTAACACATGCTGTGTGCCAGGCACTGTGGTATCTGCTTCGGGTGTCCCCCGAAGGAGGAGAGGTGGGGCCCTCACCACCTGTCAGGGGACGCCCCCCCGCCCCCCCCCTCGCCATGCTGCAGCCTGCATTCCTTGACGTTTCCTTTTCTTGTTTGTAGATGAACTTGGCGGAGTCCTGGAACTTCTGAATTCTGTATCATAGCTTTCAGTAGATTTTGAAAAGGATTTTTTGACCTTTCCCTCCTGAAGAAAAAACAGTTTTTCCTCTGCTCTCACATCACAACAATCAACCCAGAAGAATTCTGTGACCGGTGGTCACCAAGAAGCGTGCGGGGATTTCTCCCCACCAGCAACCAATCAGTTCTACAGCAGGCACCAGCGGGGCACCCTCCCCTTTGATCTCAGCCCTCTACTGGAGATAGTATCAGGTCCCACAGGATGGGGGCTCAGTCCTACAAGACTGCCCCTTCTGATGCCACTTCCACGCCACAGGTTGTTCACCCATGCTTCTGAGGAACCAGTTATACTTCAGGATCCCCATGGCCCCTCTTTGGGTTCCATTACTTTGCTTGACTGATTCACAGAAATGAGGAAAACATGTTTCCTGGTTTATTTTGAAGGATATTACAAAGGATGCAGATGACGAGATGTATAGGGCAAGGTGTGGGAAAAGAGCAAGGGGCTCCCATGCCCTCTTTGGGCTGCCACCCTTTAACAACCTCCACGTGTTGAGCTGTCTGGAAGCTCCACAAACCTAGTTCTTTTTTTTTAGAATGGAGTCTTGTTCTGTCACCGAGGCTGGAGTGCAGTGGCATGATCTCGGCCCAGTCTCACTGCAACGTCCGCCTCCCAGGTTTAAGTGATTCTCCTGCCTCAGCCTCCCGAGTAGCTGGGATTACAGGTGCCTGCCACCACGCCCGGCTGATTTTTGTATTTTTAGTAGAGATGGGGTTTCACCATGTTGGCCAGGCTGGTCTTGAACTTCTAACCTCAAGTGATGCTCCCGCCTCAGCCTCCCAAAGTGCTAGGATTACAGGCGTGAGCCATCATGCCCAGCCTAGGGTTTTTATGGAAACTCCATTACATAGGCATGATTGCTTAAATCATTGGCCATTGATGATCAACTTAACCTTCTGCCAGTTTCCCCTACCTGGAGATTGGGAATGGGCTGAAAGTCCCAACCGTCTAATTCTGGCTCGGTCTTTCTGGTGACTAGTTCCCATCCTGAAACTACCTTAGGACTGCCAGCCCAGTCATATCATTAGTGCACAAAAAGACGTTTATTACTGTGGAGATTCCAGGGAATTTAGGAATTGTATGCCACGAAATGGGAGGAAGACCAAATAGATATATTTTACAATCTCACATCCAATACAAATAATTGTTTTAGTATGTGTTTGCCACTTGGGAACTTTTTTAGTGATTTGTTGTTTTGATAATAAAATTAAAAATTTTAATGTCATCACTTTGTATTTAACTCTTTTGTATGTTTAGATCCCAAGTGCACACTTAAATGGACCTACATGTATGCATATACAAAGTCTAGAGAATAAAATAAAATGAAAATTAACTCAAAGTAATTTTGCCCTCAGCTGTGAGTACTGCCTTTTCCCTTGTTACACCGTTTGGAATGTGCACCAGCAGTGGCCGTTCTTTGGACTCATCCCATTTTCTGGGCTTTATATTTTAAATGCTAGTTAATTTTTCCCACGTTTGTTGCCGCAAGGTAATAAATTATTAATGTATTTACTGAGATTTTACTCGTTTAGGTACTGTGTTAGGAATACAGCGGTGAACAGGGTAGACAGATTTCTGACCTCCCAGTGATAAAACTTGAGTGTTTTGAGTGAGGATGGTAATTTGATATGCTGTATTCCCAGGTGTAAAGGTGTGCAGGAGTACATAGAATAACTAACCCAGGCTTTGTGGGAGGATGGGAGAGCATCTCAGTAGCTGTGGTTCTTTTCACTTTATCCTCGTGCAGCCTGTCAGAAGGTTTCAATTGCGAGTCCCTCGCTTTTGGGAGGGCAGTCTCTGGAAGAATCTGGAGTTCAGGGAGGTGGGAGGAAGGGTTTAAGAAACTGGGTAGTAATTCAGTTCAGATGGTGGTTTTCTGAACAGTTTCATGAAGAAACTTACTTGAGAAGAAGTTAAGGCTGTGTTTGCAAGTTTCTGCCTTGGGCACCTGAGTCAATGATATGTCCTTCAATAAGAGAGATTGGTTATCAGTTTGTATTTGTTTTAAATGAGAAGTGGGGAATTGATTTTAAGAAGTCTGTAGGATCATAAGATGTTCACTGGGCATTCGCTTAGATAATTTTGTGCTGCAACGGAGCATATGGTTGTGAACGGAAGCCAGGAGAAACTGGGAGCACAGGAGCATAACTCAAGGAGACAAGGAGGTAGACTCCTTTGCACACATACCGTGGCCTGTCACCAGGATCAACACTGTCTGTGGATCCGTGCATACCTGTGGGTTGCACCACACTGGGGCTGGCTTCTCCTCAGCAAGGCTGTTCCCTCTTCCCACCAGTGGAGTTGTGTGCTTACCAAAGCCAGGTTAGCTTCCAAACTTGTTCATCAATCGTACTCATTCATGCATCTGTGTGATTTAATTAATATAAATTGATCATTGAACGAGTGTAAAAGCAGTTACTCATTTGAAAACTTTGGTCATAGAAGCGTTGTACTGTTCAGAGTGTTTTCCGGTCTCAGCTGCACTTTAAAAAGCAATGAAAATCTTTGTTGATGCATTATGGATATGGTTTATGTGAGAAAGAAAGAATATCTAATTGACTAAGTCTCAGAAAAAGGCCCACATGAATGAAGATGTATAAAATAGCTAAATATGTATTCATCTTTATAATTGCCCATTTGATTTACTATTTCTTCTGATTGCACAGGGCAAAAGCTCTTTTGCCCTACCTAGTGCAGAAGAGCATTCCCAAGAGACTGAGAAAGCAGGTGAGGGAGTAGAAGAGGGTAGAGTGGGCTTCAAGGGAAAGACTGGTCTGTTCCACTGTGCTGAGAGGCCCTCCCTGTCCAGCAGCAAGCAGGAGGCTGGTGCTTGTAGAAGGAACGTTTTCTGGGAGGTTGGAGATAGAAACAGTTGAGAGCTGCCTCCTCAGCAGGAGGCCAGTCCCATTGATTCTGCCCTCCTTCCCTGTACCTCAGCTCCTCCCCTCCCCACCTTCACTTTCTTTCTTTTGCGACAGAGTAAGCTGTTGAAACAGTGACAGGGAAGAGTAGAACGTAACGGAAAAAAAGAGCATAATTGCAAAGACAGGAGTAAATGGGATCTAGACTAATGAAGATAGGATCCTAACTTTGGTCAAGTGTCTTATGTCTGCTCTAGTTAGATTCCTTGTCTTGACTTTCTGAGGTGTGATTTTCAAGAGCTATATGGGATTGTTATAATTGTTATGGAATATTTCCCTTTCACTGAAGTGCTAAGAAGTACGTATCTATTAGGAATATTAAATTCAAGAAAGGAAGACTTCACATTAATGCGTATGTTAAATAAGGTGTATTTTATCACCACTTACAACACTGTTAAATGGCATTTAATTATTAAGGAAGGTAATTTGCATGTTCAGATAATAAGACTTTAGGTAATGCCTCCAGGGCTGTGTTAATAACTTGAGGAAGACCTTTTTATAACTATAGGTTGAGTATCCCTTACTTGAAATGCTTGCGGCCAGAAGTGTTTATATTTCAGTTATATTTGGAGTTTGGGATATTTGCATATACATGATGAGGTATCTTGGGGATGGGATCCTAAACACAGAATTGTTTCTTACACACCTTATACACATAGCCTGAAGGTAATTTTATACAATGTTTTAAGTAATTTTAGCATGAAATGAGGTCTGTACATTGAACCATCAGAAAGCAAAGATGTCACCATCCCATCCACCCATGTGAACAGTCTGGTTGCTTAATGTCACCATCGTGCCTGGCTCTGGATTTATATGCTACCAAGTGGCAGTCATCTTCTTATCCTTGCTCACATGGGAGTACTCAGCAGTAAAGAACATGACATAGCATTAATACAGTGAGGAAATGATGTGCTCAGGTAACTAACCAGTCCAGTAATATCGCCATAGTACCTGAATCAGCCATCAGATAACAGCAGCAGCAGACTTCAGTCTCTACCTACGATACTGTGTTGTGATTAAAAGGTCACTGTACACTGTGTTTTACGTATTTATTTTATTTTTTTATTTTACTTTATTTTATTTTGAGACAGAGTCTTCCTCTGTTGCCCAGGCTGGAGTGCAGTGGCATGATCTCAGCTTAATGCTCCCCCCCCGCCCCCCCGGGCTCAAGTGATCCTCTTGCCTTAGCCTCCCAAGTGGCCGGGACTACAGGCACATGTCACCATGCTTGACTAATTTTTTAATTTTTTATAGAGACAGTGTTTCACTGTGTTGTCCAGGCTGGTCTCAAACTCCTGAGCTCCAGTGATCTTCCTTTCTTGGCTTCCCATAGTGCTGGGATTACAGGTGTGAGCCACCGCACTCGGCCTGTTTTATCTTTTAGGGCACAGAGTCTCGCTATGCTGCCCATGTTGGTTTTGAACCCCCAGAGCTCAAGGAATCCTCTTGCCTCAGCTCCCTAAGTAGCTAGGACTACAGTTATGCACCATTGTACTTGGAATATGTTTTATTTTTGTAGGTGAGAAGAAACATCAGAATTTTTCACTTGTGATGTCATGTTGGTGCTCAAAAAGTTTTAGATTTTGGAGGATTTCAGATTTCAGATTTTCAGATTAGTGCGGCTCAGCTTGTTTTCTGTCAGTGTTGAGTGTCAAGTTTTTTTTTTTAAACTAAATCAATTTATGTATCATTTCAAGACATCCAGCATTGTATGTTCTAAAAATTGGAATGTGCTTTTTTCCCCATAGAAGAGTTGGGTACCTTCTGGGTATGGTTCTCTGACTCATTCTTAGGAACAAGTATGCCTTCCTATTTGAGCAGCACAGGATTAAAGCAGCTCCGAACTGCTTCCCAGCTCTGACATTTTGCCACTCTAAAAAATGAGTTTGTTCACCACTGCCCCATCTTACTTTTTAAGTATTATGTATTTTCAGTTGAAAACTGTAGTTTTGTGATTATGAATTGGAAAGCTCAGTAGAATATGATCTGTATTCCTTGAAGAAATGCAGGATCCGCTGGAAGGGTGAGGTGGAGAGCGACCTTTTCCGCCCAGCAGAGTGAAGTGGTGTACTCTACAAGGTGCATTCCTGACAAGGAAGGCCCTGCGTGCTGTGCTGCCAATTCTGGCTTTTCCTCAGTTCAGGTGTATACCAATGCTACTGTGTTTGTCCATCGGCATTTTTTTTTGTTTTGTTTTCAGATGTAAATGAGAGGAAGCAAAGATTTTTATGGAGACTATCAATAATCTCAAGAAAATACATATTCAAAATGGAATTAAAGCTGTGCAGTAAGATAAGTTTATATATGCAATTCCTTAAGGTAAAAGTAAATTATAAAAGATTGAATCAGGCAGTTCTGCTCCTTGTCCAAAAGGTAAGATTGCATGTGAAACATCAAGAAGTTGCCTTTGCCTTCTATGGACTCTGGGTATACTTTGTTCGCCATCTGTGAGATCAGTCCATGGCTGAGAGATGGCATAAGTGAGCAGGAGTGCAGCAGTGTGCAGGTGGGTCTGAAGGATGTGGAAGAGTGGAAGTAGGGGTGAGCAGGAGTGCAGCGGTGAGCAGGTGGGTCTGAAGGATGTGGAAGAGTGGAAGTAGGGGTGAGCAGGAGTGCAGCGGTGAGCAGGTGGGTCTGAAGGATGTGGAAGAGTGGAAGTAGGGGACACTAGCAAGTCAGGAGAGGCTTCTTGGGCATCCAGCACACATCCTGCCAGGTTAGGTTGAATTTTGCTTGTCCAGGTTGACCTTCTCAACATGAGAAGTAATTTCTAATGGAATAAAATGCTGATGGACAGAAAAATGGAGGTTAGAATATATTCTAAACAGACTGGACAAAAGAGGCAACTAGCTTTTCAACCAGGTAATTTAACATCTATATTAAAAAGATTTTAGGCTGGGCACAGTGGCTCACACCGGTAATTCCAGCACTTTTTGAGGCCGAAGTGGGCAGATCACTTGAGGTCAGGAGGTTGAGACCAGCCTGGCCAATATGGTGAAACCCTGTCTCTACTAAAAATACAAAAATTAGCTGAGCATGGTGGTGCACACCTGTACTCCTAGGTACTTGGGAGGCTGAGGCAGGAGAATCACTTGAACCTGGGAGGCGGAGGTTGCATTGAGCTGAGATGGCGCCATTGCACTCCAGCCTGGGCAACAGAGTGACACTGTCTTTAAAAAAAAAAAAAAAAAAAAAAAAAATTTATGCTTCTGCTTCAACTTGAAGTTAAATGAAGTGAACATGCTGCAGCGGTGGCCTGCTTTGACTGCAGATTTTGGTTACGGTGCTTCCTGGTAGTCCAGTACTTGACAAGGAAGCTGTGTAAATTAGCTAAGCTTGTGTCTTAAAAAGATACTCCTAATGTAGTTGTCAACTTTTCCATTTGCTTTTCCCCTTGTGAAAGTGTGTGAAAAGATGTGGAAACCCTTCCTAAGAAGCTCTTTACTGGAAAAGGTACAGCACAGAATAAAAGCAAGAAGTGGTACTCTGAGGGCCATGATTTGCACTGCTGCAGCTTAGGGCTTGTGCAAAACAATGTTCTGTGCATTTGGTTTAGGTATTTTATTCAAGCTTCTTTATAACAAAGTATTAGAGTGGTGGTTTTTGAGTTTGTCAAAGGTTTAATGAGTAAAATGCTCTCCTAGCCAGAGAATGAGATGATCTAAACTCCAATTTTGGTGGTGGTTTTGTATTATGTTTTAGTAAGAATCCTAGCTAAAATGGTCTTTTCAAAAGATTGTACTCTCCAGAAGATAATGTCGTAGACCCAGTCACAGGCCTTAACAGTGGAGGGGACTGTTTTCCTTTTCTGTGTGTGTCGACTTAGTAGATATGTTCTAAATTTAAAAACGGGAAGATTTTGAAAGTATATTATTTGATGGTCTTCCCATGTAGGTACTTTTCCAGTCAGATCTTGCTGAAAAATGTTTTTGTATCTCGTGTCTGATTATGTCCTTCTTAGGAGCAGAACCAACTCAAACTATAAATAAAACTCACATTTTCTCACTGCTGACTTTTTCAGTAGAAGCACTGATGTACACTTATAAAGGAAATTTTACAAAATTAATCTTGAAATTTATTGGCAGCATCTCCTTAGGAATACTCCAGTGCTGAGTGCCAGTTTAAATGTATAATTAAACAACTGCTCTACTGAGATTGGACACATTTCTTTTATCCGTCAGTATCTTTGAGTGACGTGTTTACTCTAAGAACATGAAATGAAAAGAGTATCATAGAGACACTGAATCTTGAAAAAAAACCAAAAGACTAAAATAACAGTTTTGTTGGAAACAGCAGTCTGTTGCTCTGTAAATGTTCCCACTATTCAAGCTTACAGATTCACTTGAGTATATGATCTGTATAAGGTACATGGAAGGAACAGAATAATCTGGCCTAAGGTGCTCTCAAATTATTCTGTTGTAAGATAAGAATGCATTTCAAATATTACAGAGTGGTGCTGGCAGCTGTGAGATATCCATATCATCCAACCAACAGCACAAGGCAGATGAGTGAAGAACTATAATTCCTATTATATTTTATTTTCTGCACTTCTCTATTTAGATATGGACATGTGGAAACCATAATGAAAGTTTCTATTAAGAAATATATCCTTCTGCTGGGCGTGTTGGCTCACTTCTGTAATCCCAGCACTTTGGGAGGCCGAGGCAGGCAGATCACGAGGCCAGGAGTTTGAGACCAGCCTGGCCAACATGGTGAAACTGCGTCTCTACTAACAATACAAAAAATTAGTTGGGCGTGGTGGCAGGAGCCTGTAATCCCACTGTAATCCCAGCTACTTGTGAGACTGAGGCAGGAGAATTGCTTGAACCCAGGAGGCAGAGGTTGCAGTTAGCTGAGATTCCAGCCTGCAAAAAAAAAAAAAAAAAAAAAAAAAAAAGAGGCCAGGTGCTGGTGGCTCACACCTGTAATCCCAGCATTTTGGGAGACTGAGGCGGGCGGATCACAAGTTCAGGAGTTCGAGACCAGCCTGGCCAGTGTGGTGAAACACCATCTCTGTAAAAATACAAAAATTAGACAGGCATGGTAGTGCACGCCTGTAGTCCCAGCTACTCAGGAGGCTGAGGCAGGAGAATTGCTTGAACCCGGGAGGCAGGGGTTGCAGTGAGCCGAGATTATGCCACTGCACTCCAGCCTGGGCAACACAGTGAGACTCCTTCTCAAAAAAAAAAGGAAATATATCCTTTTTTAGCCAGGCTTTGTGGCATGCTTCTGTAGTTTCAGCTACCTGGGGAGCTGAAGCAGGAGGATCACTTGGACCCAGAAGGCCGAGGCTGCAATGAACTGAGATTGGGCCACTGCACTCCAGCATGGGTGAAAAAGTGAGACCCTACCTCAAAAAAAAAAGACATTCTTCTTTCTGATCCTAGAATGCTATGACTGTGCTTTTTATTATGTTTATTTTTTATTTTTGAGACCGAGTTTTGCTCTTGTTGCCCAGGCTGGAACGCGATGGCGCGATCTTGGCTCACTGCAACCTCTTCCTCCCAGGTTCAAGCAATTCTCCTGCCTCAGCCTCCCCATTAGCTGAGATTACAGGCGCATGCCACCATTCATGGTTAAGTTTTGTATTTTGGGGTTTCATCATGTTAGCAAGGCTTGTCTCAAACTCCTGACTTCAGATGATCCACCCGCCTTGGCCTCTCAAAGTGCTGGAATTATAGGCGTGAGCCACTGTGCCCAGCCATGATTGTGCTGTGCTTTTAATGATTTGATTTAGCTTCTGTGATCTTTTTTTTTTTTTTCCTGATCAATTTATGTAGCTTTAAAGGGATCAAAGTCTGGATGATAAACTGTTTTCTACAAATTATGTTTGGACATTGAAAGTAACACATTTTGACTTTTTCTAATTGATTCCCAAGGAGATTATATAGTACGTAATTAAGGCAATCTCTAAAGTTCTTAACAGCCCTTTTTCCTTATTTAGGTAAATTTCTATTTACTTATCTAGTTGAATATTACTAATTTTTGTAAAATGGTCTTAATTATATTGGAATTCTTGGAACACATGTCTGTCTAGGAGCATCTTGTGCTGTCCATCTCTGCTCATGTGCCATCCCTTAACTCATTGCTCCTAATCATAGACAATTAGAGTTAGAAGATAACTTAGCAAACTTTACAAACAAAGAAATGGAGTACTTAGACAACACCGTAGTAAAACTGCATGTATTTGAATGTTTCTAACAAAAGGAAGATCATCAAGGTAAGTTGTGATATATCATTGGTAGGATTTGTATTTCTGTCCTGTTCTCAGTATCACTGTGTGCTGTAGATAAGAACGCAGGGCACAGGGACACCTGTGTTCCAAGAAAAGGGAATAGAATGTGCAGAACACGGCAGGTAGAACAGGGAGTAATCTGTTGTAAGTAGGGAGTTCCTGACTTCAGAATACTGTTTTTAGATTCAGGAGAGAGGTTTTATATTTGGCTCCCATACAGTGCGCTCTCATGGGAAATGTCTATTCTAAGGTCAACCCATAATGCAAAAATTATCCATATGCTTGAAGATCCCCGTGTAAGGTACAATATATTTAATGTTATCACTGATGTAATTGATCCAATACCAGTTTTATTCTGGCATTAAATCAAATCACTGTTTTTGATGTATAAAAAGATAAGTATTTGGCTTATATTTAAGTACCATATTGTAAGAAAAAAGATGCTTATCTTTACATACTAAAATCATGATCTGTACATTGGTGCAGTGATTATTACCGTAAAAGGGAAGAAGGAATGAAGACGAGCTAGGGAAACTGTGGGTGCACTTCTCTGAGGTCGTGTTAGGGTGGAACATGCACCCACACGCAGGGATTGATAGAGTGAATTGCCTATAGCACTTAAATGATCTCCAAGCATGCATAGTTGAATAGCAAAATTATGTGTGCATTGATATAGCCTCACTGAACTTACTAGCTTTGTGACTTTGAGTTATCCCCGATCTTAGTTTCTTGCTCTGCTAAATAGGCATGGAACCTAATTAACAGAATTAAGTCGATTTGGTAACATGTGGAGAAAGCACTTAGAATAATCCTTACCAAATCCTTACCAAACTCTTTCTTTTTCTTTCCAGGTTTCTGATTCAGAGACAAGTAATTTGTGTTTCCACATTACCCTTTCGTACCAAAAAAGAATTTCACGCTGTTTAGGAAATGCCTCTTTATTTTGATTTTCTTAGAAATTATCAAGTTCTGAAATTATGATTTTTGCTATTATTGGAAAATCCGATGAGTTATGCCAGACACATGCACCAAAGGGAGGCTCTTAACCTAGTGGTTTATTACTTGGGTTGTTTCTACTTTTCGGCTATTATGAATAATGTTGCTTTGAAAATTCACATACAGGTTTTCAGGCAGATACATGCTTTCAGTTAATCTGGGATATATCCCTAGGAGTAGGATGACTGGTCGTGTGGTAACTTTGTGTTTAACATACTGAGAAACTGCCAGACTTCTTCCCCTGGTGGCTGCTCTGTTTTACATTTGTACCGGCAGTGTGTGAAGACTGTAGTTTCTGTATGTACTTGCCACACTTGCTATTACCTATCTTTCTGATAATAGTCATCCAAGTGGATGCCAAGTGGTATTTTTGTTTTAATTTTCTGTATTTACTCCATTTTATTTAATTTCATTTCAAAGCGGTATTTTGTGTTTTGATTTGTATTTCCCTCATGACGAATGTTATGGAAGATCTTTTCATGTGCTTGCTGGCCATTTTTATATCTTTGGGAAAATGTTCATTTGGATCATTTGCCAATTTTTTTTTTTTTTTTTTTTTTTTGAGATGGAGCCTTGCTTTGCCGCCCAGGCTGGAGTGCAGTGGCATGATTTTGGCATACTGCAACCTCCGCCTCCCAGGTTCAAGTGATTCTCCTGCCTCAGCCTCCCAAGTAGCTGGGATTACAGGCACCCACTACCATGCCTGGCTAATTTTTGTATTTTTAGTAGAGACCGGGTCTCACTGTGTTGACCAGGCTGGTCTTGAACTCCTGACCTCAAGTAATCTGACTGCCTTGGCCTCTGAAAGTGCTGGGATTACAGGCGTGAGCCACTGCACCCAGCTCTCATTTGCCAATTTTTAAGTTGGGTTATTTGTCTCATTGTTGAGTTTTAGGAATTGTTTATATATTCTAGATGTATGTCCCTTATTGGATATATGATTTGCAAATGTTTTTTTCCCATTCTTTGTGTTATCTTTTCACTTTCTTGATAGTGTGATTTGAAGGGCAAAAGTTTTTCATTTTGATGAAATCCAGTGTAGTTTTTTCTTGCTGTTTATGCTTTTAGTGTCATAATTAATAAACCATTACCTAATACAAGTTTATGAAGATTTACTGCTGTTTCCTTCCAAGTCGTATTGTTTTAGCTTTTACATTTACTTCTTTGGTTCATTTTGCCTTAATTTTTGTGTATGTTGAGGTAGGAGCCCAGCTTCATTATTTTCATGTTGACGTTTAGTTGTCCCAGCACCATTTGTTGACAAGATTGTTCTTTTCCCCTCAACTGGTCTTGACACCTTTGTGGAAAATCAGTTGTCTATAAATGTAAGGGTTTCTTCTGGACTCTCGTTTCTTTTTTTTTTTTTTTTTTTTTTTGAGACGGAGTCTTGCTCTGTCGCCCGGGCTGGAGTGCAGGGGCGCGATCTCGGCTCACTGCAAGCTCCGCCTCCCGGGCTTACGCCATTCTCCTGCCTCAGCCTCCCGAGTAGCTGGGACCACAGGCGCCCGCCAACTCGCCCGGCTAGTTTTTTGTATTTTTTAGTAGAGACGGGGTTTCACCGTGTTCGCCAGGATGGTCTCGATCTCCTGACCTCGTGATCCGCCCGTCTCGGCCTCCCAAAGTGCTGGGATTACAGGCTTGAGCCACCGCGCCCGGCCTCTCGTTTCTATTGTATTGATTGATCTATGTGTCTGGTCTATGCTAGTACCATGCTGGTTTGATTACTGTAGCTTTGTAGTAAGATTTGAAATTAGGAAGTGTGTGAGTCGTTCAATTTTAGTCTTTCTCAAGATTGCTTTGGCTATTCTGGGTCCCTTGCATTTCCATAGGAATTTTAGGATCAGCTCAGCAATTTCTGCAAAAATAAATAAATAAATAATATTTATCAAAAAAGTGAATTTATTTATTTATTTATTTATTTTTATTTTTATTTTTTTGAGACGGAGTCTTGCTGTGTCTCCCAGGCTGGAGTGCAGTGGCGTGATCTCGGCTCACTGCAAGCTCCGCCTCCCGGGTTCACGCCATTCTCCCGCCTCAGCCTCCCAAGTAGCTGAGACTACAGGCGCCCGCCACCACGCCCGGCTAGTTTTTTGTATTTTTAGTAGAGACGGGGTTTCACCATGTTAGCCAGGATAGTCTCGATCTCCTGACCTCGTGATCCACCCGCCTCCGCCTCCCAAAGTGCTGGGATTACAGGCAAAAAAGTGAATTTTGATAGGGATTATATTGAATCTGTAGCTTAATTTGGGGATTGTTGGCATTCTAAAAATACCATGTCTTCCCATCCGTAAACATGGTATGTCTTTCCATCCATGAACATGGGCATCTGTCCTTGAGAACTAGGTTTTAAGGGTTTGTATTAGTGGAGTGATTCTCAAGCTTTTGGTCTAAGGACCTCTTTATGCTGTTAAACATTACTGAAGATGTCTAAAAGCTTGAGTTTATTATATGGTTTGTCTCCATGTATGGTTTATGTCTATCTGTATTTACTATGTTAGGTATCAAGAATCAATTAATATTAGAAATATACATTTTTAATAATAACAAACCCATTAGGTAATATAAATAACATTGTTTATGAAAGGTAGCAGTATTTCCCAAAACAAAAAATAATTCAGTGGTAAGAGTGGCATTGGCTTTTCATGCTTTGTAAATCTCTTTAATGTCTGACTTAATAGAATTTTGGCTGGATTCTTACTGCTTTTGCATTTCATCTCTTAGTACTGTGTTATTTTGGTTGAAGTGTGTGAAGGAAATCTGGCCTCAGGTAATTTATTTCATTATTTTAGTAGTCATTTCATACAAATGAATATTGGGTATTCTTTGAATGTTCTTTGATGCTATACCAAAACTCCACTGTGGTTTTGTCCAGAGAATGAGAGCGAAAAAAGCAAAGAACATCTTTGCATTATTTTGAGAATGGTTTGACTTTGTGGCCCCACTGGAAGGGTTTCTGGGTCTCTGGACTATGCCTACACCACACGTTGAGAACCATTGTCTTAGTGAACAGGACTGAACAGTGTAGTTTCACAAGAAAATTTGCTCACGGAATTGCACTTGATTAATCTGTATTGAGAAACAACAGCAAAGCGATTTAGATGCTTCTCCTGCATGGGCAGCAGTGCCCTTTCTGTAGGAAAGATGACAGGGGACCTTGGACTCAGCAACTGGTGGAATCAGCAAGCTGGATGTTTTATTAAGATGTGTAATAAAAATAATACGTTATTTAAAAAACTGAGACTCTGGGAGATGAAACGAAGTAAAAAACTTAATCACACATTGTTAGTCTTTTGGTATATTGTCTTCTAGTTTCTTGTTTTTAAGTACTTACAAAGTTTGTTGTGTGAATTTTTATAAACATATTGCAACTTTAGTATCTACAGTTTTGTCTTTTTAAAAAATCTTTATGCAGTTTTTGTGACTATTTTAACTAATTGTAACATACTACATTAGTTTTTGTTTTTTTGAGGTGGAGTGTTGCTCTGTTGCCCAAACTGGAGTATAGTGGTGTGCTCTCGGCTCACTGCAGTCTCCACCTCCTCGGTTCAAGTGATTCTTGTGCTTCAGCCTCCCGAGTAGCTGGGAATTTTTGTATTTATTTTAGTAGAGACAGGGTTTCACCAGCCTGCTTGGGCAGGCTGGTCTTGAACTCCTGACTTCATGTGATCTCCCTACCATGGTCTCCCAAAGGGTTGGGATTACAGGCATGAGCCTACTTTCTGTGTTATTTCCACCTTTTTTTTTTTTTTTTTTTTTTGCTAAGCTGCTGTGAACATTGTTAATAAGTTTGTTTACACATTTAATATTATTTCATTAATACAAATTTTAAATAGAAATAAGCATATGAAGTCTTAAGTGTGTACTGATAATATATCCAAGTTGGATTTTCTTTTACTTATTATTGTGGACAATTTTATATTTTATGTTATGTTATGTTATGTTATGTTATGTTATGTTATGTTATTTTTTGAGACAGAGTCTTGCTCTGTTGCTCAGGCTGGAGTAGAGTGGTGTGGTCTCGGCTCACTGCAACCTCGGCCTCCCAGATTCAAGCAGTTCTCCTGCCTTAGCCTCCCGAGTAGCCGGGACTACACGCGCACGCCGCCATTCACGGCTAATTTTTTGTATTTTAGTAGAGATGGGGTTTCACTGTGTTGCCGAGGCTGGTCACCACCTCCTGAGCTCAGGCAGTCCGCCCGCCTTGGCCTCCCAGAGTGCTGGGATTATAGGTGTGAGCCACCGCGCCTGGCCTATTGTGGACAGTTTTGAACACATAGAAGTAAAGAAGATACTATAGTGATCCTCAATTAACCAGTCATCTAGCTTTAGCTACCATCAGCTTGCCGCCATTCATATGTTTTTGTTTCTTCTTGCCCCTTAAACTTAAAAATATATATATATTCTTTAAAAAAAACATATTCTAAAGCAAATTCCAGATGTATATCTTTATTCATGAGTCTTTTAGTTTCTAGCTCTTATAAACAAGATCTTTTATAATAAATATAACAATACTGTGATTGGAACTCAATAAAATTAATAGTAATTTTATCATGTCTTTATTACCTAGGCAACCTTCAAGTTTTTCTATGTCAAAAATGTTATTTTAAACCTAATTTATTTGACTCAGAATCCAAACACAGTTCTTACATCACATTGGATTATTTTGGTTAAGGCTTTTCAATTCTGTGGCAATAAAAATAGCTCTCCTTTTAAATGTCTTTTATTTGCTATAGAAATGAGGTCGTCTCTCTTGCCCATGTTTTGGATTTAGATGATGGCTTTGTGCTGCTGTGATTTAACATGTATTTCCCTAGAATTCCCTTTAAACTGGGAGTAAGATCTAGAGGTGTGATTAAGGCTCTTTTTTGGCATGAGTACTTTGTGGATGGTAGCCTTTGATCACGTCAAAAATATAATGCCTAGAGGCCCGGTTTTAATGATACTGAAAAATGGCTTCATTCAGTGTCTCACTTAACCATTTGGAAACCTCCCATCAGTTCTTCACTTGATAATTTTAGCAGACATCAATGATTATTGACTTCATTATTGTATTAGGTATTGGGATATTTTGATTTTTCTGATCCTGTCGTTCACTCCCCATTGACTGTGGTTCTTGCTCTGATCAGCTTTTTGTTTATTCGGAAATGCAGTTCATCCAGGAACAGCAGCTTGAAAGAATTGTTGTTCTTTAGTGATCTTGGGAATAATGAGTGGGTGTCCTGCAATCCCAAGGCGAGCAGTGTGGTGGTGGTGATAGCTCTCATGATCGCTGCCGACTTGTTTTCCGTTCATTCTTCCTGATCCCTGATGTGGTCCCATGCATGGCTATTGGGAATCCCTCCCTCCCTTTGCTGTGGCCTCTGTGTCTTCCTGATGGGACCAGTTGTCTTCATGGCTTCCTGCTTCATGGTAAGATGTCCCAGGCTCATCTCAAATTGAGGAACATTCTACAAAGTAATTAACTAGTACTCTGGAAAAGTGTGGATGAATAAGGCAAGACTGAGGAACTGTGGTGGCTTAAAGGAGACTCCATGGAAGGACAGCTACGTACACCGTGAGGTCCAAGATCAGAGTCCAGACTAGGAAAAGGAAATCAGTGGTAACAGTGGTGTATTGCAGAGGAAGCCTGTACTGTAGTTTAAAAAGTCACACTTCCAATTTTAAAAAATGACCATGTGGAGTTTACTTAGCTTCTTTAATTTTGTATTCATATCTCCTTTGATGTTGAAAATCTGTGTACCTAACATTAAGGAAATTCGTATCAACTTTATCCTGTTCAGTGTGAATATGTGTAGGCATGTATATATACAATATGTAAAATAAAATAGCTTCAAAATAATAATACCAACATTCACCTCAAAAAACAAGCCTACTGAGTACATTTTAAGATTTCTTGGTGTGGCCGGGCACGGTGGCTCACTCCTGTAATCCCAGCACTTTGGGAGGCTAAGGTGGGTGGATCACATGAGGTCAGGAGTTCAAGACCAGCCTAATCAACATGACAAAATCCTGTTTCTACTGGGGGGAAAAAAAAAGCCAGGTGTGGTGTTGCACACCTGTAATCCCAGCTATTCAGGAGGCTGAGGCACGAGAATTGCTTGAGCTCGGGAAGCAGAGGTTTCAGTGAGCCGAGATTGTGCCACTGCACTCCAGCCTGGGCGACAGAGCAAGACTGTCTCAAAAAAAAAAAAAAAAGAATTTTTTTTTTTCCTTGGTGAATTTGTAGGATTTTGTGTGTAAATAGCTGTCCTTTAAATTAACAATAATTTGGCCGGGTGTGGTGGCTCATGCCTGTAATCCCAGAACTTTGGGAGGCCAAGGTGGGCAGATCACGAGGTCAGGAGATCGAGACCATCCTGGCTAACACGGTGAAACCCTGTCTCTACTAAAAATACAAAAAATGCCGGGCGCGGTGGCTCACGCCTGTAATCCCAGCACTTTGGGAGGCCGAGGCGGGCGGATCACAAGGTCAGGAGATCGAGACCACGGTGAAACCCCGTCTATACTAAAAATACAAAAAATTAGCCGGGCGCAGTGGTGGGCGCCTGTAGTCCCAGCTACTCAGGAGGCTGAGGCAGGAGAATGGCGTGAACCCGGGAGGCGGAGCTTGCAGTGAGCCGAGATCGCGCCACTGCACTCCAGCCTGGGCGATAGAGCAAGACTCCCTCTCAAAAAAAAAAAAAACAAAAAAAATTAGCTGGGTGTGGTGGCTGGCACCTGTAGTCCCAGCTACTCGGGGGGCTGAGGCAGGAGAATGGCGTGAACCCGGGAGGCGGAGCTTGCAGTGAGTCCAGATCCTACTACTGCACTCCAGCCTGGGCGACAGAGGGAGACTCTGTCTCAAAAAAACAAAACAAAACAAAATTAATAATTTTTCTCTAAATCATTATGTCACCTACCTGACATATAGTTGTTTATTTGAGATGGTGTTATATTTTTAAGATTGCCTTGTGTGTCTAGAAAGACCATAATGACTGTTTAATCATGCAACAAACATTTCTGGTGTGTATGAAAAGAAATTTTTACAAACTGAATTAAGAGAGTTATGTTATCCCAAGTGTTGAACAAGTTGATAAAACTTCTTTTTTAGACTGTAGCTTTGACAGATGAGGTTAAAAATATGTTACTAGCATAGAGGCCACAGATAGGAAGGGAGAACATACTTATCCTCTCTGCTTTTTAAATAAAGAGACGTTAAATAAAATCCTCCTGTCCAATTCAGTAAGGCCTGCGAGAGGTGTAAGTCTCTGGCAAGTGTGGAGCCTGCCTTTAACTCCTTGGTCTGTTGCGTGGAAATACTTTGCTTTGGCTGGAGGATTCTTTTCTTCCCTTGAATTTTTCCCTTTACAATCTAGAGATCTGCTTTTTGGCCATGCCAGGAGGCAATAATTGATATATTTTAAGTCTCAAAATATTTTAGGTCTCTTGAACCAGTAACAAAAAAATTTGTTATTTATTGAAACAGTTGTCAATGCTTGTATCATTCTTTAAATCTCATTCTAGATTCACACGTTAGGTAAGTTTTAAAAGCATTAAAATGATACATTATTAACTCTTTAAATGAGGTGACTATCAGTAATCCCTTCTGTTGGAAAACTTTATAAGCCTTTTTTGAAAAACTATCAGATTAGTAATTAAGAGATACATTGGTGTAAAGTTTACTTTTTTTAATAGATAGGATGCAGAGTGTTCAAATCAGGATCACTGTGTTGTGCTGAGACCGTGGCGTGGTTACTTTTTAAACCTTTTACTATAGAAAATTTCAAATGTACAAAGGTAGAGTAGTATAGTGAACGTCCTTCTCTCAGGTGGAAGAGTAACGATGAACCTCTGGGTCTCTGCCCCACATAGTACTTGGAGGGAAATTTCACACATTGTATTATTTTCCCTGTAAATATTTCAATACACATCTCTAAAAGACAGGGTTTCCTTTTTGTTAAACATAACCACAACATCATTATCACATCTAAGAAAATAGACTCATTTTTTAGTATTTTCAGTTGTCCTGTTACTGTTATTTCTCTGATTATCTTTTTTCTTTTTTAGTAGTTGGTTTGTTCCCTTTATCCAAGTAAAGCCATAGTCTGACTGACCAGCGTGTGTCTTACGTCCCTTTTTGTGTTGAAGAAGCCAGTTGTTCAGAAACTTCCCACTGCCTGGAATCCCTTGGTGGTTCCCTGGCTTTTGTATTTGCGGTTAGTTTGTAATAAGATTTAGGGTCATGGTAACATTTTGATTTTTGTTGTTGTTTTTTTTTTGCAAGACCACTTCATATATGGTATTGTTGGTATTTCCATCAGGAGGTATGTAAATTCCGATTGTCTAAAAAAAATACAAGTATTAAAGTGTTATTTTAATTGTTTTTTATTTTTCCTTTTGGCTATCATAAGAATCTTAAAAATCTGGAAGTTAATGTTGGTAAAAGCCTCTACAGCACCTTCCATGACTTGCCCATTGGATTGCTAAGCTATTAATACGTCTTTACTTTCTGGATTTCGTGGTTGTGTGAGAATGGATGTTTAATGACATATAGGTTTCTTTTGCAATGGAATCCATCTGTTCTTTTGTAGAAAACCACCTCAGGGAGTGGGAGCTACTCCCCCTGTGTGTTACTTCAACATCACCTAGAAGTATTTGCTCAAGTTTTTCAGAATCATCTGCATAGTTAAAAAAAAATAAAAATAACAATAAAAAGTTGAACTACAAAATTGCAAAATCACAGTGTGTTCCAAGGATTCTTCAGTGCATCTGAGGCCTGAGAGCCAAGGACCTAGAATCTCAGTCCAGATGTTCCCGAAATCTGTGTCTTCTAAAATTTAGTTACTCACATTTTGTTTTCAAGATCGTTTTGAGTCCTGATAGCATTTATACTAGTACTTAATATATTTCTTTAAATTGATTCACTCTTTTCTTGGTTTAATAAAGAGGTTGGTACTGCACAGACATAAAAAGAAGATAATATACATTAAAATGAAGGTACATCTGTTAAAATGTAACATTGTCATACGTCCCATATTTTGGAAAACAGCAACCTCTGGCCGGGCGCGGTGGCTCAAGCCTGTAATCCCAGCACTTTGGGAGGCCGAGACGGGCGGATCACGAGGTCAGGAGATCGAGACCATCCTGGCTAACACGGTGAAACCCCGTCTCTACTAAAAAATACAAAAAACTAGCCGGGCGCGGTGGCGGGCGCCTGTAGTCCCAACTACTCGGGAGGCTGAGGCAGGAGAATGGCGTGAACCCGGGAGGCGGAGCTTGCAGTGAGCTGAGATCCGGCCACTGCACTCCAGCCTGGGCGGCAGAGCGAGACTCCGTCTCAAAAAAAAAAAAAAAAAAAAAAAAAAAAGAAACATTTATTTCAAACATTTTTTCTGTGCTAGCTTACATTTCCAGCTCTGTTTGATAGCATTTAGATGTTTTTGTGATTGATGATACAGTTTACACAATTGGATGAGATTGCCTTTGATCATCAGATTATTTCATTAACAAGGTTTTTGAGAATTTATCACAAGCAGATTATGGTGAATAGGGAGCTCCACTATATCTTGAAAAACCTGTATGGCTACTTAGTAAGACAAAAATACGTACACTTTTAAAGGTATTTTTTTCTGACAGTCTGATGTATGTTTTCAGATGTATCTAAAAAGATACCTGGGTTAAATAAAAATATTTGTCTTGTTTGGGAAGCAGTGTAGCTTGCAGTGAAAAGAAATGCCTTGAAGTCAGGGATGTCTAGGAATCCTCAGGATACGGGATTGCTACAGTTATCCCTTCTGATCCTTTTGAGACAGAGTTTCACTCTGTCACTTAGGCTAGAGTATGCTTAGGGGTGATCTCGGCTCGCTGCAACCTCTGCCTCCTGGGTTCAAGTGATTCTCCTGCCTCAGCCTTCTGGGTAGCTGGGATTACAGGCACCTGCCACCACGCCTGGCTAATTTTTAGTAGAGATGGGGTTTCACCAGTTTGGCTAGGCTGGTCTCGAACTCCTGACCTCAGGTGATCTGCCCGCCTCAGCCTCCCAAAGTGGTGGTGATCCAGTTACTTCTTACGTTGTTTAGAAAAATTGAGTGAGATGTTATATGTGAAGGTTAGTGTCTAGACATTGGATTGAGTAAATGCTTCATGAAGAACCACTTCAAAAAACATCATTTCTTTCAGTGTCATTTCAACATTATGAGAAAGAAGTCAATTCCTAACCAGGACTACTGTCTGTGTGGAGTTTGCATGTTCTCTGCATGTCTATGTGTTTTTTTTAATGGGTATTCTAGTTTCCTCCCACATCCCAACGGTGTGCATGTTAGGTGGATATGCGTGTCTGCCTGGTCCCAGTCTGAGTGAGTGAGTGTGGGTATGTGTGTGAGTGGCCCTGTGATGGGATAGTGTCCTGTTGGGGCTGGTTCCCACCTTGCTCCTTGAGCTGCTGGGATAGGCTCTGGCCACCTATCATCCTGAACTGGAATAAGCAGGTTGGGAAATGAATGAATATAAATTATTGTGAAACAAAAATTCATAAAGTCTACTATAATAATATAAATGTACAACGAATAAAGTGCTCAGCGAGCCTGCCTTATTTGTCATCATTAGTTTGTTTTTTAACTGCTTGGTGGTACGAATATTCTTTTTATATTTTTATTTTTTGAGACAGAATCTTGTTCTGTCTCCCAGGATGGAGTGCAGTGGTGCCATCTCAGCTTACTGCAACCTCCACCTCCTGGGCTTGGGTGGTCCTCGTATTCCAGCCTCCCAAGGAGCTGGTACTACAGGCACATGCCACCACACCCGGCTAATTGTTGTATTTTGTGTTGAGATGGGTGTCGCCCTGTTGCCCATGCTGGTCTCCAACTCTTGGGCTCAAGCATTCTGCTTGCCTTAGCCTCCCAAAGTGCGGGATTACAAGCCTGAGCCACTGCGCCCTGCCATAATATTTTTACAGTTTTCACTTTGCAAGCATTTATTCCTTGGTTGGTTAAATCCAGTGGTGGTTACATCACCACTGTGACCACTGTCACTTTCTGACTCACCAGAAATTAGGTACATAATTGTCTTTCTTGTTAATCTTTTAAAAATGTGTGTGGCTCATATTTATTGCCATTTGAAAATGTTAGAAGGAGTTTTGGGTCTTTATTTAGAAGTTTGGTGGTATTTTTGTGACTGGAAGTATGCTGTAGGAACTTAACACTTGTTTGTGCCTGTGGTACAATTGATTTTGCTACACATCCTTTCACTTGAAGTCAGTTTCCAAGAACCTATTGATGATGTTAAGTGAGGACACTTAAATATATCTAAATTTAGCATTCATCAACAACTGTTTTCATTTCTGGAGTCCTATTAACTTTGTAATTTTCTGTGTGTGTGTGTGTGTGTGTGTGTGTGTGTGTGTGTGTGTGTGTTTTGAGACAATCTTGCTCTGTCACCCAGGCTGGAGTGCCGTGGTGGGGTGTGTGTGTGTGTGTGCGTGCGTGTGGTGTGTGTGTGTGTTTTGAGACAGTCTTGCTCTGTCACCCAGGCTGGAGTGCCGTGGTGTCATCTCAGCTCACTGCAACCTCTGCCTCTCTCAGATCCAAACAATTTAGTGTCTCAGCCTCCCGGGTAGCTGGGACTACAGGCATGGCCACCAGGCCCAGCTCATTTTTGTATTTTTAGTAGAGATGGGGTTTCGCCATGTTGGCCAGGCTGGTCTCGAGCTCCTGGCCTCAGGTGATCCACCTGCCTTGGCCTCCCAAAGTGCTGGGATTTATAGGTGTGAGCCACCACAACTGACCTTTTTTTTTTTTTAATTGTGTGTACATGAGGTGTTTTGATATACGTAGTGAAATGGTTACTAGAGTCCAGCCCATTAATATAGCCATTACTTCATGTAATTTTACCCTTCTTTTGTATTGCTAAAAGCACCTAGACTATACTCTCAGCAAGTTTCTGGTGTACAATACAGTATTACAGCTGCAGGCCTCGTGTTGTACATTAGATCTCCAGACTTACTCAGCCAAAATATCTGTAACTTGGTACCCATGACACGGATCTCTTCATATCCTCCCTACTTGCTAGCCCCCTGGTAGTCACCATTTTTTGTTTTGTTTTTTGTTTTGTTTTTGTGAGACGGAGTTTCACTCTTGTTGCCCAGACTGGAGTGCAATGGCACTGTCTCAGCTCACCGCAACCCCTGCCTCCTGATTTCCAGTGATTCTTCTGCCTCAGCCTCCCGAGTGGTTGGGATTACAGGCATGCACCACCACGTCCAGCTGATTTTGTATTTTTAGTGGAGACGGAGTTTCTCCATGTTGGTGAGGCAGGTCTCGAACTCCTGAGCTCAGGTGATCTGCCTGCCTCGGCCTCCCAGATTATGGGCTTAAGCCACCGTGCCTGGCAGTAGTCACCATTTTATTCTCTGTTTCTATGTATTTGACTTTTTAAGATAGTAGCTTTCACATATGAGTGAGATCATGCAGTATTTGTGTTTTTGTGCTGGCATGTTTCACTTGGCCAATATCCTTCAGATTAACTCATGTTAGAGCATACAATGGAGTTTCCTTCTTTTTAAAGGCTGAACAATATTTCATTCCATAGCATAGACAGACATATACACACATCACGATTTCTATATCCATTTGTCCGTTGATGGACAACGAGGTGGTTTCTGTGTCTTGACTATTGTGAATAATGCTGCAATCCCCATGGGGGTGCAGATATTCTTATGAGGTGGTGATTTCATTGCCTTCGGGTAAACACTCAGAAAGGATCATATGGTAGTTCTATTTTCAAATTTTTGAGCAACCTCCATACTGTTTTCATAATGGCTGCACCAATTTACATTCCCACCAACAGTGTGCAAAGGTTCTGTTTCTTCCATGCCCTGTTATCTCTTGTCTTACTGGTAGTAGTCATTCTGACATCGTGAGGTGAAATAGCATTGTGGTTTTATTCTGCATCTCCCTAATAATTAGTGATGCTGAGCACTTTTTCGTATTTCTATTGCCATTTTTCTGTTGTCTTGGGAAAAACTCCTATTCATGTCTTTGACCATTTTCTAATCAGGTTATTTATTTTTTGCTATCGAGTGGTGCAAGTTCCTTATGTATCTTGGCTATTAAGCCCTCAATTTTCTGTTTTTTTAAAAGACTTGAGTTTTCAGGCACAGATGGGTTTATTTGTGTCAGCACGTGGGTTTCCAAGTTTCCCGGTGTGGTCATCTTCACCAGAATGGTGTGAAGAAGAAACTTACTTATTTAAAAAATTAAGTTCACTTCTTGGTGAGTAAAGTATGCATATGGGCAGACTTCTTTAAACTTTTTTAAATTCAGAGGGATAAACGTGTGTGCTGGAAAACTCAAGGATTTTAATTTTATTTAAATAATCATACTGTGCCCTTCAAATGACCTGTTTAATGTCTTTGCCATTTTACAGCATCCTGAGGTTAGCATCACACTTCTCCCAGTGGAGCCCATGACTTCTGATCAGGACGCTAAGGTTGTGGCTGAACCGCAGACGCAGAGAGTCCAGGAGGGCAAGGACAGTGCTCATCTGGTGGGTGCTGTCGAATGGGGTGGTGGGGAGTCCATTGCTTTTGATAAAGGATTCTCTACTGGGGTTAGTAAGGGGCTCTGAACAGGAACACTGGCACATCTTAGGATCTGCATATGGATATTAGAGTCTTGTAGGGGAGAACAGGTTTCTTACCCATCTGAGGATCATGGCTGAGACCCCCGTAACAAAAGACAGATGAACAAGAGAAAAGCATACACGTGTATTTAGTAATAAGTTGTATGTGACATAGGAGCCTCCACAAAGGAAGAACCCAAGAAATAGGGAAAACTGTGTTTTTTTTTTTTTACGGAGTCTGATGCAGATGTTGACAGTGTGGAGAAGCATGATTGGACAGAAGGGATGTGACTTAGAGCTAATAAACTGGAGAAACTTAGCAAGGCTGGTGTGTTCAGGTTTTTCTTGACATCCCTGTGTGATATTCCTCCTGGTACAAAGCAGGGCCCCTCTGGAAGGGTCTTTAGGGGAGTGTTGGCTGTGTTATGGCCTGCTTCGAGGGAGAAGGGGTAAGGAGAATTCTTTCTAGTTTCCTTGGCCTGATTCTGCTGTTTCCTCAAATGTCAATGTGCCGTATTTTTGGGGGAGGAAGTCCTGAGCCCCATCAGTCTGAAAAATGTATAGGTAGCTTTGTAGAGGAAACTATAAGTAGTAGGTGATAACAAAAACAAAATTGTTATAACTCTAGATACTTAAAGCCATTTATTTTTTAAATCGAGGATATGTAGTGATTTGTAAATACTTTAATAACATTATAGTCACTATAGTAGGATGTACTTAAAGAGTTAGGATTTTAATATAAATTTTTTTGACTACTTTTGTTCATTTAAAAATTTTATGTCAAGCGGTAATATTTAAAGTTCCAAAATGGCTTTGAGAAAAGTAGCTTTTCTTAGTTTTCCCAAATGAAACTACAAAGAACTTTATCTATGATGTTCATTCAGAATTTAAAAATTTTAAGCCTCCTACCTTCTGAATATCTTATGAATTCACAAATTTGTCATGTAAAATGTGCATTTCTGAGTGGGTTTAGTTTGGCCCTATTACTGTGGTTTGAAGACATGTGTTGTTGTTGTTTTTTTAATGTTGTACTGATGTTGTCTTTGTTTTCAACTTTACAGATGAACGGTCCTATATCTCAAACCACTTCTCAGACAAGTTCCATCCCACCTTTGAGTCAGGTAATTTGATTTTGAGATTAATCACAGATTGTTTAATCACAGTCAAGGCTCAGAGATACTTCCTTAAGAAAAATGTTTATTGTAACAAAAATTAGAAAATGTAGATATTTCTCAAAAAGTTGTGGTCGGGGATCCATTCATCACCACACCCCATGGGTATAGTAACTGTCAATACTGTATGTCCTTACTAGCTTCTGTGTGTGTCTGTTTTGTGTGCAGTTCTGCAAACAACACCATACCATTTAGATGAATTTATTGTCAAATATTAATCACGAAATTTTTATTGTGTCGTTGATAATCTGTTGTATGTATATGATTAGCTTTCCGTTTTGGTAGCTTATGTTCCTTAAACCACACAGATTGAATAGTAAGCTTTTACTCAGAAAATTTGTTTCACGTTTTAGCTGTGGTTAATGAAAGAATAAGGAAGTAGAATTCATTGGTTTTTAAATTCT
Organism: Macaca nemestrina; assembly: GCF_043159975.1. Taxonomy (NCBI): domain Eukaryota; kingdom Metazoa; phylum Chordata; class Mammalia; order Primates; family Cercopithecidae; genus Macaca; species Macaca nemestrina. Next base: position 143,376,622 of record NC_092133.1, read on the forward strand.
GCCTTTCATCATTTGCATATGCATATATAAAGTGCTTCAGAGAGCTACTACTCGAAATTCAGTTTGATGGAAGGATCTTATACATTGCATAAAATTTAAAAAGTAAAAATTTTTTATGTAAAAAATAAAAATTACAATAAATCTCATCTATTTCCCCCATTATAAGCAGTTCATGTAGGAATTAAAGGAGGAGTTGGATTGTTAAACTAGTTTTTTTTTTTCTCAGTTAGAGACGAGGTCTCACTGTGTGGCCCAGGCTAATCTTGAGCTTCTGAACTCAAAGTGATCCTCCCGCCTTGGCCACCCAAAGTGCTAGGATTACAGGCATGAGCCACCATACCCGGCCAGCTTTTAGCAAAGAAGAATTTTAAAAAAACAAAAGACACCTTCCAAATTATTATATTTTATAAATTTATTTTTTATGTAAAATTTTTGTGTATTCTGTTTTTACATTAATTTTTTTATTATTATTATTTTTTTGTGACAGTTTCCCTCTTGTTGCCAGGCTGCAGTGCAATAGCGTGATCTCAGTCACCGCAACGTCCGCCTCCCGGGCTCAAGGGATTCTCCTGCCTCAGCCTCCCGCGTAGCTGGGATTACAGGCATGTGCAATCACGTCTGGATAATTTTGTGTTTTTAGTAGAGATGGGGTTTCACCACGTTGGTCAGGCTGGTCTTGAACTCATGACCTCAAGTGATCCACCTGTCTCAGCCTCCCAAAAGTGTTGGGATTACAGGCATGAGCCACTGTGCTTGGTGCACATTGATTTTTTAAAAATGAATTTTATAATATTTTAAAGTCATTTTAAATCCAAACATAAGACCTTTGGTAGTCTAAGAAGAAAATTATATAAGACATAAATTAGATATCCCTTGAGTATGAATCTTTAAGGGAGTTAGTTTGTTTCAGCAAGTTCCGGTTCTCTCCATGGTTGACTTTCAGTCCAACATAATATTCAGACATCCACCTATTGCAGGCATTGCTATGAATGTTTTCTAATTAGCATTGTTCATAGTGCACCTACAGGCGTGGAGAGTTACGTGCTTCATAGTTGACCAGGAGTTTGCTTTGGTTTAGTGATTAGGTGGCAGGGCTCAGCCAGTTGTTATGATGAGCACGTGAATACATTTAGCAGTCAGGGTTGAGGAACCAGGCTATTTTCAGTTTAGCCGTTCCATTAAAGTTGAGTAGGAGGAGACTTGCAATAGAGATACCCAAAGAAATACCTGAATAATTCAGGAGCAGGTTTGCATTTATCCACTGGTACTATTTAGTTGCATTTATTATACAGCTTCCTGCCATCTCCAGAAAACTTACTGAGTTAGTAACTATTTACAGGTTTAGCCAAAGAATACAAAAAAGTGATCTTTATTAGACTGTAAGGATATGGTTTCCCTAAGATCGAGACCATCTTGGCTAACACGGTGAAACCCCGTCTCTACTAAAAATACAAAAAATTAGCTGGGCGTGGTGGCAGGCGCCTGTGGTCTCAGCTATTTGGGAGGCTGAGGCAGGAGAATGGCCTGAACCTGGGAGGCGGAGGTCGCAGTGAGCTGAGATCGTGCCACCACACTCCAGCCTGGGTGACAGAGTGAGACTCTGTCTCAGAAAAAAAAAAAAAAAAAAAGAATATGGTTTCCCTATTTAATATGAGAACAGTATATTATAATGAGTTACTTGATTGTCAGAATTACTCAAATTTGTGTACATGTGTTTTCTCCACTAAACTGTAAACTTCTGGTACTGTGTTCTGTTCATTAAAAAACAAAACTTTATTAAAGTGTAATTTACATTCTGTAAAATTCACCCATTTAAAGTATGCAGTTGAATTATATTTAGTAGATTTACTGAGTTCTGCAATCATCACCGTAATGTAGTCTTAGAACTTTTACATTACCCCAGTAACTCCCCAGTCCACTCCCAGGCCCACTTATAGTTAGGCCCTGTTTCTCACCCAGCGTTGGGCAGTCACAAACATGCTCTGTGTCTCTGCATTCTGTTCCCTTCTGTGGCCAGCTCAATGCGTTGTGTCTGGTAGGCAGGCAGGCAACTAGTACTGCCTGCATAAAATTTGTGTGTCCATCCATTCAACAAAACTGAGTGGAAGTGATAATGATGGCTAAGAATTTTCTGTGGAGAGGTTGTTCAGATGAGCGTGGGATACACATGCCTTCAAGGAACCCTAACACAGCATGCAAGGTTGCATGATCATATTGTGTGTGAGCCTTAGGTACACGATGAGCATACACCTGGAGGTGGGAGGCGCTGAGACATAGGTGAGTCTAGAAGAAGCACTCTTTATCTTGCCCCTAGTCAAGCAAGATCATTTTGAATGTTCTCACCTTGATGTAATAAGGATCTACTAATTTGAAGTATATTGTACTAATAGTTATGATTACAGTACTTTGCGTTAAGTTTCCCTGAGTTCCAGGCAGGGATAGTGATGAAACTCTCTAGTCCCTCAATATTTCAGAAACGTGAAGGAAACTAGGACGGGGAGTGGTCAGAGGGATGGAAGGAAAACCAGAGGACAGTGTGGGGTGGAGATAGAGGTAGAGAGGCTGACTCAAGTGAAGTGTAGTAAGGTACAAAGCGAGGGGTCATTTGTGACCTTAGCAAGAGTATTTTCCAGGACTGATAGGAGCAAAAGCCAGATTGCAGTGGGTGAGAGACAGGAGTGGTAGACACAACTCAAACGGTGACATTCCTCCTAAGATCTTGACTTTGAAGGTAAGGTGATAGATAGCGAGAAGGGATTGAAAGGATTTTGAGGGTATTTATGATGAAGAGTGACCACTGGCAGTGGGCCACTGCGATGGGTTCTCCTTGAGGAAGAAAAATCAACCACTTGCATTCAGCAACAGTATCATTTGGTTAAAGGGTCTTTACCTTCCCTGTTAGGGCCACAAACTTCATCTATAGCAAACGTCATTCTCGGCGGCTTTTTGCCCCTCCTGAAGCCCACTCAGGGACTCCAGTTCTTATTCCTGCGTGTGACCAGCCAAGCAGCTGCTTTTCCCCTGGAGACACTGCATCAGCCTGGAAACCATTTTCTGCTGGAATGATCCTGTTGTGTTTTATCATAAATCAACAGCAGGTTTGAGAGAGGAATGTGAGTGAATGATGATGTTTAAGGAACAAGTAATGTTAGATAGAAGTGTTTATGTTAAATTACTTCCTCAAAAGAAAAATGCAAAGTCACAGCAAGTCTTCTAATCATAGTGTGAAACTGGGAAGGTGAAATTGGAACTCTAACTCGTCCTCATACTAAACTCTATGTACAGTTCAGCAAATCATCTATATCAAAATGATTATTTATTTATTTATTTTTGAGACAGTCTCACTCTGTTACTCAAGCTGTCTAGAGTGCAGTGGTGTGATCTCTGCTCACTGCAGCCTCCGCCTCCAGGGGTCAAGTGATTCTTGTGCCTCAGCCTCCTGAGTAGCTGGAATTACAAGCATGCACCACCATGCTTGGCTAATTTTTGTATTTTTCGTAGAGATGGTGTTTTGCCATGTTGCCCAGGCTGGTCTCAAACTCTGGCCTCAAGTGATCTACCCACCTTGGCCTCCCAAGATGTTGGGATTACAGGCATGAGCCACTGCACCTGTCCCAGAATTTTCTTTTTTTAAAACTCCTTTACAGATGGTGATAACAAAAAACTTTCGTCCCTTCCTTTATCAGTTTTCAAAAAAACCACCTTTGCCTTTTGATGACACAGCTTCTGAATGAATATTAATTAGCAATCCCGATTAATTATTGCAGGCTTATATTTTAAATAAGAGTAGGCTTCGCAATCAGAAAGCTTGAATTTCTATGAAAATATCCAACTCCTATATTTATACATAAATGACACATGGCTGCTCTTGGCATGATATCTTGCAGGTTAAAGCTTTTGGCAGGTTGTTGCCACCTTGTCAGTCTGTTTTAAGAAAAGACTTGGGCCGGGTGCAGTGGCTCACGCCTGTAGTCCCAGCACTTTGGGAGGCCTAGGCGGGCAGATCACCTGAGGTCAGGAGTTCGAGACCAGCCTGACCAATATGATGAAACTCCGTCTCTACTAAAAATACAAAAATTAGCCGGGTGTGGTGGCGCATGCTTGTAATCCCAGCTACTCGGGAGGCTGAGACGGGAGAATCGCTTGAACCTGGAAGGCAGAGGTTGCAGTGAGCTGAGATAGCGCCATTGCACTCCAGCCTGGGCAGCAAGAGCGAAACTCTGTCTCAAAAAAGGAAAAGAAAAAAGAAAAGAAAAGACTTGACTGGGTGTAGTGGCTCACACCTATAAATCCTAGCACTTTGGGAGGCCAGGGTGGGAGGATTGCTTGAGCCCAATTCAAGACCCCATATCTACACAGAAAAAAAGAACAGGCATGGTGGTGCGTGCCTGCTGTATGAGCTATTCAGGAGGCTGATGGGGGAGAATTGCTTGAGCCCAGGAGGTCAAGGCTGCAGTGAGCTGTGATTGCATCACTGCACTCCAGCCTAGGTGACAGAGGAAGACACTGTCTCTAAGAAAATAAAATAAAAACAAAAGACCTCAGAACTTTCCTTAAGGATGTTGGTACAGTTTCCTGTCTTAGAAATACGTTTGTTACTATGTTAGGAAGTGTAAAGCTGCCTTTACTTCAGAATGATTTAGTGACAAAACAATCCTTTTACCCCCAGAGTGTACGCACGGTTCTTGGTCTCCTGCTAACTTCCGAGAACTTGCCCCAGGATGGAGGATACTCTGACCAGATGCCCTCTTTTGCTCTTAGAATATATTCGTGCTGAGACGGAGTAGATCCTTTTTAATGTAGGATATTTCTTTTTGATGACATAGTATTGTAGCATTTTGATTGTAGCATTTTGGCCATTGACAGAAGGAATGCTTTCTATAACACATACCCCTGATCTTTTTAGCTCCAAGGCATATTTAAAAATAGAGGGATTTCTTCATTCCCTATTTGGCTCACTATTCTTAGTTTTATCCTTGTGTAAATGAGTTCCATGCTGCTAAAACTTCTTTTGTTGTGGGAGTGTGACAGATGTAATAGTAGTCTTTCAAGGCGCTGGGATCAGTAAAAACATCTCTCGACTTAGAACATTTTGTAATTTCTTTTTAAAAAAATTAGTAATTTTACTGCTTAGTATTTGCATCATTTAGAATATGACAAATAGTTTTTTTGCAAACTCTTTTTCATTTTGGGATTCAGTTTAATTGCTATTAAGGCATTTTGTTCAATAGTAGATTTATAAATCAACTTTGTGTGGCAGTACCATGCAAACAGTTGTACTGAGAGAATAGTCAAATCCCTGGGAGGAAGCGGCAGATGCGTCGGAGTCCGCTGCCTGGCAGCTGGCTGCCTTCATAGGCCCTGGTGTCCTTACATATGTATGGGAATACAACACACACAGCTATGTGCACAGATCATAAAAGTACAACTCAGTGTATTTCTGCAAAATAAACACATGTAGGTAATCCACTGCCAAGATCCTGAAACAGCCCTGTGAGTTTTGGCAGCAATTTGAAGACGTGTCGTGATTATAGAAATTGCGAAAATAGGAGAAATGTGTATCTTCAAATTAGGGAACTTGTGTGTATGAGATACTTGAATCACGCAGTGGTGTCAAAGTTTCTGAGATGGTCAGGCTGCTTCAGTCTTTGTTTGGACTTCTCATCTCATGAAGCCCGTGCTTCTCACCTGGGCAGCTGTAGTCACTCCTCACTGGTGTCCCCAACCCACCCTTCCTTTCTAACACAGTGGCCAGAGGATCCCTTCGAGAAGGCCAAGTCAGAACCTGCCACTCCTGTGCTCAGCATCACAGTCAGCCTGAGTCCTGGCAGGGCCCTTCACAGTCTGGCACCTGTCCTTTCTGACTCTGCTGGCCACTGGCTCTCCCCTGGCACACTGCTCCAGCCCCAGTGGGCTCTTGACCCTTGACCATTCCAGCATCACCTTACCGCAGGGCTCTCTGCCTCAGCTGGTCCTGGCATGTCCCTTTCCCAGAAGTGTTTGAGGCTTGTTCTCTTACCTTTCTCAGTCTCAGCCTCACCTTCTCAGCGAGTCCTGTCTATCCACATCCATCTCCTCACTTCTGGCTTGCCTCAGACCCTTTACGTGTAGCAGTTAGTACCTTCTAACAATGTTAGGTATTTGTTAGATTTAATGTTTGTCTCCCTGGACTAGAATGCAAGCTCCATCAAAGCTGGGGTTTGGTTTTGTTCATTGATGTATCCCAGTGTCTTCCTGACAGGTAGGTGCTCCATGAATGTCTCCAGTATAAAAGAATGTATCACATGTGGTGGTAATCACTGCAGATTGTCATGGCTCTTACTGTGTACTCTGCTAACACTTCAGTTTACTCATTAATTCCTGTTAGCCCTACACCTTTCTTACCCCTAGTTACTGTTTTCCTCATTTTACAAATGAGGAAACTGAGGCACAAAGCCGTTTAAGTAATTTATCTCCAAGATTACTGAACTAAAAAGTGGTAGAACCAGGATTTGGACCCAGGCAATCTGGCTTCGGAGTCTAAACTCAAGAGGAAATACTTTGTATTTGGCACTGTTATTTCGTTTAAAAAGATAAACAAGAAGGAAATAATTTAAAACACCCAGCTCTTTCAGCCATCTGAAAGGCTTTTCAGAATTGTTTGTTTTGTTTAGTTTAGTTTGTTTTTTAGAGACAGGGTCTTGCTCTGTCACCCAGGCTGGAGTGCAGTGGAACAGTAATAGCTCACTGCAGCCTCGAACTTCTGGGCTCAAGTGATCCTCCTGCCTCAGCCTCCCAAGTAGCTGGGACTACAGACACGCGCCCTCACACCCAGCTAACTTTTAGTTTTTATTTGTAGAGATAGGGTCTTGCTGTATTGGTGAGGCTACTTCAGATATCTTTAAGACTGTCCCCCCATCACAGGCCCATCACATTTGCCCTCTAGGAGGGCCGAAGTGTCTTGGTAGATGAGCACTGGGGGCCCTCCACAGGCTTGCTGCCCAGAGCTGCCTTGGATCTCTGCTCCCCACATCCGGTGCCTTGCTCCTCAGTTACCCCACCTGTGGCTCGAGTGGGCCCAGTGGTGGCTTGAGCTGCAGCTCCAGAAGGTACAAGTCATAAACCTTGGTGGCATCCATGGTGCTGATTTTCAGGCAAGAAGAATGCTATAGAGCTGTGGGGCAGCCTCCACCTGGATTTCACAGGATGCTGTGGACAGCCTGGGGCCAGGCAGGGACTCATCACAGCAGCAGAGCCTGTACTCAGGCAATGACAAGCAGAAATTCGGAGTTGAACCTGCTGCAGAGAAGCCCCACCAAGGGCATTGCCTAGTAGAGTCGTGGGAGTGGCCTGAGAGCCTTGAACTGTGGAGCTGCCAGCTTACAGCATCAGCCTGGGAGAGCTGTGGGCAGGAGACTCCAACCGCTGACAGCTGCTGGGTGGACTGAGCCCAGCAAAGCCATTGGGTAGGGCTGCCTGAGGCCCTGGGGACTCAACCCTGTTCCACGGTGCCCAAAGGGTTAGGACCTGGAGTCAAAGGAGGTGATTCTCCAGAGAGGCTTGATAGTTAATATTGTCTGCCTTGTTGGGTCTTGAACTTACCTGGGACCTCTTGCTGCTGCTTGCCTATTTCTCCCTTTTGGAAAGGGATTTTTTTTGTCTTTTTTCTTTTTTCTGAGATGGAGTTTTGCTCTTGTTGCCCAGGCCGGAGTGCAATGGCATGATATCTGCTCACTGCAACCCCTGCCCCGCTGGGTTCAAACGATTCTCCTGCCTCAACCTCTTGAGTAGCTGGGATTACAGGCATGCACCACCACACCTGGCAAATTTTTTGTATTTTTAGTAGAGACTGGGTTTCTCCATGTTGGTCAGGCTGGTCTCGAACTTTTGACCTCAGGTGATCTGCCCGCCTTGGCCTCCCTAAGTGCTGGGATAATCTCTGTTCTTTATAAATTGCCCCATCTCAGGTATTCTGTTAGAGCAGCACAGAATGGTTTCACAAAGGACTTTAAGGCTTGAAAAGTGCGGGGAGGAGACTGGAGAAAGAAACGGTGAGGCAGCGTGCTGGCGTTCGTTGGTATGAGATGGAAGAGGTTGGGGGAATGGTATCTTAGAAGCCGAGATCATAGAGGTAGGCTGGGGCGAGATTATGGGGGACTTTGAAGTGGGACTTTGGGATTCTATTCCAACTACTTAAAGTCTGTGTAACAGCTCTTTGAAATAGATGTCGTTGTTGGCTCCATTTTACAAATGAGAAAACTGAGACAAAGAGGTTAAATAATTTGCCAGAAATGACACATGTAAAAATGGAGCTGAGACTCAAACCCAGTCAGGTGATCTCGTGACCTTGTCTGCTTTACTGTGCCCTTTCATTCTACAGCTGGTATGAACCGTTTGTATCTTTAGAGCATAATGTTTTTTTCCATTTAGATATTTCATTCTCTTTGAGTAGCGTAACAGTATGGTCAATGTATGATCTGAGTTTTGTTTTATCATTCGAAGCTGCCACTAAAGCTTTTGGTGCCTCATTTCCCTTATCTGTACAGTGGATTGGTAGTATCTACCTTGGGGGGTCGTTAAGAGTGCAAATTAAGATGTGTGACAAAATGGATGCATAGATGTAATTAATATTTTGTGGCACATGGTGCTATGTAAAGTGTTTACTACCATTATCATCATAATCATTATTATGATGATGATTTCAGTACTTGAATTTTAGTGTATTCAGAATTGCTCCTGTTACCTTCATGTTTAAGTATAATTCCTAAACTTTTTATCATAAAATGTTAACATTAAAAAATTAATGGGACACCAGTCATAACTCACAGGTTAAATAAACAACAACATCTCTCTTGCAGAGGAATTAAAACAATTATTTTGTTTTTCACATAGCATGTCAGAACCATGATAAGAAAAATAATTACTTATACTAAAAGCAAAACATTGCAGATGTCAACATAAGATAAGACAAGACCCATTATGTGAGTCCACCGTTAGGGGCCGGACCACGTAGTGCAGGAGCAACTTGTTTAGTTGTGGACAGCGCCTGTTTCTCACCAGATGGCAGGCTGGGCGTTCCTGCGTCAAGTGCTTTCAAGAGACTTTCTAGTTCTGGCACCAGAGCTTGTAGGTTTCTTTTCCCTTTTTTTCCTTTTCTTTCCTTTTTCTTAATTGGAGTGCTCAGACATCTGCAGAAGTGGAGAGAATAATATCATGAACCGAATGCAGCATCATGAACTTGAACAATTACCCATCCCCACATTCCACTGCTGTGTTGTTTTGTTTTTTTGAGGTGGAGTTTCGTTCTTGTCACCCAGGCTGGAGTGCAGTGGCGCGATCTCGGCTCATTGCAACCTCTGCCTCCAGGGTTCAAGTGATTCTCCTGCCTCAGCCTTCCGAGTAGCTGGAACTACAGGCACGCACTCCCACGCTCGGCTAATTTTTTTTATTTTTAGTAGAGATGGGGTTTCACCATGTTGGCCAGGCTGGTCTTGAAACTCCTGACCTCTGGTAATCCACCCCCCTTGGCCTCCCAAAGTGCTGGGATTACAGTCATGAGCCATCACGTCCGGCCTGGACTGCTGTTTTTAAATCTATTCCTCCCCCTATGCACATGACTGTTTTAACTTTTATATATGTGTGTATATATTTACTGTATTTGCTAGGGTATTTTAAAGCAAGTTGTAGATAATGTATCGCCTTGCCCCAAATACTTCAGCATGCATCTCTAACATCATTCCATTTTCACACCTGACATAATTAGTAATAATTTCTTGATTCCTACAGACACTATTTTTTATTGCTATTTATTTTTTCCTCTCCTTTGATTTTTTTCACCTTTTTAAAATTGCTATTTATTTCAGACATCATTTCGTAAATTTAGAAAATTAAATACAACTGTAAGGAGCTATATATTTTACGGAGCAAAATTCTGATACAGTTTTCCTTTGGGGGAATTTATGAACTATTTTATTTAGTTAACACCATCCCATGAAATATAATTTGGGAAATACTGGAACACTGTAGAAAAACCAGAAGCCTGAAATCTTTCTGGCTGGGATAACATTTAAAGTTATGTTTTGTTGAGTTTATGAGAATAAGAAAAAACACAATGCAGCGTTCTTGCTGCTGTTCTGAGCTTTTGGATCCTGGTCCTGTTTGGAATTGGGCACATGGAATATGCTGGCTGTCAATCGGGCTCTGTTGTCATTAGGATTGGGGTTTGAGTGGCAGGAACATGTGACCGCTGTGCAAGGGGTTATTTTTGTTCTCTGGGTGTTGGCTTCTCCTCAGAAATTATAGCAAGTTAGTGTTAGCGTGAGGTGCGTCTGTGGAGGCTCGGGATCGGCACGCGTGTCGTATGCTTGTGAGCTCTCAAACATGGGCTGTTGCTTCAGCAAAGAACTAAGTAGTGACAATGACAGTGAAAAAACTGGCCTGTTACAAAAATCTGTGGAGGAGAAGGAACCAGAAAACAAGATAAGTAAAACTTTATCTTCATTATTTGATACCCCTGAAGGTGAGGAGGTTCACATTTTTGGCAGTGGAGCCAGCAGTGCAGCTGGCATTAGCGCGCGGACAAGGATTTTCTCAGGGTCTGGGCACAAACAGGGTCATAGACCCAAGCAGTTATTGAACCCTCTTTCCTCTTTTATATATACATTCTTAACAAGGTATGATAACTTGGATGAGAGTGACAAGAATTTAGATATTGTTGTTAATGAGCAGAATTCTGAGGGGGTCTGTGATCTACCGTATGTGGGTAACGGCAGCCGACAAGGTTGTTATGAAGATGAGGAGCCTTTCTCATGTGTGCCCCTGCCTTCTGACCGAGGCCTGCAGGAGGAAACCTATGTGAGTGGCCATCTGCACTGTTATCCAGCTACTTGTAAAAACTCTTTAGTAGAGAAAGAAATGGTGGTCAGCGTTCACCTCAGTAGCGGTGATGAGCGTAAGTCTTTTGACCCATCCGATCGGGAGAAGAAAGATGGAAACTCTGTTGGTATGGATCATCAGCAATGTCAGGATTCAAGAGAGTGCGAGTTTCACAGCATTTGTGTTGCCGACTCTGCCTGCCCAAGCGTAGCAGAGGAGCTGGGCACCTGGGCAGACAGAGTAGCTACAAGACTAGAGTGTTGCTCTGCTGTGCCTTCAGCGCTGCGTGCCGTGTCAGGGGCCAGTGAGCCAGAGCCACGGCAGGAAGGACTCTCACCTTGGGACACGCTGGGTCCAGGTGAAAGGACAGGGGAATGCAGTGGGAAAACCAAGCCTTGCCCTGAGCCTGTGGCGTTCAGCCATGCACCTTGTGAAGCAAACGCTGGTAACACACAGGTGGAGGCTTTACAGGCCGAAGCTTGCACTGAATTCCCTAAAAATTACGCAGAAAGTAGTGCACTACATAATATTGACTTACTCCCTGAATTAAATAACAACATGGACAGTGACTCACTAAGACACGCGTGTGTCCTTCTGGAAGAAAGTGAGAGCCATAACTCAGGAGTAGGTAGTGAGATGGATCATCCACCTGGTAGCTTCCTTCCTGACACCGCACATCCACCTGATAGCTTCGTTACTGATACCGCGCACCCACCTGGTAGCTTTCTGCCTGACACCGCAGACCCACCTGGTAGCTTTCTGTCTGACACCGCAGACCCACCTGGTAGCTTCCTTCCTGACACCGCACATCCACCTGGTAGCTTCCTTCTTGACACCGCACACCCACCTGGTAGCTTCCTTCCTGACACCGCACACCCACCTGGTAGCTTCCTTCCTGACACCGCACACCCACCTGGTAGCTTCCTTCTTGACACCGCACACCCACCTGGTAGCTTCCTTCTTGACACCGCACACCCACCTGGTAGCTTCCTTCCTGACACTGCACATCCACCTGGTAGCTTCCTTCTTGACACCGCACACCCACCTGGTAGCTTCCGTACTGACACCGCACACCCACCTGGTAGCTTCCGTACTGACACTGCACATCTACCTGGTAGCTTCTGTACTGATACTGCACATCCACCTGGTGGTTTCTGTACTGACACTGCATATGTTGCAGGGTGTAATGACCCGGAGGTGGTAACAGTTATTGCCGACCAGAGTTTACATTCTAAAAAGGAGAGAGAAAATCACTCTATCACACCACTAAGCGACAATGATGATTTCCACTTGGATGTTAGCAAATCAGATAGTATCCTTCCTGTTGGTCTAGATAGAATTGATTTAAGTCCCAAGAGGCCTATCACTGCAGTGAGATTTGGAAGTGGGTGTCTCTCAGGTCATGCTAATTCAAGAGAAGCAGCCCCAAGCCAGCTTGATGACTGCTGGGAGCTGGAACCTGTTCCCGGGCTAGTCAGGAAGGCACAGCGCAGAGGGGACTGCAGCCTGGAGGCCAGAAGTTCCCTGCTGCCAGACAGAGGAGAGGTGTCTCTGCAATCTGAAAATAGTTCCTTTTACCAAGAAGAGGACAGAATTGGCGTTTTGAAGGCTGAGGGTCATGGTGTAAGGGCTTTTGAATCGAAATCTTGGTGTCACGTAGATGAGGCTGCAACACAGACCTGTGACCAAACTTGTATGAAGCGTTTGGTGGACACGGAGGGGATGGCGCAGAGGACAGACGGCCTAAAGCCTAGCATGGCACAAGGAGTGCCACCCAATGGCAAGTCTCCCAGTCACTCCAGATCTCTTCACAGTAACTGTATTTCCTCCATATTTGTTTTCACCTGTGCAGAGGAAGAAGAGAGGGAAACAAGCCCAGGTGACAAAACAGAGGGTGAAATATGTGTGAAGAGTTCATTCAATGTGTCACAAGACCAGCTGAGTGACCCTCAAAGGTTAGAAAGTGGTGAAAAAGAATCACTGCAAGCAAAGTATAGAGAGACAACTGAAGATGACATAGAGACTGTCAAGTCAGATTCTAAAACAACCTGTGAGGGGGAAACAGGCACACAAAGATATGAGGCAGTGCCGCGTCAGGATATACTCTCCTGCGTTAGTTCTAGTACAGCGGAGAACGCTGATTTTGAAACTAATCAAATAGAAAAAAATTATGAAACACACCGAGTATACAACTGCAAATATAATGGTCTTAATGTTATACCACCGTTAAGTCCGAGTTTTAATCCAGTTATACAGAAGTCAGAAATAGTAGAGAATTCTGTTAGTAGTGGTAAAAGCGCAAAATGGAAGGGAATTTACTGTGAATCAATTGAAGACGCTCCTGGTGTCTTTGGTCCTAATACATCAGGGTTGAGTAGACCAAAACTAACACGTAAAGAGGAGGAAGAGAGACTTTATTTGGAGAAAGATAGTATTGATCCCAAAATTATTGACCACCTGGGTCCATATGGGACAAATGAACGTGCACACCGTTTCAAAGAAGGAAACACCAAGTCCACTCTTAAACAGTCAACTTTAAATGGTGAAATGGGTTTTATGGGAAATGCTAAGGTGAGTTTTGAGAAAATAGAGTCACGTGACACTTCCAGTGGGCATTTCTTTTTGGTTGGTGTTGATCCCGCCCTAGTGGACAGATACACAGCTGCCCCCTGCAATGCGGCCCAGGGGATTCCCGCTGTCCCCGTGGACAACAAAGACACTGTCGTACCAAGTAGTGGCCACATTTCATCACTCACAGAAGGTATCCTAAATAGATCTGAACATCCCTCAAAAGTGAATTGGCAGAGTGTCCCAGAAGGAGTCTCCTGTTTTTTGAGTGAATTTTCTTATTACCCAATGGGAGGGTTAGGAAATCCAGTATTTTCTGAAAGACTGGCCAGTGGTTGTGGTGGGTATCAAGTGCGCTATCTCTGGACTAATACAGTCACAAAAGGTGCACTAGAAGGTGAAACAATATTTAGTGAGGATCTACACCACAAGCCACAGGGCTTGGATATTGCTTCGTTTTCAGAAAACACTCCTCAGCTACCGGTGTCAGAGGACGGTGTTATTTGGGGATGGCATGATAGAGACGGACAGTTCGTAAGTATTTTTTCTCTGTTTTACTGTTGTGCTGCAGTAATCTAGGCTATACATTTTAATTTTTAAATTACTTTTATTTATTTTTTGAGACAGAGTCTGACTCTGTCACCCAGGTCGAGTGGCGCGATCTCGGCTCACTACAGCCTCCACCTCCCAAGTTCAAGTGATTGCCGGGTTCAAGTAATTTTCGTGACTCAACCTCCCGAGTAATTGGGATTACAGGCATGTGCTACTACGCCTGGCTAATTTTTGTATTTTTAAAGACGGGATTTCGCTATGTTGGCCAGGCTGGTTTTGAACTCCTGACCTCAGGAGATCCACCCGCCTCAGCCTCCCAAAGTGCTGACATTACAGGCATGAGCCACCAGGCCAGCCCATTTTAATTGTTTTTAACTTAAAATTAATAAAGATTTATTCTAAACAGTGGGTAGTTGTTTGAATGCTTATATATGGCTGTGAATTACTCTAACAATGATTTCCAAATTGGAGAATATGAATTCTTGTTTGGTGTACTTAAGCCAGAGTTTGTGTGCAAACTCTTGTTAGCACTAAAGCATGCCCTGCTAGTTGTCCTACACAGCTCTGTGTTGACTTTTTTCTGTCTGTGAATTTTGCCAGCTCTTCTGTCTTCCTGGCCGCAGTGCAGTCAGAGCCCTTTGAGGGCATCTTATCTCGTGGGCAGTGTAGTTGATTTAGTAAGCCTGTGAGCCCATTGAAGGTGTAAGTCACACTGCAAAAGACAAACTTATCTAAAAATCTGTGCTTCCTGATATCTTTGTATGTGTCTGAGGCAGGTAGAATTTGCTGCTTTTAACTGGCTATAAAATCTTGGTTCTGTCTTCTTGCAGTTACAATCATTGTGGAGTTCTTTCTTTTTCAGAACCCCAAGATGGGGCTGCCCCTCTGGTTTGGAAGAAGCTTAGCAAATGATTCTATGGGCAGCTAATTTGAACATCTTTCTAGAAATTCTGTAATAAATGGCAACATTCAACAACAGGAAATTAGTTTTGCTCACAAAACAGACATTTATTGAAGCAGTGTGATTGAAAGCACATACTCAGAGTAGCAAGATCTCATTATTCAGCCAGTGGTTTATTTGTGATTTTTGTGGGCAATGAAGCAAGAAAAAGTATTGATATTAAGGAGATAAAGATGGCTTAAATGTCAACACTTACTGTATGGAAATAAACAAGTAGAAATCCCCTTCTATAACGTAAGGAATGATCCATCAACCTCTTTTACTTCCATGCCCACGTTGGGAGTTTTTCTGGAGAGAGTTATGTTCAAAATCATTAGTTTTGCTCCTTAAATGGTTGTGGAGGCAAAACAGTATAAAACTACATCTTTAAGATAATCTGCAGTTAATCTTTTACAGAAGTGACGTAATTTTCAGTTGGTTACCAGTGTCACTGCCTCAGATGTCAACACAGAGCATAAATGATGCCTAAGTGAGAGGTGTGCTTCCAGTTTTAAATTAGCTTTTCCATTATGAGGTATTCCCAAACAGTATTCTAATATGAGGCATTACCACATTTAACGATGGTGCCTTGCCTTTCAGAACTTCAGTTTTCAAAGTGCTGTTACAGGTGTCTTTTTTTGTAGCAAATCTTAATATAACAATTGCTACTCCATTTCACAAATGAAGAACTGGAGGTAGAGCCTTGTATGGTTCTGGAGTCAGCAAATTGCCCTGAATTACTAAACTTTTTAGTGCATCTCTAGGAGCGTTTCTTTCCCCCGTCTCTCACCTGCTTTCTATGCCTCATTGGCCAGTCCTCCTTCTCCAGTATTAGTCACTCTGGTTCCTACTCAGTAACTTGTCGGAGAGACTGTTGTGTCTCATGTCCATAGTATACAAACTTATTAGTTGATATGTTATTTTTCAAAGTGGAGCCTAGTGTTTCTCACAGGGTGGGTGGGGTAGAAGGGTTTATTTAAGCATCTGAACTCAGGCATGTTCACTTTGGAATGTGGCTGTTAAGGTCCGCTTACCTGTGGTTTTAATAACCATTGCTTGGCCATACATTTTTAATGGAAAAAATTAAAGACTTATAGTTATAGTCAAGCAGACGACACTGGAGTTTGTTTGTTTATTTATTTATTTAAAGGATGGAGTCTTGCTCTGTCGCCCAGGCTGGAGTGCAGGTGTGCCATCTCGGCTCACTGCAACCTCCGCCTCCTAAGTTCAAATGATTCTCCTGCCTCAACCTCCTGAGTAGCTGGGATTACAGGTGTGTGCCACCACACCTAGCTAATTTTGTATTTTTAGTAGAGACGGGGTTTCACCATGTTGGCCAGCCTGGCCTTGAACTCCTGACCTCAAGTGATCTGCCCATCTTGGCCTCCCAACATGCTGGGATTACAGGCATGAGCCACCACACCCGGCCCGACGCTGGAGTTCTTGATAACCATTTAGAGTTCCATATGACTGCAAGAGAATAGCCATATTTTATAGAAATAGTAGGAGATTCAGATCTTTGTTTAATACAAACTATTTCTCTTGTAAATTATAAGTTAATGAACTCTTGGTGAATGTTGTATTTTGCTGAACACAATTGCTTAGAATCTAACTTTCCAATTAACCATCGTTTTTATGGGCAAGTTACTTAACCTTTCTCTGCTTTGGTTTTTTCATTTGTGAAATGAGTCCAGTTAATAACTGCCTCCAAGACTTGTTCTGATTCAGTACAAGGAAGTGCGTAGAATGTGCTCAGCACACGGTAGATCCTTGAATGTCATTAAGCCTTAAAAGACGTCTTCATTCTTTCGCTCCTGGTCACATCTCTTCGGTCACAGGATCGATTGAACATTTCCTAACTGCGTGCACTTGGTTTGGACTTCTTCACTAAGAGGCAGTCACTGGGTAAGGGTAGAGTCCTAGTCATTTGTGGCGTAAAACCTTGCAGAAGTTGTCAACTAGTGGAAAATGTAAATTTATGTTATTTATTAAACATTGATTCATTCCTCATTTATCTTGAGCACCTCCCTACTGAATTCGGGACTGTGCTAGCTATCAGCAGTACTACAGTGAACGGAATGCCCATGGTGACTGCCACCCTGGAATGGGAGGAGCATGAGGGCCATGGGGGCCCCAACAGCCATGCTGTCACTGCTTTCAAAGTGCTGTTGGTCTGTATTAATAAACTACAAAATATATTTTGGTACTGAAGGACAGTCAACTGCAAAAGGTGCTAATAATAGAGAAGGTTACTATTAGTTAGTGTTGGGAATTTAAAGCACGTGTAGTATGTGCATGAGCTGAGGGGAGCCAGCTAAGTGGATGGAATGGAACCAAGGCCGGAAAACTGGATTGTGTGGTGGTGGTGGTGAAAAGAGACTGGGTCTAATTAGGAAAGGCGATGTATGGAAGTATTAGAGTAGGAAAGAGAATAGAGAAATGAATTGACAAAGACAACAGAACAGGCGGAAAGGTGTGAATGCTGCCAGAGCCAGTGTTGTGGGTGACCTGTGGCTGTCTCCTGCCCCCTCATGTAGCTCCATGAGCTCTTGTCTGTTTCCTTCACCATCACACCTGCCAGCTCAGCACTGTGCCTGGCACAAGCATGCTGGTGAACATGTCGGAGGCACTTGTTGGACAGATGGGTTAATGAGAGAGAAGAGTGCAAGTAACACTGTGCAGAAGCAGAGGCCAAAAATGAAATTTAGATGTAATGCAAGAGGGAAAATTGAAGAATTGGTGTTTCTTGATTATAATATTCTTGAAGGAACCCAATTATTTGCCCTATCACCAGTACTTAAAAAAAAAGGAAAAAGAATTCCAGATAGGTCCTCATTGAAGCATTTGGTTTTATGGGCATGATGCTCATTGGTGGTCCAGTGACTGGAGGAGCAGGAACGAACAAAGTGTATACCATAAGTTTAACCACATCAGCCGCCTTCTCTCAGTTTCAGAAATAGTTTTATGTTTTTTCCTACCAGCCTCATGACCTGAGCCAATGTGGATTTATTCTGTCTTTTAAAAACTGTTAATGCACCCATTGTTTTCTTGACGGCCCATGGTGGTGCTTCCCAGCCCTTCTCCTGTGTTCTGGGCCACAGAAACTGGTGTGTCTATGCTTCATGCTGGGGTAGTGCAGTGTAACTGCTCCCAGCTTGCAGCCTGGGTCCAAGGGGCACCGGGTACCAGGGACCCGTCCCTTCCTCCAGAAACTTTGACTTCCTGCACTGTGGTGTGAAGGTGTGTGGTACATTTGAAAAGGCAAATAATGTGTAAGTTTGTTGAAGGATTGTGTGTTTGGACATTTGACTTTTCTTTAGACTTCAGGGGAGTGCTTCAAGGTGTGTAAGCATAAGAAAGGCTTGTATCAGAAAAAGCAGGGAGTAGGGAGTATCCACATGGTGGGGGACTGTTGTGGGTTTATACTCTATGTCAAGAAGGACCACCAGTCCCCGGTCTCTTGGCAGGATGTTCTGGACAGACGGATGGGAAGAGCAAAAGTGCCAGTGTGCCTAGAGACAGCAAGGAGGTCAGTGTGCTTGGAAGTGGACAAGGCCAGGGAGCAGTGAGCACAGGAGGGCTCTGTGACTGCAGTGGGAACTTCGTCTTTTACTCCAAATGAGCCAAGCTGATGCAGGAGGGTTTTGAGTAGAGGACTGCCCTGTCGGACTAATTGGGCATGCGTGACTGTCATGATGACCGATGAGCTTGGTATGTGCCAGGCATCATGTTGATGGCGGGAGTTGTTCTGTCTTCCAGGTGAGGTTTAGCCCATGTTCACAGCTGTCCATGGCAGCTTTGGCCTCAGCCCCAGTGATCTGAGAGCCCATTGTCCGGAACACTGGACTAGCAGCCTCGTGGTCACCTGTGGATTCTCTATCAAGGTGATACTGAAGCTGTATTGGGAATGGGAACAGGTAGTTCTGTGAAAAATGTGAGATATTTTATCTTCTTCCTCAAAGGATGCCTGAGCTTTCTTATCCTACAGTATCCCTGACAGACCTATTAGAACACCTTTGTTCTTAGGAGCAATTTTCATTTTCTATACCTTTTGTTTATGTGACTTTTTGAAGCTTTCTTTCTTTTTTTTGTTTTAGAGATGGAGTTCTGCTCTGTCGCCCAGGTTGGAGTGCAATGGTGCGATCTCAGCTCCCTATAACCCCCGCCTCCTGAGTTCAAGTGATTCTCTTGCCTCAGCCTCTCAAGTAGCTGGGATTACAGGCGCGCGCCACCACCGCTGGCTAATTTTGTATTTTTAGTAGAGCCATGTTGCCCAGGCTGGTCATGAACTCCTGGCCTCAGATGATCCGCCCACTTTGGCCCCCCAAAGTGCTGGGTTTACAGGCGTGAGCCACCATGCACTGCTGACTTTTTTAAGCTTTCTGTGTAGAATTTTATTCATCTACATTGTATTCAAGTTTGTAAAACCCTGAATTTGATTTTATTAGGAGTCTAGGAAGTCACCAGCTATTCCTCAGGTACAGTTTGTGAAATACTGAATCTTTTGGTGGCAGGCCTGTCCTTCCCCATCTCTGCAAGCCTTGGTCTTGGGAGGAGGAACTTAAAACTTGGGGGGAATTTGATGGAATCCTGACTGCATTTTCTTTTTTTTTAAATTTTGAACCTGATTTCATCCCAAAGGTGTGTGTAAATACATAGGCTGAGCCTTTGGAGCCTGTATCAGATATCCCTTAACTCTGCATTAAGGAGTAAAATTGTATTTGGTTGACATTTGGATACAAATGTCTGTCTCCTATTTCTTCCTAGGTACCAGCAACTAAGGTTTCAGAGCTGAACCCTAATGCAGAAGTGTGGGGGGCTCCTGTGTTACATCTGGAAGCAAGCAGTGCTGCTGACGGTGTGAGTGCCGCATGGGAGGAGGCGGCTGGCCACCACGCAGACCGTGGCCCACAGGGTAAGTTGAGCATGGCTGTGGTGTGCAGCCCCTGGCTTTCAGGCCTGTGCTTTTGTTGCCATTTTAATCTGTCTTTAAGATGTTGTTGTTCATTCACAACTGTGTCATGGTATGTGGCAGTGCTTGGGAGTCCAGAGGTCTTTTACAATTCAGTTAAAGAAGTTGAGTAACTGCAAGTGTAAGCTTTGTTCTAAGAGAAAGTTATGCTTCTAACCCTGCCTTGGGGTAAACTCCTAACTGTAGGATCGGATGCCAGTGGTGATGGTGACCAGAGCCATGAGAATGCAGCATTGCCAGACCCGCAGGAGTCGGACCCAGCAGACATGAATGCGCTCGCTCTGGGTCCCTCGGAATATGACTCTCTGCCTGAAAATAGCGAGACAGGTAAACATATCTTATGGGTTCATTTTCCCAGGGATTATGGTCTGCTTTATGTATTTTTTTTATTTAGCATATTAACAGTCTCTGAACAATGTGTCTTTCTTTGCCGCCTTTTAATTCTACTTTAAACTCACTCTTATGTGGATGCAGAGAAGATGAGAGTCCTTGTTTAGGGAGGGTGCCATGGAGCATGTAAGGTCTCAAGAGATGAAACCTGGGCTGGGCACGGTGGCTCACGCCTGTCATCCCAGCACTTTGGGAGGCTGAGGCGGCCGGATCACTAAAAAATTTTTTTAGTAGAGATGGGGTTTCACCATGTTAGCCAGGATGGTCTCGATCTGACTTCATGATCCACCCGCCTCGGCCTCCCATGTTTTCATTTTTATTACCACAATTGTTCTTAACCAGTCCCTGTCCCCTCCCCCACCCCACTTGCCATGGACATTTCGTTATCGCAGTGACCAGGGAATGTACTGGGCAGGGCCAGAGAGGCCAGACCTCAATGCTGTAAGGCACAGCCATGCAGAATGATTTCGTTGGCTTAAGACTGTCAAAATCAGAAACTGTCACTTAAGAGGGAAAATGAGTATGTAGATGTTCTGTGACAGTTTTTTGTTTTGTTTTGTTTTTTTAAAAACTTCAGTGGAGCTTGTTGCTTTAAATAATAATTGTTTGGTAAAATGAATGAAGTGTTTATAAAGGCACAAAAATTAAGCCATGTTTGTTTCTTGTAAATATAAATTTGCCATCTTGAATTTGCTTAAAGTGAATTTCCTGTCTATATGAGCAGTTTTCTAAATCTGAGGAAGTGCCGGTATTCAGCAATTAATTTGATTATATCCCCCTTGTTAATTTACCAATAACTGGTTAGTGACTTGGGAATGGCAGAACATTGGGATAAATTGGAGTCATGTTAGAGTCCATTGAATTTAAGATGGCAAAGGAAAGGAATCCTCATCATTAAAACAGATTTTTACAGAAGATAAAAGGGCATTATACATTGAAGGAGTGAGAATCCTAATGGCAGGAAGTAAAAGGGGTTCAAAATAAACAATTTAAGTTTCAGACTAAATTGAAATGACCTCATCTTGAACTGGGGTCAGAATTTATACAGAAAATGGAAGATAGATAGGAGGTAGATAGATGTGAAGATTTGTCTTGAGGATGGAAGATGGGTAATGTTATCAACAGTGAAATAACATGTGAAAATCTGCCTGAAGATGGCAGATAAATAATGTTACCAAAAGTGAAATAACATGTTAAAATCTGTCTGAAGATAGGAGATAGGGAACATTATCAAAAGTGAAATAACAGCACGTTAAAGTATATTCTGGAAAGTTTAATTTCAAAAGAAGGTGATTCTTCTTAAAGGGGGTATTTAAAACTATTTTCAAAAGAAGAAAAAGAATACCTTCTGCTCTGTCTTCCTCCTTCATCTCCCTCCCACAACTCCATCCCTCACTCCTATAAAGCATTAGTGAGGCATAACCGATGTACAATAAACATCATATAGTTCAGGTATACCCCAGATTTTCCATAGCTTAAGGAGAATTGAGGAAATAATACATTACTGATTTGTTACCTCTTTCATTCCTCTTTGCTTTGTCCACCCAGTTTGATAAGTTGTTCTGTACCTGTAAAATCCTTATCACAGTCAAGGTCATGAACATCCCAATCACCAGGAAGAGCTTCCTGTGCCCTCTCCTTTCTCCAGGGAACCAGTGGTCTGTTTTCTATCACTGTATGTCGGTTTGCATTTTGTAGATTTTTTTCTCTTAAAAAAAAAAAAAAAATTGAACTCCTGGGCTCCAGAGATCCTCCAGCGTCAGCCCCACAAGTTGCTGGACAACAGACGTGTGATAGAATTTGACAGTGTGTACTGTTTTTGTCTGACTTAAGTTACTATTTTTGAGATTGATTCATGTTGTAACATGAATTAATCATTTATTTTTATTGCTGAGAAGTATTCATGATATGGATATATCACAGTTTGTTTTTCCGCTCCCCTATTCATGGATTTGGGGATTGTTTTCAAAATGTGGCTTTACCAATAAATAAAGTATTTATAAAAGTGAACATTTGTCAGCAAGATTTCATATAAACTTATGTTTTCATTTCTCTTGGGTAAAATACCTTGGAATGGAGTAGCTGGATCATCTCGTAGGCATGTTTATCCTTTTAAGAAATGGTAAAGCAGTTTTCCAAAGTGGTGGTACCATTTTCTATTCTCATCCAGTAGTAGATTAAAGCACCACATCCTTATGACCCTTATGCCCCTTATATTTCCCTAAGGACTAGTATCAAAACATCTTTTTTAAAAAAGACTATTTTTTTAGAGCACTTTTCAGGTTCACAGCAAATTTGAGTGGAAGGCATAGAGATCTCCCATATGCTCCCCTCCCCCCACCCCCACCCGTGCATGGCCTCCTCCGCTGTCCACATTCCCTCACCAGAGGGTGCCTGTGTTATCACTGATCCTCTACTGGCACATCACTCCCCCACCCCGACCCGTGCGTGGCCTCCTCCGCTGTCCACAATCCCTCACTAGAGGGCGCCTGTGTTATCACTGATGATCCTGTATTGACACATCACCATCACCTGCAGTCTACAGTTTACATGAGGGCTCACTCTTGGTGGTGTATGTTCTGTGGGTTTGGAGAAATGTATAATGACATGTACCCTCCATTGTAGCATCAGAGAGAGTAGTTTCCCTGCCCTAAAAGTCATACTGTGTTTTGCCTACTCACCCCTCCCTACCCCAACCCCCGGCAACCATTGGTTTTTTCACTGTCTCCATAGTTTTACCTTTTTCAGAATGTCGTAGGGTTGGAATCCTGCAGGATGCCGCCTTCTCAGATTGGTTTCTTTCATTTAGTAACATACATTTAAGCTTCCTCCACGTCTTTATGGCTTGGTAACTTATTTCTTTTTAATTTTGTTTTAGGTCAGATTTTTGCTCTTTAATTTTAAAGAGAATGTTTAAGGCTAACTATGGCACTGCTGGGTCTTTCTAGAAATGGGCTTGTGTTTCCTAGTGGTTAGTGATGCCAAGCACCCTTTTTGTTCTTGATGTTTTTATCAGTTGTTTAGGATGAGATTTCTAAAATCCTGTTTAAGATTTACAATTCTGATTTAAAGCATCCATCTTTTGGCCATTGACATTTAGAATTTTCAGTGGTGTATTTATTCCAGTAGTGACTCAATCCAATAACCTCTTGATGGAAAGTCCAGGATAGATCCTGGAGAGGACATAGAAGAAGCAATTCCAAAGATATCCCCCGTAAAACATTCACGGTCAGGAATGGGCTCAATTAGCAAAGACTCTTGTTGAGACAAGCTAACCAGGCAGCAGGAGCTGAGATGACAAAAGCCCCTTACACACGGGACCTCTTATTAAGACAAACTCCCGAGCGCTTGACGTGTGCAGAACAAAAAGTCTTGGGTTCCTGTTTTCAGACCGGCCACCTGACCTGAACTGAAAATCGTGTCTCCCCTGATGGTGGAGACCAGAGTGCTCCCACTCGGTCACAGTTCAAGTCTCAAGCACCTAAAACAAGACCCCAGAAAACTTTTGTTTCTGAGACCTTCATTTTGGGGTATTGTTTTCTGAGTCCCAACAGAGGTTTCTGTTGATATGTCCTCATCCATGTCCAGTCTCCTAATAGCCCATCAAAGGCAGTCTACATTTGTTACAGTAGTTTTGATCTGTCACACTTCTTTTTTTTCCTTTGGGATTTCCATCTTTCTGCTTGCCTTGCCCACCTGTTCTTACCTGCTGTCTCCTTTATCCATTTGAGCCCTTAGCATCTTATCCTAGTTCTTTTAAATTCCCTGTCTCATAATTCTAACATCCCTGTCATGCCTGGTTCTAATGCTTGCTCTGTCTTGACATTGTGTTTTTGGCCTTTTGTATGCCTTGTAACTTTCTCGAGAACCAGCTGTGGTGTGCTGGGTGGAAGGCACTGTGGTGACTACACCTTCAGTGCTGTAGGGTGATGTGTGGGCAGGGGACGCCTTCCACAGGCGGCCTGGGAGTCTCAGTCTGTAGTGAGCCCGGGCCTGGACTGTGAAGCTCACAGGAGCTTCTCTTTTTTCCACCCCTCTTAGATGGGGCAGGATGGCTAGAGGAGGCAGGAGCTAGGTATTTCCCTTCCTCTAGGTATGTTCTGCTCTGACTAAACCCCAGCAAGTTGGACTCTGGTTAAACTGTCTTTCCTGAGGGCAGACCTTGTTAAGAAGAACAGAGTGCTCTGGTATTTTTCAAAATGGTTACTTTACTCCTACCCCTGCCAGAAGCACAAATGGATTTTTCTCTCATATTCACTATGAGGACCTGGTTGAGCTCCAGAAAGTATAACTCACAGAAGTGCAGGACCCCCTTACCCGCCAATGACTGGGACTCCCTGCAGTTTTTAACTCTCAGACTTGGTCACCCTGAGCATCCAGTAGTTCATCAGTTCCAGGGCAGTGTTTTCTGTCCTCGCCCTGGTTCCTGCAAAAGTTTCTGCTCCATACGT
This sequence comes from Macaca nemestrina, assembly GCF_043159975.1. Lineage (NCBI taxonomy): Eukaryota > Metazoa > Chordata > Mammalia > Primates > Cercopithecidae > Macaca > Macaca nemestrina. The sequence continues at coordinate 143,401,349 of NC_092133.1, forward strand.
TGTGATCGCTTCTCTATTCATCTGTCCGATATGGCAGCAGTTGTTTGCCTTGTGACCTTACTTAGGATCTAAGAAGAGTTGTTAGTTGTTCTGTTTTTTTAGATTTTTTACTTGTCAGACCAGAGTGATAACTTCCAGGCTCTCACTTGCAGCATTTTTTTTGTAATGCATATATCTTACTTGATGTTGTGTCCGTTTGTGCATTTTCTTACTGGGTTGTTTTATTATTCACTTTTGATAGTTATTTCTATGTTTTGGATATAAGTCCAGATATGCAATATACTTTGTTCTCCTAAGAGTATTTTTGAAAAACAGTTTAAAAATTTCTTATATAATCAAGTTTATCATTTTTTTCTTTTATGGTTCTTCCTATTGGTTTATATTCCTCCTATAAGTTTAATTGCTTTAGATTTTACATTTCTAGGTCCATTTTAGGTTAGTTTTTGTATAACGTATGAAATATGGATGAAAGTTATTTTCATTTTGTGTGTAGGAATCTGCGGCTGTTTGTTGAAAGGCTTCTCTCCACCAGCGCTGCCTTTGCACCTTTGTCGGAAGTCATTTGCCCGTGTGGGTCTGGGTCTATTTTTGGACTGTCTCTTCTGTGCCATCGATGCGCTGGCGCGCTCTGACCCCAGTAGTGCACTGCTTGGCTTGTCGGCATAGCTTGCTTTATTGTGCTTCTCTTCATTGTGCTTTGCAGCTACCATGTTCTTTATAAATTGAAGATTTTTGGCAACCCTGCATCAAGCAAGTAATTGGCACCATTTTTCCAATAGCATGGTATTCACTTCATGTCTTTGTGTCACATTTTTGTAATTCTCACAGTATTTTAAGCGTTTTCATTATTATTAATGCTAATGGTGATCGGTAATCTTTGATGTTTTGTACTACTGCCATTGTTTTGGTTTTGGGGCGCCAGGAGCCACGCCTTTTTTTTTTTTTTTTTTTTTTTTGAGACTCACTGTCTCCCAGGCTGGAGTGCAGTGGCGCGATCTCGGCTCACTGCAAGCTCTGCCTCCCGGGTTCCCGCCATTCTCCTGCCTCAGCCTCCCGAGCAGCTGGGACCACAGGCGCCGCCACCACGCCCGGCTAATTTTTTGTGTTTTTTTTTTTTAGAGATGGGGTTTCACCATGTTAGCCAGGATGGTCTCGATATCCTGACCTCGTGATCCGCCCGTCTCGGCCTCCCAAAGTGCTGGGATTACAAGCTTGAACGGAGCCACGCCTTTTAAGATGGCAAACTTAATCTATGAATGATGTGCGTGTCCCGACTGCTCCACTAACTGGCTGTTCCCTTGTCTCTCTCTCTCTTTGCTTGGGCCTTCCTGTTCCCTGAGACATGACAGTATTGAAATTAGGCGGTTAATAACCCTACATTCCCTCCTCTAAGGGTTCCAGTAAAAGGAAGAGTTTTACTTATCTCAATTTTAATCAAAAACTAGAAATGATTAAGCTAGTGAGCAAGGCATGTCAAAGGCTGAGATAGGCCGAAAACTAGGTCTCTGGAGCCAAACAGTTAGCCAAGCTGTAAATGCAAAGGAAAAGTCATTGAAGGAAATTAAGTGCCCCTCCAGTGAACCCAGAAATGATAAGAAAGCAAAACAGCCTTTTTGCTGAGGTGGAGAAACTTTGATCTGGATAGAAAAACCAGTCACAACATTCTCTTAAGCCAAAGCCTAATCCAGAGCAAGACCCTAACTCTTCAGTTCTGTGAAGGCTGAGAGGTGAGGAAGCTGCAGAAGAAAAGTTTGAAGCTCATAGAGGTTAGTTCATGAAGTTAAAGAAAAGAAGCAGTCTCCATAACATAAAAATGCAAGGTGAAACAGCAAGTTATCCGGAAGATCTGGGTAAGATAATTGATGAAGATGACTACAGTAAACGACACATTTTCAATGGAGACAAAATAGCCTTATATTAGGAGGAGATGTCATCTAGGACTTTCATAGCTAAAGAGAAGAAGTTAATCCTGGTTTCAACATTAGAAACCGACTGTCTTGTTAGGGGCTAATGGAGCTGGTGACTTTAACTTGAGGCCAGTGCTCATTTACCGTTTACCATCCTGAAAATCCTAGGGCCTGTAAGAATTATGCTAGATTTGCTCTCCCTGTGTTCTGTAAGTGGAACAACAAAGCCTGGATGACAGGACATCTGTTTACATCATGGTTTACTGAATATTTTAAGCTTACTGTTCAGACCTACTGCTCAGGAAAAAAAAAAAAAAAAGGTATTTTTTAGATTTTAATTTCTCATTGAAAATGTACCTAGTCACCCAAGAGCTCTGACTGGTAGTTGTACAAGGAGACGAATGTTGATTTCATGCCTGCTAACACAACATCCGTTCTGTAGCCCATGGATCAAGGAGTCATTGTGATTTTCAAATTTTCTTATTTAAAAAATACATTTCATAAGGCTCTCGCTGCTATAGATCATGGTTCCTCTGATGGATTCTGGAAAGGATTCACCATTCTAGATGCTGTTAAGAACATTTGTGGTTCATGAGGGAAGGTCAAAATGTCAACATTAACCAGAAACATTGATTCCACCCCTCATGGAGGACTTTGAGGGGTTCACAACTCCAGTGGAGAAAGTCACTGCAGATGTAGTAGAAATAGGAAGAGAATTGGAATCAGAAGTAGAGCCTGAAAATATGACTGAATTGCTGCAATCTCATGTACAGCTTGAATGTGTAAAACTTGTTTCTTATGGATGAGCAAAGAAAATGGTTTCTTGAGTTAGAATCTATTCCTGGTGAAGATGCTGTGAATATTGTTGAAATGACAGCAAAGGATTTAGAATATTCCATAAACCTAGTTGATAAAGCAGCAGCAGGGTTTGAGAAGAGTGACTCTAATTTTTAAAGAAGTCCCACTGTTGATAAAATGGTATCAAACAGCATTACATGCTGCAGAGAAATCTTTGGTGAAAGTGCTGTTTTCTTAAGAAGTTGCCACAGCCACCCAAGTTTTCAGCAACCTCTATCCTGAACAGTCAGCCCTCATCATCAAGGCAGGACCAGCAGAAAAGATTATTATTTGCTGAAGGCTCAGATGATCGTTAACATTTTCCAACAATAGATTATTTTTATTGGGACATAATCTCGCTCCGTCATTTAGGCTGGAGTGCAGTGGCACGATCACAGCTCATGGCAGCCTCTGCCTCCGGGGTTCAAGTGATTCTTGCGCCTCAGCCTCCCAAGTAGCTGGGACTACAGGCGTGTGCCACCATGCCCAGCTAATTTTTAAATTTTTATTAGAGATAGGGTTTTGCCATGTTAGCCAGGCTGGTCTTGAACTTCTGACCCCAAGTGTTCCACCCGCCTCAGCCTCCCAAAGTGCTGGAATTGCAGGCCGGAGCCAGCATGCCCAGCCATCATTAGAGTATTTTTAAATGAAGGTATTGTAGTTTTGTTTTTTTTTTAAAAGGACATACTGCTATCTCACATTTAATATACAACAGTTTAGTGTACTCATAACTTTTATATTCACTGGGAAAACAGAATTTTGTGTGACTTGCTTGATTGCAGTGCTCTGGAACTGAACCCATGGTATCTCTGAGGTATGCCTGGACTGTAAATACTTCTTGAAATTAGGTAGTGATAGCCTCCCAACTTTATTTTTCAGAGTTACTTCTTAAATTCTAGTTCCTGTGCATTTCCATGCAAATTAGAATGAGGTTGTTAATATCTACAAAGTGCTGAGATTTCTGTTGGGGGTTCATTGAATCTCTAGATCAGCTGGAGAACGTTGACATCTGAACAATATCCATGAACAAGATATATCTCTTACTTGTTTAGATCTTCTTTAATTTCTCTGAGAAGTATTTTTTGGGTTTCAGTGTACTGGTCTTTTACATCTTTTATCCTGTTTATACGTATTTTTTATTTTTTGGTGCTATTGTAAGTGATTTTTAAAATTAGTATTTGCAGTTGTTGGTTACTAGTATATCAAAACATTAATTTTTATATACTGAGTCCAAACCCAGAAATTTTGTTATGCTCGCTTACTAGTTTTAGGCACTTTTTTGTAGGTTACATTGGATTTTCTACATAGATGATTGGATTATTATAGAATAAAGACCGTTTTACTTTCTTTCCAATCTTGAGGCCTTTTATTTCTTTATCCTGCCCCGTTGTACTAGTAGGCCCTCCAATACAAAGGTGAACAGAAGTGGAAACAACGGACAAACATTTGGCTTGTCCCCGGTCTTGTGAGAGGCACTCAGTATTTCCCCATTAAGTGTAACGTTAGTGGAGGTTTTAGGTGTGTGCCCTTTATCATGTGGACGAGGCGCTCTTCTTTTCCTGGTTTGCTGAGAGATTTTTATGAGGAATGAATATTGTAATTTGTCATCTATGCGGATAGGCATATATTTGTTGTTTTTTAGTGTGTTAGGATGAATTGTATTAATTGTTTTTCAAATGTGATACCAACGTTCATGGTCTAAACCTCCGTAGATGGTGATACAGTGTATTTTGGATATACTGTTAGATTCCATTTACCAAAACTTTGCTTAGAATTTTCACACCTGAGATCTTGGTTTCTATTTTTCATTTCAGTGTTTTTCATTCTATTTAAGTTTTTGGGAGAGGTTATGTATTATTTCTTCCTCATATGAGGAAGTGAAACAAGTCATGTGGGCAGGAGTTTTCCTTTTTTTCTTCTTTCCTTTCTTTCTTTCTTTCTTACTAAACTTACTTTATTTAGTTACTTACAGAGTCTTAGTCTGCCACCCAGGTTGGAGTACAGTAGTATGATCTTGGCTCACTCAGTCCCAACCTCCTGGTCTCAGGCGATTCTCCCGCCTTAGCCTCCCAAGTAGCTGGGACTACAGTAGCACACCACGATGCTTGGCTAATTTTTGTATTTTCTGTAGAGACGGAGTTTCACCATGTTGCCCAGGCTGGTCTCTGTACTCCTGAGCTCAAGCGATCCGCTCACCTCAGCCTCTCCAAGTGCTGAGATTACAAGTGTGAGCCACTGCATCCCACCTGGGCAGGAGTTTTATTTGTGGGAAAACTTTCAACTACAGTTTCTTTTTTCATAGTGCTACCCATTTATTTCTTCTCGAGGGAGCTTTGGTTTATGTATTTACAAAGATTTGGTCTATTTCATCGGAGTTGTGGGATTTGCGGCACAGAGTTGCTCATAATACTCTGTTATCACCTGTGAAATCTGTAGTCATGCTACATCACTCATCCCTGTTACTGGTCATTTGTGTCGTCTTTATAACCCCAATCGATCTGGGTAGAAGTTTGCTAGTTTTATTGACCTTATCAAAAAGTGTTTTCCGTTGGTCATGGTGGCTCACGCCTGTAATCCCAAGCACTTTGAGAGGCTGAGGCGGGCAGATCACCTGAGGTCAAGAGTTCGAGACCAGCCTGGCCAACATAGTGAAACCCCATCTCTACTAAAAATACAAAAATTAGCCAGGTGTGGTAGTGGGCGCCTGTGGTCCCAGCTACTTGGGAGGCTGAGGCAAGTTAACTGCTTGAACCCAGGAGATGAAGGTTGCAGTGAACCAGGATCGCACCATTGCACTCCAGCATGGGGGACAGAGCAAAACTGCATCTCAAAAAAAAAAAAAAAAGTTAGTGTTTTCATTTTATCGACTTTTCTCATTTATTTTACTCTTTCCTATTTAATTGTCTTTCTTCTGATGTTTGTAATGTACTCTCTTCTGATTTCTTTGGGTTTAATTTGCCCTTTCTCCTGTGTCCTAAGGTAGAAGCAGAGCTCATTAATACAAGGCCTTTCTTATTTTCTGATACAGTCATTTAGTTTCACTATTTTCCCCGTCAGTAGTGCTTAAGCAGAATCTCTGGAATTTAGATGCCTTGTTTCATTTTCAGTTACTTCCAAATACTTTATTTCTTTTTTGATTTTTTTTTCTTTGATTCATAGGTAATACAGAGGTATTTGATTTAGTTTACAAATATTTGGGGGTTTTCCAGGGATCTTGCTTTTATTAATTTCTGGTTTAATTTCATTATGGTCAAAGAACATACTTTGTATGACTTGAATTTCTTTAAATATATTAAGTCTTGTTTTATGGCTTCAAATATGGGCTGTCTTGTTAAATATTCCATTTGTCCTTGAGAAGAGTGTGTGTTTTGCTGTTGCTGTGGGGAATATTTTGTCAGTGTTAATGAGGTCAGGTTGAGTGACAGTGTTCAGGATTACTATGCGCTTCCTGATTTCTGCCTAATTGTTCTGTCAGCTATTGAAAGAAAGGTTCTATTAATTTATGCATTTGTCTGTTTATCCTTTTAGGGTTTTTTTTGTTTGTTTGGTTGGTTTTTTTTTTGAGACGGAGTCTCGCTCTGTCGCCCAGGCTGGAGTGCAGTGGCCAGATCTCAGCTCACTGCAAGCTCCGCCTCCCAGGTTCACGCCATTCTCCTGCCTCAGCCTCCCGAGTAGCTGGGACTACAGGCGCCCGCCACCTCACCCAGCTAGTTTTTTTGTATTTTTTTTTTAGTAGAGACGGGGTTTCACTGTGTTAGCCAGGATGGTCTCGATCTCCTGACCTCGTGATCTGCCCGTCTCGGCCTCCCAAAGTGCTGGGATTATAGGCTTGAGCCACCGCGCCCGGCCTATCCTTTTAGTTTTATCAGTTTTTGCTTCATGTATTTGAAGACTTGTTAAGATTTTTGTGGCCTCTTGATTGATTGATCCCTGTCTTTATCTTTAGTAATAGTATTTGCTCTCAATTTACTTTGTCTCATGTTAATGTAACCACTCCAGGTTTCTTTTGACTAGCCTTAATATGGTATACCTTATATCCTTTTTACTTTAATCTATTTGTGTATTTAATAAAGTGCATTTGTTGTAGATAAGATAACATTTGGGTTTTGCTTTTTTGTCTTCTATTTAGAATGTTAACATTTAGTGTGGTAATTGCTTTGGTTCGGTTTAGGTCTCTCATCTTGCTGTTGGTTTTAGAATAGTTTTAGACTTACAGACAGATGGAGACGATTGAACACAGTTCCCATACACCTGGCACCCAGTTTTTCTTACTATTAACGTCTCACATTAATATGGTGCATTTGTCCCCATCACTGAACCAGTAGTGATACGTTGTAACCTGACGTCCTTTTTCTGTTTCAAGATCTCAGCTGAGAACCACATTATATTTAATTGTTATGTCTCCTTAGGCTCCTCTTGGCTGTAACAGTCTCCCAGGCTTTCCTTGTTTGTGGTAATTTTGATATAATAGTTCTGAAGAGTACTAGTCAAGTGGTTTGTAGCATCCTTTTCTATTAGAATTGGATGTTTTCTCGTTGTGATGCTGCAGTGTTAATGGGTTTGAGAGGTTAAAACACCATTTTCATCACGTATGTCAAGGTGCACACTGCCAGCGTGACATATCACTGTTGGTGTGGATCTTGATCGCCTGTTTACTGGGTTTCTCACTGTGAAGTTACCCTTTCCCTCCCCATTTCTGTGTTGTACTGTTTGGAAGGAAGTCGCTGCGTACGGCCCACACTCAAGGAATTGGGGATTTACAGTCCCCCTCTATGAGGACACGAATCTTCGTAAATTATTTAAAATTCTTATGTATGGGAGATTTGTCTTTTCTCCTTTATTTACTTATTCAACTATTTATAGCAGTGTGGATTCAGGAATGTTTGTTTTATACTTTTCGTTATAATCTAATACTGCTTTATTTTGTTGCTCAAATTGTTCTAGCTTTGGCCATCAGGAGTTCTGGTTGGCTCCTTTTGACATGCCCCATCAACGTAGGGCTTTTCGTGGTTATTTTGTTTGGTTTTGTTTTTTTCTCCTTGCTTCAGTCTTAGAATCAGCCATTTCTCCAAGGAGCGCTGGGTCCTTCATTGGAGAGTGATATCAGAAACCAAGATTGAGTGCTAGGCGTGTTCTGTTTCTTTTTGTCCCATCCGTTCTTCGTTCCTCTTTCCCTCTTTTTCTGTTTTCTTGTGGAGTAGCCTTCTTCTTTGTTTTGCTGTTTTAGTGATTTCTTTGCGTCTTGTTCCACTTCCTTCGGCTAACCCAGTCTACCTGTGAAGCAGCTGCGTGCTGCTTCACGTAGAGCACAGCATCAGGGCAGTCTGCCGCCATTACTCTCGTGGCCTGGATGCTTTGGTCATCATGCATTTTGCGGTTACTTATGTTATAAACTGACAATATATTGTTTTTATTTTTATTTAAAAGTCAGTTATTTTTAAAAGAGATTTAAATTATAACAAGCAAAAAAGCACACCTCTTTATCCATGTGGTGGTGGTTTCCAGTGCTTTCTGTTAACGTGTGTAGATTTCTCTGGGTTGGGGGCGGACCGTGCCAGGGTCTGATGCTACACTGGAGCTGAGCTGCTCAATGTTGTCCGCAGCTGACTGATCCTTGGAGCTCGTCGTGCATCTCATTTTCTGTTTGATTTTGGGAAGTTTCTGTTACTGTATCTTCAGGTTCCCAAGTCTGCTATAATGCCTAACCTGTTGTTAATCTTATCAGGTATTTTTAATATCAGACATGGGAGTTTTCATCTCTATAAGTTTTTTCTCTTTTCTTTCTTATTTTTGTAACTTTTATGTCCCTACCTGACTTTGTGAATATATGGAATACAGTTATGGTAACTTTTACCATCCTTCTCAGTTAATTTTACCGTCTGTGTCAGGTCTGGACGACGTCTGTGGGTTGATATTTCTCACTGTCACAGATCACACCATCCTGCTGCTTTCTTTGCGTGCGTGGTCATTTTTGGTTAGATTGAGTTTTACTTTATTCAGGGCTTAGTATTTTTGTATTTCTTTAAGTATTTGATATTTGTTCTGAGATGCAGCCAAGTTTCTTGGAAACAGTGTGATCCTTTCATATCTTGTTTTTAAAATGTGTTAGGTGTGAGTGGAACCGTGTGGTGTGGGACCTGTTTCCTATCACCAAGGCAGGGCTCCGGGAATCACAAGATTTTCTCGGGGGGGACGGTTAACCATTTCAGGCCCTGCACGTGAATGACATATATTGTTACACTTCTGATCCTCTCAGGTGGTTCTTCCATGAGCCTTGGGTAGTTTCATCACATCTGTGCTTTGCAAAGAAACTGGCCGACAATGTGCTGGGGCCTGGGCCCTGCGGTTCTCTGGAGCTCCTCCTGCCGTCTGGCCTATGCACTCAGCCTCCCCATCTCCTGCATTCTCTTTTTCTCTTTCACGCAGCCATACACTGGGTTCCCACCTGACTTCCCACTCCCTGGGCACAGCCTGGGACTTCCCTCAGGGCAGTGGGCTGGACCTGTGGGGGTTACTTTAATGTCTCATGTCAAGCCGGGCATGATGACTCATGCCTGGAATCCCGGCACTTTTGGGAGGCCAAGGCGGGCGGATCACAAGGTCAGGAGTTCGAGACCAGCCTAACCAACATGGTGAAACCCCGTCTCTACTAAAAATAAAAATAAAAAAAAATAGCCGTACCTGGTGGTGTGTGCCTGTAATCCCAGCTACTCAGGAGGCTGAGGTGAGTATCACTTGAACCCAGGAGGTGGAGGTTGCGGTGAGCCAAGGTTGCAAGACTGCGCTACTGTTCTTCAGCCTGGGTGACAGAGCAAGACTCTCTCAAAGAAAAAAAGTCTCATGTCACGTAGGAATCCATGTCCTTTGTTGCCCTATGTCCCACATCTAGAAAACGATCATTTCATCTATCTTATTTGGTTTCTTGGTGGTTTTAAAGGGAAAGTTAACCTAGCTCCTGTGACTCCATCTTGCCTGGAGGCAGATGGCCTGTGTCTTCCCAGCACCATGTACCCAACCTCCAGTCTCCCCGAGAGCCCGCCTCATTTGTCATTGTCTTTGCTCCTCAGTCTCCTCTGGCTGCAGTGCCAGGCGTTTCTTGCATGGTTGGGTCACTCCCCATCTTTCTAAGGTGGTATTATCTCTCATCTTAGATGAAGCCACCCCGGGGCAGCCCATCTTCCACTGTAGAACACTTCAGCTGTCTGCTTGCTGTCCTATCTCCTTGCTTCCATTCCCTCTTGAGTCCAGTCCAGGTCTCCTTGCTTCCCTTTCCTTTGGAGTCCAGTCCAGGTCTCCTTGCTTCCATTCCCTCTGGAGTCCAATCCAGGTCTCCTGGCTTCCATTCCCTCTTGAGTCCAGTCCAGGTCTCCTTGCTTCCATTCCCTTTTCAGTCCAGTCCAGATCTCCTTGCTTCCCTTCCCTCTGGAGTCCGGTCCAGGTCTCCTTGCTTCCCTTCCCTCTTGAGTCCAGTCCAGATCTCCTTGCTTCCCTTCCCTCTGGAGTCCAGTCCAGGTCTCCTTCCTTCCCTCTGGAGTCCAGTCCAGATCTCCTTGCTTCCCTTCCCTCTTGAGTCCAGTCCAGGTCTCCTTCCTTCCCTCTGGAGTCCAGTCCAGATCTCCTTGCTTCCATTCACTCTGGAGTCCAGTCCAGGTAGACAGCTGTCCTAAGCGGCATTTGTTGAGCTCTTTAATGACCCTGGTGCAGCCAGATTTAGTAGTTAGTTCCAACTTCTTAACTTACCTGGCTCTACTGTGTCATGTTGTAGTGGGTGATTATCTTGGCTCCTAACTTCACAGTATCCTAATGGTCTTCCCACCTTGCTGGCTGTTAACCTGTGTCCTTTGGCCCTCATGCACTTGCCTCCTGCTGAAGGTGGGAGTGTTCCAGGTTCAGTCCTGTGCTGTTTTTCTTCCTTCCCTTGTGGCTTCAGCACCACCTATCGCTTGGAGAGTCCTCCCTAGTGCCCTGTCCTCAATGATTGCATTAACTTCCAGCTGGTGCCTGCACAGTCTGTCTACACCATGGAACCAGAGATCTTTTCAAAATGTCAGCCTTGAATTGGTTTTCTATGACGTTTACTCTAACATCCTCTAACGTCCTCCTTGATCTCACACACACATCAGCCTCTGTGACCTCATTTCTTACTGTGTCTGTCACCCCTCTTCTCAGCTGTGCTGGCCTCCTACTGCTGAACTCTACCCCTTGAGAGGCCCCATCTTGGGACACCTGTGCTTGAGGCTCCCCGCTTAGAACACACTTCCCACCTTCCTGCGTGCCCCACCCCTCCTCTATCAGATCGCATGGCACTTCCTGTCTGGACGGCACCAGGCCTTGCTGCCCCTCATCCTGGGTGGTTTCCTCAGTGTCAGTTTCTCTCTGACATGATGTATATAGTTACTGGTTAACTGTCTGTTATCTGCCTCTCCCACGAGAGTGTTGGCTTCACGAGAGCACAGGCTTTGCCTTATTCAGGCTGAATTCACAGAGCCTGCCATAGTGCCTGGCACATAGAAATATTTAGTAAACACCTGTCAAACATGGGGGGTGGAGTGTGAATTTAGATGAGTGACCCGGAGACACTTTAGTCTAGATGGACAGTGGCATCAGGTTGTGTTTTCAATTTTCAGTTTTCAGTCTCATTGAGTCCCATGGTTTGGTTTTGTGTTATGGTTGCTTTAGCAGTTTTGTTTTCTTTTTGCTGATGGGGGTGGATTTTTACTAAGCTCATTGTATAACACCATACAAACTCCCTGTCCCTCTTATTTGTCCTGAACGCTCCACTTTGTCTTTGCCTTTTCATGGTCTTTAACTTGGACTTTTAAGAAACAAGTGTCTCTTGTGTGAGCATGGCTCATGTGTGATTGTACCATGCTAATTTGTATAGGAATGTGGAAAAACTTAGTTCTTAGCATTTCAGTGCCTGTCGTCTCAACATTATTAAAATACCTGTTTATGCAGTGTCCAGAGTCCAGCTCTGTCTTATAGAGCTTCAGATTCACGGCCCTGTGCTGCCTGTGACCACACACACCATGCCCTCTGGCATCTTCTCAGAAATTTCTTCCAGGATTTAGATCCAGCTTTTGTTTCCTCTTGAAGATCTGGTTTATTTATCATTCTCTTATAGGAATTCTGTAACACGGCAATTCTCACTTGTTCCTTCTACTCTGGAAGTTGAAAGGCAAATTGAAGCCTCTGTTGTAGAAACTGTCTAGTATTGTAGAGCCTGTCTGTTTATGATCTCCAGCCTTGGTTGTTTGCCAGTTATCTTTGTCGTCGTTGTTTTAATTTTTTCCTCTATATTTTATTATTGTTTAGTGTTTGTGTTTGTGTAGGTTACTTGAAAATTCTTTTTGCAGTGAGACAAGGCATTAGCTAAATTTACACTTGTCATTTCTGGTAGAAAAAGCCCGTGCTAAACTCTGCTCATGAGACTTAGATTATTTTTCTAAATTGTGCTGTTTTTGTTTTGGGGGATAAAGGAATACATTTTTTTGCATGATTTACTTTTTTGATAGGTAAAGTAGCATTTTTCATACTCAATATACACTTAGGTAGTTGTGTCAGAATGTAAGTTGAAAGCACTAGAACTGCTGTACTGAATTATCTGCTTCCTAAATTTTAAGCCGTTTTTCCTAAGTTGATTATTACTTTTCTGTAGGAGGAAATGAGTCTCAACCAGAAAGCCAGGAAGACCCCCGGGAAGTACTTAAAAAAACATTGGAATTCTGCTTATCTAGGTAAGGCTGGTGGTGTTTTTTTCTAATGCCTGATATTTCTAGTCTCGTGCAAATAGTTAAATTATATACAAATGGGGTATTTTATGAAGGAGTATCTACTCATATCCATATATATGAATATTAAGACATGGAATATTGAGTAATAACAATCTTTTGACGTTTGAGAATGGAATGGAACCTTTATGTCAGTGGTCCCCCGTGGTGTTGGTGGTCACTGTCTGGAGTGCCGTCTGAAGGGCCTGGCCCGCCCTGTGCTGCTGAATCAGACTCTTCACACCGAAGTTTGAGAACAAATGTGCCATGTTGTTTCTGAAAACACACCAAACACTGAGATAGCAAGTTGTTTTATTTATATAACACTCACTTTTAATCATTTTTTTCCCCCTGAATAATACCTTTTTCTTAGTAAAACCTTTAAAGTTCCAGTGGCAGAACTGGACATAAAGGAAGGTGGGATTGGGTTTGATGTAATTTCTCTGAGTATGGCAACAACCGATTGGCTGTGTGTAAGGTTTTCTGTCGAAGATGATTTTCCAGGTGTTTTCTCTGGAGCCCTGAGGATTCCACACAGGTGTCTGCTAGGGGCTCCTTGAAGCCTGTGGCTGTATGAGGCGGAGGTGTGAGGGGCTCTGCTGGCCTCCTCCCCATGCCCATGCTGTTCCACGTTTGGAGTCTGAGCATACCGCACCATGACACAGCAGACGCAAGAGGTGCTGGGGCACCAGTGGAGCACCCTAGGGGGCACAGGTGTGAGCCCTCTGCCACTCACCCCCTTCTGTAGCCCCACGGGGCCAAAATCAGCTACAACTGGAAGGTGACCAAGATGAGGGTGGAGCAGGGCCTCCTCCTGCATGGCCTCCGTTTGATCGGCAGTCATGGGCCTTCACCGAGGGACACTGAGCAGAGGCCCCAGGAACCCAGCACTGTTTTCAGTTTTGAAATGTTTCTTAGGACCTTGTTTACTACATTGTACGATGCCTTGAGAATTCACAGGAAACATTGATCTTTGACCAAAACACCAGAAAATAGCTCATCATGGCCCAAACTGCTGATGATTTGTGGCTCACCTTTGGATTTTGTGGGTAAAGTTACTGTTTCCTTCTTTTTAATTCTGGCTGCCAGGAAGCCAGGGCTGGATATAGGCTCTCTAGTGAGTGTTGCAGAGTCTACAGGAGGAATTTTGTGAATGATGTTATCCTGGCCTTTTTATGTTTTCCTTTCTTGTTCATTCAGCTGGATTTCTTTACTTTAATTTTTTTTTTTTTTTTTTTTTTTGAGACGGAGTTTCACTCTTGTCACCCAGGCTGGAGTGCAATGGTGCGATCTCGGCTCACTGTAACCTCCACCTCTTGGGTTCCAGCGATTCTCCTGCCTGAGCCTCCCAAGTAGCTGGGATTACAGGTGCCTGCCACCATGCTTGGCTAATTTTTGTATTTTTGGTAGAGACAGGGTTTCACCATGTTGGTCAGGCTGGTCTTAAACTTCTGAGCCCGGGTGATCTGCCTACCTTGGCCCCCCAAAGTGCTGGGATTCCAGGCGTGAGCCACTGTGCCCAGCCTAACAAAATTGTATGTATTTTTAATAAACTCCTCAAATACTTCTTAGGGCAAAAATGACAGCTACAAATAATTACATCTTATTTAAAAATAACCATCTTCTCATGAATTTTGATTGTAGAAAGTGCAGTATACTTTTACTTTTGCACTCCCTGCCTCTTCAAGACTGAGATTTTGAAAAAATTTAACTGAGGCCGGAGAGACAGCAAATAACAGATGGGTCCTGGGCTCCGATTTAACTCCAAAGCAATACCATGCCACACTCATGCCTCTTGTGAAACTGGAATTGCAGTAGGTGAAACTTCTTTTTAAAGAAATATTGATTAAAGGAGATTGTTTTCTTTCAACAGGGAGAACCTTGCTAGTGACATGTATCTTATATCACAGATGGACAGTGACCAGTATGTGCCAATCACAACGGTGGCTAACCTCGACCACATCAAGAAGCTCAGCACTGATGTGGACTTGATTGTGGAAGTGCTAAGATGTAAGTAAATGACAATTTTAAATTAATAATGCTTGTCCTTAGAGTATTTGTCTTCTCAGTGTGAACCTTTAAATCTATAGCCATCAAACATTAAGGTCCTTGATGGCAAGTCAGATTGTTCTCTTGCCTCCGTTGCTTTCTGCTCAGGTCCAGTAATTCTGGACTAGCGCCTGATAGTCCTGGGAATGCCAGTTGGATCCATTATGAAACCTCAAACAAGTTTTGGGCCATATGAAGTAGAAAATAATCTTTTTAATGGGAATTTTAAAGATAGCTCTTTCATTCATGAAAAACAAAATAAAAATAACATTTATAGTTAAAGTAAAATACATTTTAATTACAGCTTTGCCACTAAAGGTGTTTCTTTCAAATTGCAACTTCCTGTTTATGTTTTGATGAAATAATTATTGCAGTTTTTCTTAAAATTATGTTGTGGGCCAGGTGTGGGCCACCTATATTCCCAGCACTTTTGGAGGTCGAAGTGGGAGGATCACAAGGTCAGGAGATTGAGACTGTCTTGGCCAACATGGTGAAATCCCATCTCCAGTAAAATACAAAAAATTAGCTGGGCGTGGCGGTGCGTGCTTGTAATCCCAGGTACTTGAGAGGCTGAGGCAGGGAAATCGCTTGAACCCGGGAGGCGGAGGTTGCCGTGAACTGAGATCGCACCGTTGCAGTCCAGCCTGGCGATAGAGCTAGACTCCGTCTCAAAAAAAAAAAAAAAAAAAAAAAAACAAACTTATGTTGTGAGTGAAGTTGTTTCTTTGAAATTTGGCAACATCAAACAGTGTTTAAGCATTAAGTGTTGACGATGCCCCCTACATAGTTTTGAGTGATTGGACATTGCTAAGCCTGACTTAAAGTCTCCTTTAAGTCCACTGCCTCTACTCACATAGAAGGGTTTCCACATTGTCCCTGGCTTAACTGCACTGGCGACAGTTCATGCAGGTGTTTTTGTTCTTGTGTGGATTTGACTTTACAGTAGTATAAAAAGGTAAGCATCTTACCTTAGAGCTTAGTTGGATTTTCTTTTCACAAATACAAGTTCTCTATTTCTCTGTTTTTAGACAGATATCGTGGGTTATTAAATTATTGGAGACAGTGAAGAAACTGGCAAACATGATTACCATTGACTGTGAGTTCTGAGAGTGGCACTGCCATCTCCCAGAATGGCGCCGTGCTCCCTGGTGTCACCATGCAGAACAGAAGCTGTTGTCTGTGCCAGCTGAATTGGGCCCCATCTTTGAAAGGCCAGCAGCGTTCTTGTCCCTGTTTATACTCTGAAGTCTTTTTGGTTATGATTAGGAGTTCCAGGTTTAGTTATTCCTTTTAGGACAGACCTTGCAAATGCTGCTGCCCCACTGGGATGATTTCTCAGTTGATTGTTACTGGCAAGAAGTGGTTTCCACCGACCATGAGGATATTAAATTGCTCTGTGTGGTTACTCAACAGAGCCCACCTGCCCATAGGCGATCCAGGGCAGCCTCGTCACCTATTTTGTCCCATCTCCTCCTGCCTTCTTTATGACTTACCTTTTATCCATTTGCACTCAGCTCTTTAGTTTCTCATTTTGTCTTTTTTTCAC
Source organism: Macaca nemestrina (assembly GCF_043159975.1). Classification (NCBI taxonomy): domain Eukaryota; kingdom Metazoa; phylum Chordata; class Mammalia; order Primates; family Cercopithecidae; genus Macaca; species Macaca nemestrina. The sequence continues at coordinate 143,417,458 of NC_092133.1, forward strand.
TCGATTTTTGGACAGAGATGTACATGCCTTTGTAAGAACCTGTGTGATAAGAATATTGTTAGCAAGTTATTGCATTAGTTGTAGTTCTTAAGAGGATGAACATGTCATAAATAGGTCCACAGGATTAAAGTTCTCATCTTACTTTGTTTTTTTGTTTTGTTTTGTTTTGTTTTTTATTTAAAATGAATGAATGAATGAATGAATTTATTTTTGAGATGTAATCTCACTCTGTCGCCAAGGCTGGAGTGCAGTGGTGCCATCTCAGCTCACCGCAACCTCTGCCTCCTGTGTTGAAGCAGTTCTCCTACCTCAGCCTCCCAAGTAGCTGGGCATTACAAGCATGCACCACCACGCCCAGCTAATTTTTTGTATTTTTAGTAGAGACGAGGTTTTACCACGTTGGCAGGGCTGGTCTCAAACTCCTGACCTCAAGTGATCTGCCCGCCTTAGTCTCCTGAAGTCCTGAGATTACAGGTGTGAGCCACCATGCCTGGCTTCATCTTATGTTTAAATCTTGTGCCCAAAATACCTAGCAGAGACTCAGACACACAGCAGATACTTGATGAATATTTAATTTTATCTTTTTAAAAATTTAACTCAAGATTGTTTGAATGATTTTACTTTGAATACTGCAGCTCTTGTGTTAAGTTGTGTAAGTTACATTTCTAGATTATTTTTAATGTCATAATAAACATACAGTGCATGTCCTAGTATGTCTGATTCAAGTGCTGTTTTTACCCTTAATATAACTGAAACTGCTAATTAAAAAGACATGCTAAAATATTTGTCACCAGAATAAATACATTGTGTTATATTCACACAGTGAGTACCAGAGCTGTTACAGTGAGCTAGGCCTACATATTCCAACAAGAATAAATTTTAAAATTATAATGTTTATAAAAGCATATTTCCAAATTTGTGCAAGGTGATACCATGTATATAAAGCTTGGGGGTGTGTAAAGCTGAAGCGCAGGGATTTTTGTGGGTTCAGAGGAGCATGGAGATGGTGGGAAAGCATGAATGGGATTGAAGCTCATCATTCAGTGTCACATCATGGGGGCAGGTGAGTTGGGTGAGGCGTGACGTGCAGAGGGTGACACCCCTGCCTGTATGGAGGTAGAATTTACATACCATAAATTATGCATTCTAAGTGTACATTTGGTAAGTTTTAACATATTTATACACCCATGAAACTACCACAATCATGATACCAAACATAGCCATCACAGCCACCCCCGCCAAGCTTCCTCTACCCCTCCCCAGGCAACCACTGATTTGCTTCCTGTCACTACAGATTAGTGTGCAGTTTTACAAATTTGATGTAAATGGAATCGATTATGCAATATCACTTTCCTTTGGTCTGGCATAACTATTTTGGTGTTGACTGGATTAGTAGGTGATTGCTTCTTTTTGCTGGGAAGTATTCTTTCAAATGGATATTCCCAGTTGGTTCATGCACCTACCAGTTAAAGACATTTAGGTTATTGCCAGGTTTTGACCACTACAAATTGCTGTGGACACTTGTGTAAAAGTCTCTGCGTGACCGTGTGCTTCCCTGTCTCTCGGGTAAATAGCCAGAAGTGGAATGTCTGGATTGTGTTGTTAGGTGTATGATTCACTGCGAAACCGCCCACCTGTTTTCCAAAGTGGTTGGACCATTTTACGGTTGGCCACTACGGCAGGGATGAGAGCTCCAGTTTCCCCATATCCTTCTGACACTTGGTATGCAATCATGTTAATTTTATGTTTTCTAATAACTATATAGTGGTATCTTGTTGAGGTTTTAACTTCTGTTTCTCTAATGATTAATGAAATTGAACATTTTTTAAGTGTGCTTATTTGCCTTCTTTTTTCTTCTTTGCAGTAGTGTCTATTTAGATGTCCCACACATACTTTATTAATTTTATTAACAATTGAGTCCTTTCTTTAGAAGTATACTTTATTTTTTTTTTAGACGGAGTCTTGCTCTATTGCCCAGGCTGGAGTGCAGTGGCGTGATCTCGACTCACTGCAAGCTCTGCCTCCCAGGTTCACGCCATTCTCCTGCCTCAGCCTCCCGAGTAGCTGGGACTACAGGCGCCCGCCACCTCGCCCGGCTAATTTTTTGTATTTTTAGTAGAGACGGGGTTTCACCGTGTTAGCCAGGATGGTCTCGATCTCCTGACCTCGTGATCCGCCCTCCTTGGCCTCCCAAAGTGCTGGAATTACAGGCGTGAGCCACCGTGCCCGGCCAGTACACTTTATTTTTTAGAACAGTTTTAGATTCATAGCAAAATTGTGAGCAAAGTACAGAGATCTCCCATTATATCCCCTGCATACATGCATGACCTCTTCCCATATGAACATTCCCCAGTAGAGGAACATTTGTTATAATTGATGAAACCTACACGGACACATCATTATCACCTGCAGTCCACAGTTTACATAAGGGTTCACTTGATATTGTATATTCTGTGGGTTCAGACAACTGTATAGTGACATGTATCTACCATTACAGTGTCATATAGGGTAATTTTGCTGACCTAAACATTCTCTGAGCCATGTGAACTTTAAAGCAGTTTTTTCAATTCTGTGAAGAAAGTCATCGGTAGCTTGATGGGGATGGCATTGAATCTATAAATTACCTTGGGCAGTATGGCCATTTTCATGATATTGATTCTTGCTATCCATGAGCATGGAATGTTCTTCCATTTGTTTGTGTCCTCTTTTATTTCATTGATCAGTGGTTTGTAGTTCTCTCTCACATCCCTTGTAAGTTGGATTCCTAGGTATTTTATTCTCTTTGAAGCAGTTGTGAATGGGAGTTCACTCATGATTTGGCTCTCTGTCTGTTATTGGTGTATAAGAATGCTTGTGATTTTTGCACATTGATTTTGTATCCTGAGATTTTGCTGAAGTTGCTTATCAGCTTAAGGAGATTTTGGGCTGAGACGACGGGATTTTCTAAATATACAATCATGTCATCTGCAAACAACCCTAAGCCAAAAGAACAAAGCTGGAGGCATCATACTACCTGAAGTAAAACTATATTACCTATATTACAAGGCTACAGTAACCAAAACAGCATGGTACTGGTACCAAAACAGACATATAGACCAATGAAACAGAACACAGCCCTCAGAAATAATACCACACATCTACAACCATCTGATCTTTGGCAAACCTGACAAAAACAAGAAATGGGGAAAGGATTCCCTGTTTAATAAATGGTGCTGGGAAAACTGGCCAGCCATATGTAGAAAGCTGAAACTGGATCCCTTCCTTACACCTTATACAAAAATTAATTCAAGATGGATTAAAGACTTAAATGTTAGACCTAAAACCATAAAAACCCTAGAAGAAGACCTAGGCAGTACCATTCAGGACATAGGCATGGGCAAGGACTTCATGTCTAAAACACCAAAAGCAATGGCAACAAAAGCCAAAATTGACAAATGGGTTCTAATTAAACTAAAGAGCTTCTGCACAGAAAAAAAAAAAAAAAAAAAAAAAAAAACTACCGTCAGAGTGAACAGGCAACCTACAGAATGGGAGAAAATTTCTGCAGTCTACTCATCTGACAAAGGGCTAATATCCAGAATCTACAAAGAACTCAAACAAATTTACAAGTAAAAAAACAACCCCATCAAAAAGTGGGCAAAGGATATGAAGAGACACTTCTCAAAAGACATTTATGCAGCCAACAGACACATGAAAAAATGCTCATCATCACTTGCCATCAGAGAAATACAAATCAAAACCACAAGGAGACACCATCTCATACCAGTTAGAATGGCGATCATTAAAAAGTCAGGAAACAGCAGGTGCTGGAGAGGATGTGGAGAAATAGGAACACGTTTACACTGTTGGTGGGACTGTAAACTAGTTCAACCATTGTGGAAGACAGTGTGGCAATTCCTCAGGGATCTAGAACTAGAAATACCATTTGACCCAGCCATCCCATTACTGGGTATATACCCAAAGGATTATAAATCATGCTGCTATAAAGACACATGCACACGTCTGTTTATTGCGGCACTATTGAAATAGCAAAGACTTGGAACCAACTCAAATGTCCATCATTGATAGACTGGATTAAGAAAATGTGGCACATGTACACCATGGAATACTATGCAGCCTTAAAAATGGATGAGTTTATGTCCTTTGTAGGGACATGGATGCAGCTGGAAACCATCATTCTCAGCAAACTATCACAAGGACAGAAAACCAAACACTGCACGTTCTCACTCATAGGTGGGAATTGAACAATGAGAACACTTGGACACAGGAAGGGGAACATGACACCAGGGCCTGTTGTGGGGTGGGGGGAGGTGGGAGGGTTAGCATTAGGAGATCTACCTAATGTAAATGATGAATTAGCGGGTGCACCCATTAACTCATCATGGCACCTGTATACATATGTACCAACCAATATGGCACATGTATACATATGTAACATGGCACATGTATACATATATAACAAACCTGTACCTTGTACACATGTACCCTAGAACTTAAAGTATAATAAAAAAAATTTAAACATCCTCTGAGCTCCACCCGTTCATCCCTGCCTCCCCCAATCACTGGAAGCCACTGATCTTTTTACTGCTTCTGTAGTTTGGCCTTTTCCAGAATGTCCTAGGGTTGGAATCCTGTAGGATGTAGCCTTTTCAGATTGGCTTCTTTCACTTAGCAATATATGTTGAAGGTTCCTCCATGTCTTTTCATGGCTTGATAGGTCATTTCTTTTTAGTGTTGAATAATAGTTCATCGTCTGGATGTCCCACAGTTTCTTTATCCATCTACCCACTGAAGGACGTCTTGATTACTTCCAGGTTTTGGCAGTTGTGAATAAAGTTGCTATAAACATCTGTGTACAGATTTTGCATGGGCATAAGTTTTTAGCTCCTTTGGATAAATACGGAGGAGCACAATTGCCAGATCATATGCTACGAATATGATTTGTTTTGTAAGAAACCATCAAACTGTCTCCCAATGTGGATGAACCACTTTGCATTCCCGTCGGGAGCGAATGGGAGTTCCTGTTGCTCCACATCCTCGGCAGCATTTGTTGGTGTCATTGTTGTTTATTTTTGCCGTGCTAATAGGTATGCAGTGACATCTCGTTGATATCTTAATTTGCATTCTCTGTGACATATGATGTGAAGCGTTTTGCCATATGTAGATTCACCCTCTGTAAATCTTTTGTGAAGTGTCTGTCCAGGTCTTCTGCCCATTTTTTAATCTTGTTCATTTTCTTGTTGAGTTTTTAAGTTTTTTGTGCATTTTGATGTTAACAATCCTTTGTCAGATGTGTCTTTTGCAACTATTTTCCATCAGTCAATGGCTTCTCATCTTGTTGACATTGCCTTTCACAAAGCAGAAGTTTTAAATGTTAATGAAGTTTTTTCGGATCTTGTCTTTAGTGTGGTGTCTAAGAAGTTATTGTCAGACCCAAGGTCTTCTAGATTTTCTCCTATGTTTTCTAGGACTTAAGGTTTTGCATTTTACACTTAGGTCCATGATCCATTTGGGGTTAATTTTTGTGAATGGTGGTGCCAGGTCTGCACCTAGATGAATGTTCTGCCTGTGGATGCTGAGTGGTTTAGCAGCGCTTGTTGAAAAGATGCTTCTTTGCCTCACAGTCACATTGTCAATGATGTGTGTGTGTACACTGAAATATGTAGTACAGGTATTCCGGATACAAGTCCTTATCACGGGATTTACAAATATGCTCTCTCAGTGTACAGCTGGTTTTTTTGTTCTACCAGTGTCTTTTGAGAAGCAGAAGTAGAAATTTTTTTATAGTCCAATTTGTTAATTTTTTCCTGTTATGGATCTTGCTTTTGGTGTTGTACCTAAGAAATCTTTGCTTGGTCCAAGGTTCTAATAGTTTTCCTTTTATTACTTTTATGTTTTACATTTGAACATTCGAGTCTGTGATCTTTTTTGTGCTGATGTTTGCACATGGTGTGGGGTATGCATCCTGTGTGTATCTGTTGCAGCACCCCACATGTCTGGGCTCTTGTTGTATTGACTGCCCGTGCACGTGGGTGTTGATCTCTGGAATGTGTGTTTTATTCCCTTGATTATTTGTCTGATTTGATGCTGACACTACAGTGTCTTAATCACTGTAATGTTATAGTAAGTCTTAAAGTAGGTATGGAACCTCCAGCTTTGTTGTGGCCTTTCTAAATGTTTTGCATTTGTATATGAATTTTAGAATCATCATTACAATTTTTCAAAAAGTCCTGTTGGTGTTTTTATTGGGATTGCATTGATTCTGTAAATTCACTCGAGAAGAATTTACCCATTTTACCAATGTTAAGTTTTGCAACCCACAGGCACAGACTATGTCTTTATGTAGGTCTTTAAAACGTTCATTTGGCAGTGTTTTGCGGTTTTCAGCATATGAGTCTTTGATGATCTTTTGTCAGATTAAAATACAAAAAATTAAATTACAGTCATGCCCCAGTTACCTTTCTTGTAGAGTGAGCTTTCGTGGCTTATGTCTTTTTTTTTTTTTTTGGGACGGAGTTTCGCTCTGTCGCCCAGGCTGGAGTGCAGTGGCCGGATCTCAGCTCACTGCAAGCTCCGCCTCCTGGGTTTACGCCATTCTCCTGCCTCAGCCTCCCAAGTAGCTGGGACTACAGGCGCCCGCCACCTCACCCGGCTAGTTTTTTGTATTTTTTAGTAGAGAGGGGGTTTCACCGTGTTAGCCAGGATGTTCTCGAACTCCTGACCTCGTGATCCGCCCGTCTCGGCCTCCCAAAGTGCTGGGATTACAGGCTTGAGCCACTGCGTCCGGCATGTCTTTTAAGGAATGTTTCTGTTTCACGTAATTTATTAGCGTGAACTTTTTCATAATATTCCATTGTTACCTTTTTCCTGTTGATGGAACCTGTAATGATGTTGCCACTTTCATCTTGATGCTGGTAATTTGTATCTTTGCGACAGTGGGCACCTCTGAGCCCTAATTGTCATCATTACTTGCTGTAACTCGAATCTGTGCATTGCATAGTTTCATAGATGTGACACCAAAACACAATTTATGTAAAAACTGGCAAAATCTGAATTAGGTCTATTACCGCAGTCACATGAGCGTCCTAATGTAAACAATGCATGACTGTTAGGTAAGAGATGATCATCAGGGAGCCAGGGAAGGGCACACAGAAACAAGTTATAAGACAAGATTATTTCACTTTAGGTACTTGTGGAAAGGAGAAAGCCATTAACCCTGTATTTTTGTCTGCTTTTAGTGCTTGAGCTGTTTAGAACCTTTGTTTCATAGTGTTACATACATCATGGCTCTTGCAGGATTTTATATGTCCGTGTACCTTAGTTTTGAAAACTAACATGTAAGATTGGTTTAAAACCTTTGGATTGTGTTAGACTAGCAAAAGTTTTGACAGTTTGCCCATTATTTTTAGGTTTCTTTAGCATATTTAGTAATATAGTAATAGAATGTAACACATTCCACTGGCATATCACATTTTAATATTTTTGTTTTACCATTGATTTTTCTTCTCTTTATAGCTTTACCTTTAGTCCAAGTGGATGAAAAGGGAGAGAAAGTAAGGCCAAATCAGAATCGCTGCATAGTAATATTGCGTGAAATACCTGAATCTACCCCTGTGGAAGTAAGTACTTTCTCCTCTGAAGGTTACTTGGACATTTTCCCAAAGGTCTTTGTTGGTTTTGATTTTTTTTTACTTTTGTGTGTTTTTTTGGGCTGTATGTTTTTTAGACTGAATACTTACATTAACACTGTTTTCCCAGGGTTTACACACACTGAGTTACAGAGTAGGAGGGAATGATTCCCAAACCTTTTGATCCCAGGACTCCTTATAATAAGATAGTGAAGGTTTATTCATTTCTATATTTAGAAATTAGAAATAACACATTTAAATATTTATTTAAAAATAAGATTAGTAAACCCACAAATCAAGAAAAAAGCACTTTTGTGATAAATAACTTTTCAAAACAAGTATTTTTATGTCAAAGGGGCACCATGAATAACTCCCTGAGCACAGCCACTCTCAGAGAACCAGGAACCTGGTCCAAGCCAGCACAGCCACTCTCAGAGAACCAGGAACCTGGTCCAAGCCAGCACAGCCACTCTTAGAGAACCGGTAACCTGGTCTGAGCCAGCACAGCCACTCTCAGAGAACCAGGAACCTGGGTCCGAGCCAGCACAGCCACTCTTAGAGAACCGGTAACCTGGTCTGAGCCAGCACAGCCACTCTTAGAGAACCGGGAACTTGGGCAGGCCCTTTTTTTTTTTTTTTTTTTTTTGAGACAGAGTCTTACTGTGTTGCCCAGGCTAGAGTGCAGTGGCGTGATCTCGGCTCACTTCAAGCCCTGCCTCCCGGGCTCAAGCGATTCTCCTGTCTCAGCCTCCCGAGTAGCTGGGATTACAGGCACCTGCCACTGTGCCTGGCTAATTTTTGTATTTTTTAGTAGAGACAGGGTTTTGCCCTCTTGGCGAGGCTGGTGTCGAACTCCTGACCTCGTGATTCACCCGACTTGGGCAGTAATTTTAGGGAACCACAGTATCTGATAGCTTAAAAGTAATGAAAAGCTATCTACTGTTACATGTTGCTGTAAAATCTGCCATTTATCCAGATGCCTAAACTGAGTTGCTCTGTGTAGTAAACACACTGATGGTTACACCTTGAAATCATGAAGCAAAGTCTTTGTATAAGGTGCTGCGAACTTAGTTTATCCTACCTCAGAAAACGGGCTCTGCCTGCTCTGGGGACTTGCAGGACACAGGAAGCCTGGGTTTGTCGTTGGTCTCATCTCTCATGTGATTTCCGCCTCATCATTCATACTGCATCTTTCCACACACCTTCTCTGCCGAGGAAATGGACATCGCTGCTCAGGCTTCCAAATTTAGCTTTTCAGTCCGAGTGGGTTAGTGTGTGTGAGAGTTTCTTAAGGAAAACTAGCATGTGACAAAGGTTAGGATTCCAACAAAGTTCTCTGCCTGGCATGAGAAATTCTGTTACTCTCATGTAAGTATGGTCCTACCCTAGCAAGTTTTACCTTCTGTTCAACTCAGCCTGTCTTTACTAGTTCTGTATTGTAGTATGTGGAGAAAAAGAATTTCAGATTATAATTTTTTCCTCCTATTTTTATTAAGGGTCTGAATATGAAGGACCAGCATATTTCTTGCTTTTTTTTTTTTTTTTTGAGACAGAGTCTTGCTCTGTCATCCAGGCTGGCATGCAGTGGCGTGATCTTGGCTCACTGCAACCTCTGCCTCCCGGGTTCAAGCACTTCTCCTGCCTCAGCCTCCCGAGTAGCTGGGATTACGGCCTCCCAAAGTGCTGGGAGTACAGGTGTGAGCCACCGTGCCCAGCCGAGGACCAGCTTATTTCTTATGACTAATTTGGACATCTGTATTAACTTAAAGTAATATTTAAAACATAGATCCTAATTTTTAAGACTTGAAATGTTTGTAAAACTTCAACCAAGGAGAATTTTCTGCATTTAGCAGTAGACATTGATTTTGGAATATTGATATTATTCAAAACTGCTGACCTTATATCTGTTGTAAAACTTGAGCAATGAAAGTCTTAAGAGAGAAGGTTTAAAGGAAACTTTGATAAATTAAAAGTTGGGAAAAAAAGGAAGGAAAATAAGTAGCCTAAAACAATCCACGTAAGAAAAGAAGTTCCCAAGGACTCTGTATAATTTTTATAGAGCCCTTCTACTGGGTCTTAGAAATGTAGGCTAGGAGTTTCCAGAAAATTCTTCTTTAAATGTCACTAGGTGCTTGTCAGTGATGAATACATTTTAAATACTGATTCTGATTTTCTTAAAAATAGGATTTTCCCAGAGGCAGAGGAGTCAACCGTTCTTGCCACTAGTAGACTGATGGTCTAGTAGCCTGAAAGTATTATTGTTTGAGTTTAAAAGTCATAATCCTAATTTATCATTAGTCAAGTGTGACTTTTGCGTTGATGTGTTTTGTCTTTTAACCAGTAAGCATTTACCAGTGATGGGACAACAGCATAGGGCATTAGAATCCCTGGAATCCTTTTTTGTAGTTCATTTGGTTGTCAAGTTCCTTTTGTACTTTTTGAAGTGTACCTGGCTAGAAATTTTTTATGGAATGGCCCTGTTTTTCCTTGTTGCTGTTTTTCTTCTGGTATCTGGTATGAATATAGCCACTCTAGCATTCCTTGATTGACATTAGTATGGTAGGTCTTTTCTATCCTCTTTTAACTCGTTTGTGTTTTCTTATTTAAAGTGGATTTCTTGTGAGCAGTGTGTAATTGGGTCTTGCTTTTCTTATCCAATCTGAAAATTTCTGTCTTTTTTTTTTTTTTTTTTGAGATGATGTCTCACTGTGTTGCCAGGCTGGAGTGCTGTGGCGTGATCTCAGCTCACTGCAACCTCTGCCTCTTGGGTTTAAGCGATTCTCCTGCCTCAGCCTACCAAGTAGCTCGGACTACAGGCGTGCGCAACCATGCCAAGCTACTTTTGTACTTTTAGTAGAGACAGAGTTTCACAGTGTTGGCCAGGATGGTCTTGATTTTTGACCTTGTGATCTATCCGCCTTGGCCTCCCAAAGTGCTGGGATTACAGGCATGAACCTCCTCACCCGGCCCAGTTTCTGTCTTTTAATTCAGAGCGTGGCCCATCTACATTTAAGAGGTTAATGATGTAATGATATGATTAAATTTAAATTCTTCATCTTGCTGTTTGTTTTCTGTTTGTCTCTTCTGTTCTTTATTTCTTTCCCTTTTCCTTCCTTTTGTTTGGGATTAAATGTGTATTTTTATCTCCTTTTTTTGACTTATTAGGTATAACTCTTTGTTTGTTTTTTAGTTGTGCGTTAGGGCATGCTTCTCCAGCCCGTGGGCCGCATGCCGCCCAGGATGGCTTTGAATGCAGCTCAACACAAATGCGCAAACTTTCTTAAAACATTATGAGTTTTTTTTTTTTTTTTTAAAAAGCTCATCAGCTATCGTTGGTGTTAGTGTATTTTACGTGTGGCCTAAGACAGTTCTTCCACGTCCAGTGTGGCCCAGAGAAGCCAAAAGATTGGACCCCCTTTCTTTAGGCTTTCCAGCTGACCCTCTAACTGTAGTAGAGTCCGTGTAATTCACAGAGCAGCATACCTCTTGACCTTACAGCCATGCTCTCCTATGTGCAGCCATGCTCTCCCATTCTCCACTTCTGGCCTGTGCTGTTGTCATACATTTTAATTCTACACAGTCATAAGCCTCACAATACATCGTTGTTGTGTTTGCTTTAAACAACTCATTTTTAAAAAGAGATTAAAAATAAGAAAAACGTGTTTTATGTTTTTTCAGTATTTACCATTTACAGTGCTTCTTATTCCTTTATGTCAATCTGGACTTCCCTTCTGCCTGGATAGTCCTTTAGCGTGTCTTGTACAGGTCTGCCGATGATGAGTTTTCCAGCTTTAGTATGTTTGGGAAAGTCTTATTCACCTTCGTTTATGAAAAGGTGTTTCTGCTGCATATAGATTTCTGGATTGATGGGGTTTTTTCCTTTCTGTGTTTTAAAGATATTCTCTCTTCTGGTTTACGTTTTCTGTGGTTTTTATCATCATCCTTCTGTGTGTAATAAGTCTTTCTCTGGCTGCTGTGAAGATTTTACTATTGGTTTTAAGCAAGTTGATTGCAATATACTTTGGCGTAGATGTCAAACTTCTTGTACCTGAAATTTATCAAGCCATTTTGTTAAATGTTTCTTCTCCCTTTCGCCCTTTTCTTCAGAAAGTGTCTAACCAGCTGTTTTTTTTATTTAGTGTAGTTTTGATTTCAGACACTGTATTTTCCATCTCCAGTGAAGTTGGATTTGGATCTTTTTAAAAATCTTCCATGTATGTTTAACATGCTCAGTCTTTACCTTTTATGGGATATGGAATATACATGCAGTAAACGTTTTGTGTGTATTAAGTCTATCGTCTCTATCATTTCTAGGTCTAATCTTTTGCATTATAGGTCATATTTTTCTATTTCTTTGCATGCTTTGTGATTTTGGAGGAGATGCTTGGCGTTTTAAATTTTACTTTACTGAATATTTTTGTATTCTAATAAATATTCTTGAGCTTTGTTTTGAAATGCAGTTAAGTTACTTGGAGCCAACTTGTTAGGTGGAATCAGAGCAGCCTTTTCTCCAGGGCTCATTTTCCCCACGGCTGAAGCAGTGCCCTTCTGAGCACTGTCCCTGCTATCCTGTGGGTTTAGGAGAGTTTCCCACGGTAGCTAGTGGGAAAACAAACCATTCTGGTCTTGGTGAGCCTGCCCTGGGCTTGTTCCCTCTCCTCCTTCAGGCAGTTGTTTTCCAGGCTGGAGATGTGGGGAAGGCCGTCTCAGGCTTACCCTGCGGGCTCTGTGGCCCAGGCACTGAGGGCCACCAACCCCCCGCACCCCGTTCGTGTCCCTCTCAGGGATCACACTCGTGTACATGCTGGGGTTCAGGGCCTGAAACCGTTCTTCATGTATTTTGTCTTTGTTTTTTAAATTGAGTCATCTGGGAGAGTAGATCTAGTCCATCATGGGCAGAAACAGAAGTCCAAGCAATGTTTTTATTTTTATTTTTTAAAGTTGTGAAATTATCAGCCCAGAAAATGGTATGATAGTTTTCACATTAATTTAGCTTAATGGTATCTTGAGAGTAGGGGAAGCTGTAAGCTGTGTAACTGTTTTTCTCTATGGCATTGTGATTCTGATTCTGGAAGCCCTGCTGAACCCTCATCCTTTTTGGAAGAGAAATTTACTAGGCATCATGGTATGTTAGTTTGTTTAAGGATAGTTCCTTAAGATAATGCATTTGTTAAAACATTTTTGGTGAGGACAAAAAGTGGCATTGTTGAGAATTAATTTCTAACATCTCTATTTCCTGTAGGAAGTAGAAGCACTATTTAAAGGAGATAATTTACCAAAATTTATAAACTGTGAATTTGCATATAATGATAATTGGTTTATTACATTTGAAACAGAAGCTGATGCACAACAGGTAAGTTCTTTCCACCATCACCCTATGAATTGCATAGTTTACCAGTTTTTAGTATTAGTGCATGTTGGGACTAAACTTGGGCATTGAGATTATTTGTGATAGTAAATTCGAATATAATCTGCAGAGGAAATCAAGTTGTAGAAACTTAAATGAGTGTATTTGTATGGATAATTTTTATAGCAATATAAAAAGCATGTGATTTTACTTTCTAAGGACAGCAAGCTAAGCAACCTAGGAAAATCAGTTTTGTTCTTCTGTCTGGGCAGAGAAAAGTTTTACTATTTGCAAAGTGTTGGGGGGAAATTTGAACCTAATCTTCATCTCCCAGCAGACTTCATTGTATGTTGGAAGATGCTTTTAATGGTTGAGAAGTAAGCTCTGTAAGGAAGTATAAGGAGTGAGTAGTTTTCCTGCCCTTAAGGGAAGGAAACGTCTTATTTGTGGGAAAACTAACACATGTATTATAAAGTGTTAAATGGTTCAGAAAATAAAACACAGAAACCTGAAAGATGGGTTTGAATTGGATGGCGGGGAAAAGGGGGACGGAAGATAGAGTAACCATGTTTGTGGAGCTGAGCGTGAGCTCTGCCAGCCTGCGCGGCGAAGGTGATTGGATGAGACTGTATCAGAGGTGCAGGGCCTTCACGGTTTTATAGGGGTTTAACGTAGAATTAGTGTGGAGAAGAACAAGGAGATATGTAAAGAATGTTATGATCCTAATCCTTTTCCTTCCTGTCTGGTATTTCCTGAACTGCATACTCCTAATCTGAAATTGGGATTAATACTAGGAACTCAGTATTCATCATTTTCCACCAGGTCAAGGTTCTTAGCCAGTGGTCTTTGGGAGACTTCTATGGCATCTATTAATACTTACAAAATTGTGTACAAATCTTGTTTGTGAGAATTTGGGGTACACGTTCCATAGCTCTTATGAGGTTATTTTAAGGGATCTGTGACCCAGGGGGTGTCAAGAATCATTATTCTAAGTTCTGTTCACCATAATTTAAATATATATTTCCCTGTTTGAGCTATTGAGTGAACTATTGGTGCCTCTTATTCATAAGGTTAATCGAATGGAATTTTATACTTAATTTTGCCCTTAGGCTTACAAATACCTTCGAGAAGAAGTCAAAACTTTTCAAGGAAAACCAATTAAGGTAAGCAAGACCATTGGTTATTCTTTGTTTATTTGCAAATTGATGTTCTTAAGTATTCTAATAGAAACTTACATATTTTCAAACAGGCGCGGATAAAAGCAAAGGCAATAGCTATAAACTCATTTTTGCCAAAGAATGGATTTAGACCCCTGGACGTGAACCTGTATGCCCAGCAGCGCTACGCGACATCGTTCTACTTCCCTCCCATGTACAGCCCCCAGCAGCAGTTCCCCCTGTACAGCCTGATCACGCCCCAGACGTGGTCAGCAACGCATAGCTATCTTGACCCACCCCTGGTACGTCGTTTCTTTACTAGGAATTTATGTTGTAGACACTATGCTAGATAATTTGAAGGATTAAAATCCTCATCTAATAGGAAGCCAGATAAGTGTGCAGTCTGACATAGTAAAATAGACCTTCAAGTTATGTGGGGGATTTTAAATTTAGTTGAGAACAGAGCTTATGCATAAAGAACTTTGGATTGCTGTGATCACAATCCTTGCTCAGCCCCTCTCCACTCTCCCCTCTCCCGAGCTCTTGTCACGCAGCTCTTAGCAAGATACAGAGGGCGGTAAGAGCTGTAGTGTACCTGGTGTCCCCTACATAGAGGACAATGCAAGGGGGATTAACTGAGGAGGAAGAGGTGTTTAATAGGCTTCTGACAGCAAGGCCGAGGAGAAGGCCTGCTCTTTCACCAGCCTTATTTTACTCACTTCTCACCAGCCTTAGAGTTGGTTGACATGATTAATTTTTATGGATTTTGACCTTTGTTAAGGCTGTGGTTGGAATTCATAAGTCTGTACTGGATCTTTGTGTGCTGCTATAGATGCTTGAAAGATCAGGTGGGTCCTGGGTGGGAATCAGCATGAGTTTGGTGGCATTGGATGCACAAGAGTCAGCAATACACGGATGAGCATGTCCTTGAAGCTGAAGTCTAGTTGAGAAGTGAAGATGGGTTCATGGACTAGAGGTTTGCATGAGGTAGCAATGCAGGTTAGTTGGAATTGGAGAGATTGAAGGGTAGTATCCATAGAAGGTTATGGTCAGAAAGCAGAAATTGAGTTAGTAGCTTTGAAGAGTTCATGTCCAGGGTTTCGCTGTGGACTAAGGGAAGACTGGGTGGTCCTCGGGGTCGGATGGCTGGGAGCCAGGCACCCTGATGGGCAGGGACGTCACTGCTGACAGGCAGAAAAGGAGGGTAGGTTCAGAGCAGAGTGAACTCGAGAAAACAAATGCCTGTATACGGAAAGTGAAGATATGGGCCCATCAAACAACTCAGGCTGGAAAAGTCAAACATGCCAAGGAGACACGCGTACAGAATGTGTACAGAATGCGTACAGAATGTGTACGGAATGTGTACAGAATGTGTACAGAATGTGTACAGAATGTGTACAGAATGTGTACAGAATGGCAGAACACAGACAGACAGGGCTTATCAGGGATTGTGTTGTTGTCTGGGTTGAGCTTTTCGGGTTAAGTACGAGTTTTTCAGAAGGAATCAAAGAGAAGGAAGTTTCATGAACAGAAGATGGTCGTGGATTCATGGGTGTTGGAGCTGAAGCGTAGACAGGTGGCAGGGAGTTGGGGAGCGAGCTGGAAGTTTCCAGGCCTAACTGCACAGGTGCTTAGCTGTCCTGAGGCTTGTGGGCTTTGGCCTAGTGCTTGTGGGAAGTTGTCTAAGGTTTCTAAGCAGAGAAATGAAACCATACTCCATTTATAAAATAGCTCCTAAGGCCGTGTGAATTGCAGGCGGGGACAGGGAGAGATTTTCAGAGGCCCCCGGTTCCCCTTGAGTCTGGAACCACTGCAGTAGAAGAACCTTTGGTAAAGTTACGTCTGTCTCTTTTGAGTAAGTCCTAATGGTAAGAAAGTTTCTGGTTTTTTGAAGTAGTACATCTGTAAAAGTGTACCCATAGCTGAATACTTCCTTTTCCCAAAAGCATATCATGAGAGAACCTCAGAGAGACTTTAGTGCATAGGCTCTGGGTGTTGAAGAATCATCGCTGCACGTGGCTTGCCGTGCTTGTCCTTTTAGTTCTTCCTGCAGCAGTTGCTTCTCCCATTTCTTTAATCATGGTTGACCCTCTTGGGGGTCCTTGGGGTCCTGGGTCAGCTTATGGCCTTGACTCGTGTTGTATGTTCAGACTGCGGTGTGTGCCAGCCAGCTGGTCCTGCTCTGAGTCTTGGCACCGGGGCTCTCCATCGCAGCCTTTTACTTGCTCTAAAATACGTGTGTCCCTTGTTCTGCAACTGAAGAGGTCATGCCTATTAATCCCCAACAAGTAATAATAGGAAGTTATAGCATTAATAATCAACTTTATTTTTTATATATGACCAATTTTATTTTTTATCTTGAGCAAATTTACTGGAATATCAGGGCTCTGTCTGTAAAATGACTTGCTTGAAATGAATAGTCCTCATTGCTCTTCCCGTGATTTACAGCCTCAGATCTAGGTCTGCATCCACGGCTCCTCCTGTGTGGTGTATTTTTTTTTTTTTTTTTTTGAGACGGAGTCGCGCTCTGTCGCCTAGGCTGGAATGCAGTGGCCGGATCTCGGCTCACTGCAAGCTCCGCCTCCTGGGTTCACGCCGTTCTCCTGCCTCGGCCTCCCGAGTAGCTGGGACTACAGGCGCCCGCCACTGCACCTGGCTAATTTTTTGTATTTTTAGTAGAGACGGGGTTTCACCGTGTTAGCCAGGATGGTCTCCATCTCCTGACCAAGTGATCCGCCCGCCTCGGCCTCCAAAAATGCTGGGGTTATAGGCGTGAGCCACCGCGCCCAGCCATGTGTGATGTATTTTTAAAGAATCCGATTCTTACAGCATATAGAGTCTCTCAAGTAGCAAATTGGAGATTCTAACTTGCCTTTTGTATGATTTCATTTTGGTCCCAAGCTATCTCTAATATTCTTTTTCTGTTATATCTTCCATTTAGCTCTAATTAAGGAGAATTACTTGCTTTTTTCCTTTTCTTTCTCTTTTTCTCCAAACGAGGAGAGGGCTCTATGCCTATCTCTGTCACTTTAGTGACATTGAGGGTGTGGACTGTAAGGCCCTCAGGAACTAAGCGCCCTGCGTCAGGAGCATTAGGAGCAAAATGTTAGTGATTCAGAATGTATTGGAAACCATGGATCCAGAAGCCAGAGAATTAGAGTGATTGATCTTGGTTTTTTTTTTGTTTGTTTGTTTTTTGTTTTTCTTTAAAGGAACTGTTTTAACACTAAGTTTTATCTTACTTTTGTATGTGTCTAGATTTTAAAAATAGTTGGCCGATACTTAAAATTCTATGCTCAATATTTTTAACTGCTTAAGATCTTTTAGGGATTCTGTGGCCCTTTCTAAGTTTCTTCTGAATCTTATGTTAGTATATTTGCATGCCATGTTTACCTTGTGACTTGGGGAATAATGATGATATGAAAATACCCTGGTCTGCAGAGCAGGACTTGTGTCGAGGTAAAGTAAAGGCGCTGTCAGTCTGTGGTTGGATCAAGCCGAGCGAGCAGCAGTAGGGTTAGTGCAGGTGCAGGTGCTCCTGAGATTGAGAACGTTGATGAGTTGTATTAAAGCCATTAGGAATCAAGACCTGTTGACTTCCTGCCAGCGATGGAGGTAGTATCAGACTTACGTGCTAAAGGTTACAACACTTGTTGGAGCCCACGCACTCTTGACCACGTCTTTCCTCTCAGTGCCAGTTTCCATGTGTCAGTTCTCCTTGCTGGATTGTTGTAAGGATTGGCTGAAAGGATGCACAAAAGCTCCAGCCTACTTCTAAACAGCACCCATTGGCGATAAAATTGTAAAATACGTGTCTCAACATGAGTCATGACTCTGACAATATCAAGAAATGCCGTTGGTTTCCACAGATTTGTTGGTATTAATGAAATTGAAGTCTGTTTTATGGTTTCTTTACTTGTCTGTTTTCAAATGAATCTAGGTAACTCCATTTCCAAATACTGGATTTATAAATGGGTTTACGTCTCCAACGTTCAAGCCTGCGGCGTCTCCTCTGACTTCTCTCAGACAGTATCCTCCTCGAAGCAGGCAAGTTCCGGGGCATTCCTAGTGCTTTTGGTCTTTACGCTACTGCCCTTCCGGAGCTGGGATGAGAGAGCTTTGATCACTAATCCTGCTCCTTGCAGACAGAGCCACTTGAAGCACACAGCTGCATTCTGTAAAGACTAAGCACTACTATCTGGCGTGGGTGCCTGCCTCAGATTCTCTGAGAGGAGGCTCTGGGGCAACTTGTACACATCAGGTGTGCCTGATTTTAATTTGGGCCTGGACGGAAAAACAGCAGAATCGTGGCACATTGTTAATAGATTTGTATTATCCTATGTGGTAGGAGTTAACCATCCCAAATCCTATTTTTCTATTTTATTAAATAGAAAGCAGATTTCAGCTTAGCTATTCCCTGTCAGTATGCATGTTATGTCATGCCTTGATCATTTTATAATTGAACACATAAAACCATTTTTATTTACAGGAATCCTAGTAAATCTCATCTGCGGCATGCAATTCCTAGTGCGGAGAGAGGACCTGGGTTATTAGAAAGTCCTTCAATATTTAACTTCACTGCAGATCGATTAATTAATGGTGTCCGGAGTCCACAAACAAGGCAAGCAGGTCAAACTAGAACACGGATACAAAACCCTTCAGCATATGCCAAGAGAGAGGCTGGGCCTGGGCGCGTGGAGCCAGGCAGTCTTGAATCCTCTCCTGGTTTAGGGAGGGGAAGGTGAGTTGTTGAGCAGCCACTGTGTACCATCATAAACTACTAATATTTTAAAAATTCTTTAATTTAGGTCTGTTTTGTAATTGTCTTTAAGTATATCACAGAAAATCTAATTGAAGGCTATAAACATAAAGGGTTTTATATAATTGTTGAGACTTAAATGGCTTCATCTTTTTTGGAATATGAAATGATTCAGTGAGAACTGTAGATGTTTTAGATCATTATCTGGTGAGAACTGTAGATGTTTTAGATCATTGTCTGTAGAAACATTGGAGCTCAGCAGTCATAGACTTCATCCCATGTGCCTGCAGTCTCCTCTTGGCACCATCCCTGGCTCACCAGGCCCCTCTGCGAGAGCAGTGTCCAAGCTCTGCCCCATGGCTGCTGGCCTGGTGCCCTCCAGCGGGGTGTGCACCAGGCACTGCAGGTGGAGCCTGGAGCGGGTAACCAGGCAGATCAGGATTGAAGTCTGATCTCACTGGAGGGTTGAGACTAGCCAGGATGGGTCATGGTTGTGCTTCCTACCCACTGTTTTAATATTTTTTTGGCATCAATCCTGTAGTTGGTTTTTTGTTTGTTTTTAAGACAGGGTCTTGCTCTGTTGCCCAGGCTGGGGTACAGTGGCACGATCATGGCTCACTGCAGCCTTGAACTCCTGGGTTCAAGCAATCCTGTTGCCTCAGCCTGCTGAATAGCTAGGACTTCAGTGCACACCACCATGCCTGGCTAGCTTTTAAATTTTTTGTAGAGATAGGATCTCGCTGTGTTGCCCAGGCTGGTCTTGAACTCCTGGCCTAGAGCCATCCTCCGGCCTCTGCCTTCCATAGTGCTGGGATTACAGGTGTGAGCCACCGCACCCGCCCATTGTTGATAAGGCCAGTCCTTGCCTTGATAAGGACTGTCAGGATTTCCCTTTCATAAGTGACAAACAAGTGACTTTAATTCCTGAACTTTTTCTGAGTTTTCTGTACACAAAATGTATAGCACTGTGCCTCATGTGCAGACCCCTCTTCCTGCTGCCCCCATGCACACGCTCTGTGCAGTGAGAATTCAACATGAAGAGGCATCAGAAGCATCTCATTCCTGCCCATAATGATTAAATGAGCACATAGGAGTTGCTGCAGGGATTATGCAGTGGCATTGGAAGGCACCATGGTCTGGGAGAGCTGGCACTGGGCTGTCTCACAGGAAACATGGCGTCAGACTGGCTTAACAGGCCTTGGAGATGCAAAGCCAAAAGGGGCCCACTGTGTCATGCAGAGTCACTGACTTCAGGGAGCAGTTGCTAGCCCTGGGTCTCAGTTTGGGGTTCTTAAGGCCCAGAAGCTTGGAGGGAGGAGGGCTGCAGAGCTGGGGCTCAGACTTGGGACAGAGCCCCACTTATCAAGGCCATGTGGCTCCCTCTGAGGGGCATCAGTTGTGGGCATGGTGTGGAAGGAGGCAGACTAAATGGACAAGACCCCTGGCCTCAGCCTCCTGTGCCCTTCAGTGTGCCCTGTTCATATGAGCGTCACAAGAAGCTTCCTGGCAAGTGAAAGTGGGGCTTGTTGAATTCCAGCTCCCTCACACAGTGTATACAGGTGGCTTTGAAGCCGAGAGTCCAACACTTGCTAATGAGTGTGCTCCACCCAGGATACCCTTGAACAATACCTGAACTTGCAAATGCTGCAGTGGTAACAAGTCTATGCTTTTGCCTAACAGATGCAGATTTTGCACCAATGGAGACCCTCTGTCTCCCCACCAAGGGAGGACAACTGTCCTCCCACCTGAAACCTGAGCACTGCAGCAGGGAGTGGTTTAGGAAGCGAACACCGCTTGGGCTCAATGGGTGGGGAAAGTGCATGCAGCTCCTGCAGCCTGTTTTTGCAACGGGTCCTGAAGCCAGAGCTGATCTTCATAACGTCCTCCTTCCCTCTGTGTTGAGAAAGAGCTTGTTCTGTTTCGCAGGGAGTGCTCCAGGCCTTGCTTGCCCCGAGAACCTGATCCCCAGCAGCCTCCACCTCCCCTTTTTGGGAGGGTTTGTGTTGTTTCCATTAACTTTCTCTATTGGGCCAAAGTGCTAAGATACCCTGGAGAACCCCTTACCGGAGTCCAGACACACGTCCCTACCCTTGCATGGCGGCCATGGCAGGGCACAGCCCAGCCGGGTTGAATGGCATGAGGAGCCCCAAGTGCCAGGTGGCTGCCTTGGTGGAGCTACTGTTAGGGTTATTTGGGGGAAGCACACCTCTTCAGGGTCTCTTCACACCACCGCATTCAGAGTCGCAGGTGTCCCAGTGGTGTTTCTGTGGTGCTGGCACCACCCTGGGTCCCTTGCTACCTCTTCTGAGCTGGAACCCGCCGTGGCCCTGTCGGTGAGCCTTGGCTGGCCAGCCTGCTCTCTGCATGATGGGCACCGACGTGTTCTGCAGCTGCAGGTGGGCTTCTGGGTCTGACACGGCTTACGTGGAGCCCAGTGAGGGTGTGGGGAGTGTTGACTGGGCCACTGATGGTGACTGGGATAGGACTCCATGGCAGGCAGGTCTGTGTCCTGGACACCACTGTGTTCCAAAGGATGGGTGCCCCTGTGTCTCAGCCGGTAGTGACGAGCAGGCTGCCTTTGGCGGAGGGATGCCCTCTGCCGAGCCCTGCGGGATGTCCTCTTCCCATGTGGCTGCTGTCCCTCACTCAGGACAGTGCCTCTGGGCAGGCAGGTGCTGGCACCATCCATCTCACACCCCTCCCAGGTCCCCAGGGCCAGTTGAGTCCTGTCGCACTCCAGACTCTCATCCGGTTGCATTCCTAGCTCTGTTCGTGAGCCATGGTAGCCCCACCTTTCCACCAGTTCTGCATCGTGGCACAGCAGAGTGGGCGTTCAGCTCCCTGGGTTTCCGGAGCACCCCCTATTAGGGAGTGGTGCTGAGCCAGGTGTGTGTTGGGATGGCTGTCCATAATGCAGGCCCAGGTCCCTTTCTCCCTGTGAGGCCGCAGGCAGGGATCCAGGACAAGGAGCACCAAGGCCCCTGTTCCTGCAGGAGGGTGGGTTGTCAGGACTCGTGCCCCACCTGTGGCTCAGTACTCACCCATGTCCCATAGTCTGGCTTGTAGTCTCCGCAAGGCCCCAGTAGAAAGCCAGGAGCTATTTCCAGGAATTTTTCTGTAGGAGATAATAGAGATTTGCTCCAGAATCCTAAAGGTTTGTGCCCATCCTTCCCTTAGAGGGGCTGGCCCATGGTTCCACGGAGTGTTCCAGTGTTAGGCCATCTTAGGCAAGACTACTTTTTGGTTTTCTGTAAATGAAGGGATTAGTCAAGACTATGTCTGAACTCCTTTCTAAGTTATGTAATGCAAGGCTCTTGGGGGAGTCTTTGCATTCCATTAAATTATAAATTGAGATTAATGTGTGTCATGTGACTTGTTAGTCCACATAACCCTGTCCAAGGAAATGGGAATGCCTTGGCCATCCTAGTGTCCCAGGTCTCTACGTGAAGTCACCACTTAATCAGTGTGTGTCTTGTGGTTATCAGCTGCGTGTGTGGCATGGCCTTGCTGCCTGCAGGGGGAGGTCCAGAACGTGGTTCCTGAGGCTGGCAGGCGAGGACAGGAAGTCTTTGGGGCACAGAGGTCCGCCATTGAGGCAGTAGTGGAGGAAGCTGAGAGGGCGGAGGAAGGGATGGGACGGAGTATTTGGGATCTTTTAAATCTGATGTAAAACAAATCTGCACCGGGAAAATTCTTACCACCATTTAAACAACTCACTGATGGGGCTCCGTCTCAGATTTTATGTGTCTTGTCATTTCGACCCAGGGGATCTTCAGTACTCACGTCTCAACAGACCTCCCAGGGAGGCACCAGGGAGATGGTTTTAGTCAGTGTTTTCTTCCGTTCTCTGTCACCTGCCTGGACTTCCGCGTTAGTCCCTTGCCGTACACTTTGTGTTGCTCCGCTTATGCTTCTTAGAGTTGGGATTCTAGACTTGAAAGTCATCTTTGAAAGGTTTTAAAGTGATGAAGACTGAGTTGATGTGTACTTTGCTTATGTGAGTGCAAACGTGCTCAACAGTAAATTCTCCACGTGGGAAAAAAATAACAGTCTTTCACTTTCCACTCCTAGGAAGAATTCCTTTGGCTACCGGAAGAAAAGGGAGGAGAAGTTTACAGTGAGTACATAAAGCATATGCCTCTTGACAAGACATTTAAATCTAATTTATACCAAACCTGAGATTTAATTAAATGGATTAAGGTTAAGACACAAGAATGAGCGTTTCAAAAGACTTGTAACCTGAAATCCGCTAAATAATAACTGACACCCTGGCTGGCCTAGGAGGAAGCAGTTGTAGAGGTTTTGGAAATAGCGATGTGCTGCACGGGACTCCATCGTGCATAGGCGTGTGTGCTGTGGCATAGGCATGGCCAGGAGCTTGCTGTCGCACGCACTGCAGCCTACACACGGGTGTGCACGTGAGCTCTTCTGTGTGGCAGCTGTACCGAAGAGTCTCAAAAGACTGGAGCCATTCATTTCAACGAGCAGAGTAAGCGTCTTCCACGGAGCAGTTTGTTTGTTGGTGTTTTTCCTTCAAAACTTTCGAATACTCTCCTGCTGTGTAGAAAGCATTATCTCCTTCTGCTGTAACTTACTGGCAGGACAGACCCAAACATAAGTGATAGGTTTTTGTGGCGGTAAGTACACGAGACGTGTTGATTTTGCTTGAGTTGATTAAACAGTTTCTCCTGTGGAAAATGTTTGTGCTGATCTTTAGTGGAGGTTGGCATGGACTTCTCCACAGCCAGTGGTGGGATGGCACGGTGGCAGAGTTAGCAGTACCCACAAAGATAGGAAGGGACGGCACAGTGGCAGTTAGCAGTACCCGTGAACCAGTGGTGGGACGGCACAGTGGCAGTTAGCAGTACCCGTGAACCAGTGGTGGGACGGCACAGTGGCAGTTAGCAGTACCCGTGAACCAGTGGTGGGACGGCACAGTGGCAGTTAGCAGTACCCGTGAACCAGTGGTGGGACGGCACAGTGGCACGTAGCAGTACCCACAAAGATGGGAGGGATGCCTCCACGGGCTTGCAGATGTGGAATTCCATACAAGGAATGCTGGAGAAGACCTGGACAAATCCTGGTCCAGCCCCTCAAGCCATCACACAGGTGTTTTCTCATCACAAAAGATACAATCTCTGTTTAGAACTCAGAAATTCTGCCTTTCATAAAGTCGGCTTAGTTTAGTTTTTGTTTAACTAGTTGGTAAGGCAGTTTTTATCGGTTGATTTCATTTGGATTTAGTGAATTTCTGTAACCATTTGGACTAACAAGGCAAGCATTTAAACGTGGGGAACTGTTGTGCCTGCTGTGATGTTTTCCCACCCCTGTTTCTGTTCCATTCCGTTTTGCCTTGCTTTCCTGGTGCGTGTGTTCATGACTGACCTGCTTAGAAGCTTCGGTGTGTGGCCCAGTGTTGTACTGATTACAGAGCGTACGCCCATCGTATTGCGTACTTGCTCTCAGGACCTCAGAAAGGTCCAGATTCAGCCGGGCGCGGTGGCTCAAGCCTGTAATCCCAGCACTTTGGGAGGCCGAGACGGGCGGATCACGAGGTCAGGAGATCGAGACCATCCTGGCTAACCCAGTGAAACCCCGTCTCTACTAAAAAAAAAAAAAAAAAGACTAGCTGGGCGAGGTGGCGGGCTCCTGTAGTCCCAGCTACTCGGGAGGCCGAGGCAGGAGAATGGCGTGAACCCAGGAGGCGGAGCTTGCAGTGAGCTGAGATCCGGCCACTGCACTCCAGCCTGGGTGACAGAGCGAGACTTCGCCTCCAAAAAAAAAAAAAAAAAAAAAAAGAAAGGTCCAGATTCTTTTTCTGTAAGAGTGTGTGAGCCTCGGGCCTAACCACGCCCATGGGACCTGAGCAGTACTCAGACCTCACCCAGGGGCGCTCAGATCCTAGAGAATTTTAACACTGCCTTCCAAGTCAAGTCCCATCTGTCGGCGATGTCATTTTGTAACTCCAACATCTGAGCAGTTGAGATTTAAATACGTTTTTTGGGAAGGCTGTCTCTCTAATGATGCTTATCTTCTGAAAAGCTGTGTTCACCTCAGAAACGTGCAAATGTTTAAAACCGCTTTGCCATCACAATGGCCATGTGTAACTTAGAGCTTTGCAGGATTATTTCGAGCATCATGTTCACAATACTAGGTTATAGAGAGCGTACAACAGCCAGCTGCTTAGTAGATAACAAGCTTACTGCCAAGGACACCTAACTGGGAAAAGCTAAGCTAAAATTAGGCACCTGTCCCATGGAGCAGAGAAGCAAGTAGAATGCCCAACACAGACTGTGCTGGGGTTTATGTCACAGACTGGGATTTGTGTCAGCCTGAGTTCATTTTCATCCTTTGACCTGCTTTCACTTCTGATGTATTTTCTCTGGAATCTACTGATGCAGGCATTCACCTTCCTGTGTATAAATTTTGGAGAAACGTTGGCACTCTCCAGTTAGGTGGATCCCGTGAGAACTTTGCTTCCTGGTCAAAGTAGCTCATTGTTTCAACTAAAAATACTTGTATTTTTTAGTAAATATAAACTCATTTCTAAACTAAAATACACTCATTTCCCCATTCTGTGCCATGTGGCCTTCAGCCGAGGAACTGCGTACTCACAAAATGACTGCCAGCTTGTTAAAGCGGGTTGATAGATCATTTTCCAATAAAAGGTATTACCGCCTTTCCCCTGAGATTTGGGCTTACAAAGTACACTCTCTTCTTTTATACTGAGTTTGCTTTCTTGAAGTCAAAGAATCTGATTCGAATTTGTTATCAAATACTGTGTTTTTAATTATTAAAAAAAATAACTTTCATAAAGTTTATTTTCAGAGAATTCAAGCCCCCTTCCCTTTTATTAAACCACTTTTTTGATGCACGTGTGTAAAATTTCTTACACAGGTTGTGGAGAGTGTCATGTATTGTTCACAGTTATCTTTGTGACTTGCATTAGAAACCATGCTGTAATAGCCCAACACTTGTCTGGAAGTGGGAAAGTTTAATGTCTAGACTCAGGCTGACCTGCTTTCCATCACTCCAGAGCGCCTCCCTTGCCTTCAGCTGCCCCTGCTGTTTGTGAGTGCTGGCAGCCATGGCTGGACGGCTCTTTGGATAGCACCTGAGCCTCACTGTGTCCTTGGTGACACGTCTCTTGGGCAGCAGCATCTTGAGATTTCAGTTTTAAAGCTCTGCTCTAGATGGTTGAAGTTGCTTCAATTGGGTGAGGAAGCCCTTGTCTGGGTTGAATGATCTGCTTGTTTCTACAGATATTTTCCAGATGGGTGTGGAAATGAGAAGCTGCGTGGCCTTCTCTCTCCACACCGTGACCCTGGGATGTCATTCTGTTGCAGAGCAGCCAGACACAGTCTCCGACGCCACCAAAGCCTCCGTCGCCAAGCTTCGAGCTGGGGCTGTCCAACTTCCCTCCATTACCTGGAGCTGCGGGCAATTTGAAGACAGAGGACTTGTTTGAAAACAGGCTATCTAGCTTGATAATAGGACCATCCAAAGAAAGGGTAAGGGATACATTGCATGTCTAATAGTTGCCAACAGTGTTTAGGTACGGGTTCCGTGTCAGGCGCTTTGCTAAGCTCTTTATACATGTTTG
The DNA here is from genome assembly GCF_043159975.1 of Macaca nemestrina. Classification (NCBI taxonomy): domain Eukaryota; kingdom Metazoa; phylum Chordata; class Mammalia; order Primates; family Cercopithecidae; genus Macaca; species Macaca nemestrina. Next base: position 143,443,952 of record NC_092133.1, read on the forward strand.
TTTTTAATACTCAAGAGAGGCTTGGAGGCCATGTGATTGCAGAGGTCGCACAGATTTGGGGTAAGGCCAATCTTGATCCCAGGACTGGGCCTTCTCCTTAACCTTGCTGTCTGATGAAGTCAGAGGTAGAAACTTGTGCAATGATAGGCTATACACACCCTTTCTCTCACCCAGAAACTTAGATTGCATTGTCATTGTTGTTCAGACCTGCCTTTATTTTACAAAACAATAGAATGAAATAGAAGAACCTGAATAGTATTGGAAATAAGTAAAATGTGTAGTAATCTACATGAGACAAGGAGCAAGAAGCCTGGGAGAACCCCACTGCAGTGTGGGTGGCTTCTGGTGAGGTCTGGGCTGCCCCACGAGGTGCCCCCTCGGCTGCAGTGAACATCATCCCAGGAGTCATCCAGAGCTGCAGTTGCCAGAGGACGCTCAGCCCAGCGCTCTGGCCTCTAACGTGCTTAGCGAGGTGAAGGTGGGACTTGTCCAGCTGCCACAGCTGACGTTTGAAGGCTCTGGGAAGTGCAGAGAAAGTTTTCTGCCCAGTTACCTCCTGTGCGTCGGAAGAGCCCAGGAAGAGCCTGCTGAGCACTCCTGGTTGCTCGTGTCCCCTGTGCCGAGGCCCTTTCCCCAGCTGTGCCCCAGAGCCACCGCGTGTCTATTCCACGCCACGTGACCATGCCGCCTGCTCCCTCACCCAGGTCTGCAGCGTCAGTGTCTCTTCCCCCCAGGCTTTCTGGAAGGCACCGCATTGGATAGAACAGTTCCTTAGTTCCTTGGGCAGAATTTAAGGTGGATTTTGATGCAGCATTAGTCCTTTGTATACTGGTAGATGATCGTGCTCCCGTGTCCAGCCTTGGGGACTGAGTACCTTCCAGGATTGTCAGCACAGCCTTAAATTTCCACACCATCGTTTCTGAGGTATTCGTGCCTTGAGAAGAAATGCACATTAAAGATCTCGTTTTCCAACTGTGGCCTACTCTACCCTTGGTATTGAGTGGAGGAGAAGAGGCAGGTCTCCAATCCTGCTTCAGAAACAGCAGCTACTGCTGTGCCCAGTTTGAGTTTCTGTGTAAGGTTTCTGTTGAAGAATGAATTGCTGCTTTGAAAAGCCTGACCCTGAGCCTCATGCCGCCACCCAGGTGTAGTGGGCTCCATTGCTGCTTCTCAGGAGCTTCTTGAGTCAACAGCATGGCCCTTGGGTTTCAAAGTGGGGTGGAGGCTCCAGAAGTGATGGGGTTCAGCCCTTCCCCTGTTGACATGGAGCTTGTGACGGTCACTCTGACTTGCTTCATGACCTGCAGTTGTGGATCTGCATTTCAGTTGCATTGGGACTGAATGTAGCCTGAATGAATGAATGAATTAATGAATTAATTTAAGATGGAGTCTTGCTCTGGGCCCAGGCTGGAGTGCAGTGGCATGACCTTGGCTCACTGCAGCCTCTGCCTCCCAGGTTCAAGCGATTCGCCTGCCTCGCCTCAGCCTCCCAAGTAGCTGGGACTACAGGCATGCACCACCATATCTGACTAATTTGTGTATTATTAGTAGAGATGGGGTTTCACCATGTTGGCCAGGCTGGTCTCAAACCCCTGACCTCAGGTAATCCGTCCACCTCAGCATCCCAAAATGCTGGGATTATAGGTGTGAGCCACTGCACCTGGCCCCTACCCTGAATTTAAAATGCGCTTTTACAAAAGGAGTCCTTTGCCATTCTGTTTCCACCAAGCTGGATTCCTGCTGGTTGAGCATAGGAGTCGCAGCAGATTCTGGTTCTCAGGCTGGAAGGGCTCTCAGTCTGTCGTTAGCCTTCATCGAAGGGCAGAAGTGTGACGATCACCTGCCCTCCTGCCTTTTTTAAGTCGCATGACAAGTGTATCGTTACATCCCACATGCATAAGATCAAGCACACACGAAATAGCCACTGCCCAGGGGTCGCTGGCTGGAGTAAGGAGGGAGTAAGTTTCGCTCCGTCCTTAGCTTCCTGGCCTTGGATGAATTAACTTCGAGGTATTGGGCCTCAGTTTCCTCACCTGTTGAGATGGGGGCATTCGCACACCTGCTTCCTGGGGTTGAATTCAGGGAGGGCTGGGAGCTCACATTTATACGGGTGTGGAGACGCCGATTGTTTTTTCTCAGCTGCGTGAATGAGTTGTGTTGAACTGTGTTAGGATTCGACACTCAGCAGATGTGCGTGTACTGTGGTGCCATGCCGTGCTGGGCCCAAAGTGCCAGGTGGGTGAGATGTGTTGGATGCCTGTTCAGTTAAGAAATAAGCTTGCAGATCATCATTGCGGGAGAGGAGATAAGGCTTGTGATGTAAGAACAATGGGGCATTTGCCGAGAAAGAGAAGGGTGGGCGCTTGTGTGGGGCAGAGGATAGTCCTGGGCTCTTTGAGACATTTTTGCTGGAGAAGACCCTCCTCCCCTGTGTCCTTGTGCCGCTCTCCCAAGGCTGTTCACGGGTGGGGTGAACGGGTATTGGTACCAGCTCCACTTAGTGCCAGCAGGACTCTGATGAACACTCTTGACCCTGTTTCAGACCCTCAGTGCAGATGCAAGTGTGAACACCCTTCCTGTAGTGGTCTCCAGAGAGCCCTCAGTGCCGGCTTCTTGTGCTGTATCAGCAACGTACGAGCGATCCCCCTCCCCAGCTCATTTACCTGAGTGAGTATTGGAGTTCTCCCAGCGCCTTGGTGTTTACTGACTTGAATGGCCTGTGATGTTGCATGAGATTCAAATATTGGGTGGCATTTTTACAGTGATCCCAAGGTGGCGGAGAAACAGAGGGAAGCCCACAGTGTGGACAGACTTCCTCCCGCCCTCACTGCGACCGCATGTAAATCGGTGCAGGTGAACGGAGCCGCCACGGTACGTACCTCGTGCCTGCCTTCCTGCACGACAGCCGCGAGGCTCTGGTGTGAACAGACGCTGCGCACTCCTGCACCTGCTCGTTTTTTAATCACATCTAATTTGGTGGGTTTTTATTTGCGTCTGTCTGTGTTGTGTTTTCTGTACAAAATATGCTTAATATTTGCTAATAACTTTCCACTAACTGCTCTAGTTCTTTCTCGGACCACCATGTAGTCCTTTTATTTCAGTGTTGGTCAGTAGAGGTTTCTTGAGTAGTAACAAGACCCCAGCTCCTGTTTCTCCATAGACTTTAGGATCATTTCAGCAATTTGCGCGTGTGTGTGTTTGTGCGCGTGTGTGTGTGCGCGCGTGTGTGTGCATGCGCGTGTGTGTGTGCGTGCGCGTGTGTGTGTGCGCGTGTGCGCATCATGTGTCTGATGAAGACACAGGAAGAGCAAGATGGTGGCCCCACCAGCCTCCAACCCCTGTGGGCCCAGCAGGCCTGAACCCCAGTGACTTCCTTTCTGCGGTTTTCCCTGCTGGGTGAACCGTGGCCTCTCTTATTCTGAGTTGTGGCCTCTGTAGTTTGATCTTAGGTGAGCTTTTTACTTGAATTTGGGAGTTTAATCCCTTACTGTCCCCTGGGCTGAGTCTAAAAAAGGATTTTTTTATAGGTTAAAATTAATACTTTTAATAATAAATAATAATAATAAAAGGAGAGGCTGGGTACGGTGGCTCAAGCCTGTAATCCCAGCACTTTGGGAGGCCGAGGTAGGCAGATCATGAGGTCAGAAGATCAGGACGGTCCTGGCCAACATGGTGAAACCCCGTCTCTACTAAAAATACAAAAAATTAGCTGGGTTTGGTGGTGGACACCTGTAGTCCCAGCTACTCGGGAGACTGAGTCAGGAGAATCACTTGAACCTGGAAGGCAGAGGTTGCAGTGAGCTGAGATTGTGCCACTGCACTCCAGTCTGGGTGACAGAGTGAGACTGTATCTCTAAAAAAAAAAAAAAAGCTAAGGGAAATATTTTACTTTTCTGTTGTTTAGCCTTTATGCTTCCACTTATCTGAAAACTCTGTTACACATTTCTTTGAAGATTTTAGCTGTCTTCATCATTCTTACACATTTCCAGTGCTTTGTAGTTTGAAATGTGCAAAACATTTTTATTTAAAGACTGTTTTTGGAGTTTACCTTTCAGGGTTGAGTACTGTGTGAGGGTCCTTTGCCCACCGTGGGCACCTGGGACACCCTTCTGTTGTCCCGAGGTGGCGGACTGAGCGCAGGCAGCATCCGGACTCCTCCTGGGCTTCCGCGTTGCCCAAGCAAGCTGAGGGCTGGGTGGGGATGGCGTTCAGTCAGCACTCTTCTCCCTCACACCTTTTCTAGTTTTATCCATTACTACAGTGGCACAGAGGGAGTGCTACACGGCAGGGGAAACTAAATCATTAGATTTTACGAACTTTTTAAAAGTTAAAAACGCTAGTGAAGATGGAAACTTAGTTATAGTTGAAAACTCTTTTAAGTGAACTTGATTACCTGTCTTGTCCCTGGAGACACCATTTCACACAGGTAACCCAGGATTTTCTGTTTCCAGGAATTGCGAAAGCCCAGCTACGCAGAGATTTGTCAGAGAACAAGTAAAGAGCCTCCTTCTTCCCCATTGCAACCCCAAAAAGAACAAAAGCCAAACACTGTTGGTTGTGGGAAGGAGGAAAAGAAGCTGGCAGAGCCCGCGGAGAGATACCGGGAGCCCCCAGCCCTCAAGTCCACACCTGGAGCCCCCAGAGACCAGAGGCGGCCGGCGGGGGGCCGGCCCTCGCCCTCGGCCATGGGGAAGCGTCTCAGCCGAGAGCAGAGCACTCCCCCCAAGTCTCCTCAGTGAAAACCGTATGTCTGGGAGGGGCCGCAGAGCGCTGTGTTAACCACAAACGACACTCAGTGCGAGGGCGAGCCGCTGGTTAGGAGCTTGCAGTGTCTGAGGCCTGTGGGATCCTCAAGTTGGTTTTCTTCTGTGAGTTGGATTCTCCCCCTCTTGAAAAAAAATCGATTTTTCAGGATTTAATTAATACAAACCTTATTTTAGGTTGGTGCTTAACTGGAGGTGATGCATAAGTCTGATTTTTTTTTTTTCCAAGATAGAAAAAGCATTTATCCTAACAAATTGGTATTTTTTATTAAGCCTCCATGTGGCTCTGAATGCAAGCTATATATAGTGAGTTTTTCTAAATTAAGGGAACTCTGCTACTTTTTTTTTTTTTCAGTAACTGGTCTGCAAGTGCATATCTCTAGAATGTCCCCGCAGATGAATGAGGGCCAGTGGCCTTGGCAGAGGCAGGTGTGGCCTCGTAGAGGCAGTGCTGGCCGTGCCAGGGCAACAGCGCTGATGTGGGAGCTGTGCTTCTACCTAAGCCGTTGGTAGGGGACTCTGGCATTTAAGAATGTAGAGAGCGCGTCCTTTTTGATCTCCTGGGCAGAGTGAACCTGCAGGGGCCACCCCAGAGAGACCTGAAACCTTGGTTCTGATGCACTGCAAGCAAGTAACCAGCTTCTCACTCCAGTTTCAAGTGGCTATTATGTAATATAAATTCAAAGCACATTGTGAATAGAACCTAAATGAAAACATACACTTGGTTGCCCACTGACATGTTACCAGAAGTTGTACCATGACGTTGTTTTGACCCCTGTGAGCTGACGGCCCCAGCCCTGCTCTGTGCACATTTCTGTCCGTGTTCCCCAGCACTCTGGTTGGAGAGAGTCCACATCTTCAGCTCCGTGTGGACATCTTCCCGTACCTCTGCATCAGCACATGGATTTAAGAGTTACGTAATCGTGAGAGAATGGTGTTTGTGGTTTTTCCCCCTCTTTGGCTGGTGGAGGATAAAGTTCCTGCTCTTTTACCTCCAAGACGAGGGCCTCATTGATTCACTTCCGGAAGTGCTGCACTTCTGAAGAACAAGGATGCACTAAAGTTAGCAAGTTTATAATAAAGTTAAATATAAATTATTTTGTTTTAAAATGCCTCAAATTTTTCTTTAAGTATTCTAAGCAGCAAACATTAAAATAAGAATATTTCCTGCTAAATGTAACCATTCACTTTATTCCACAAAATGTTATTTAACAAGACTGAGGGTTTTTTTTAAGAAAAAATTATTTCCATCCAATATTTAAAGACTTGAATTTTATTTAAACTTGAAAATGACTTTGCCTTAACTTTTGTATAAGACAGCTTAGAGTCCATGGAGCCCGGCCCTGGGTTGGCGTGAGTGGGTCAGAGTTACTCAGTTACTGTGTGGATCTCCTGTCGCTGGTTTTACTGAGTAAGCATAGTGTAGTACAAGAGCTAGCGGTAGTTTTTGTAATAGACCTTAAAGATCTTCAACAGTTGATCTTTTTTCAGAATGTTGGGAAATCCTGTAAATGCAAATAGTCAATACTGTATTAAATACGTGCACTCGGGAGTGTGCTTCGCTTGTACAGTTGTAAATAATCAGAACATATGAAAAAGGTACCTACAGAGAAAATTCTGATACAAATTATTGATATATTATAAATGTTGCTGTTGAGCTGGATGTAGATAAACTAAATGTTGTGGTTTGAATATTATTTTGATTTGTTGAGATTTTCTTTTTTCTCTTACATCGGTGTGTTGAACTGATTCTGCCTCTTTGCTGCAAAAGGGAATTGGAAAGTCTTATTAAAAGCCTCCAGATGTTTTCATACTCTTTTAAAATGTATGTAAATGCATACTAATCATATCTAACGTGAAAGAGTTTTAAAGTATGTAGAGAGCAAAAACTGGCAGGATCATAAGTGGAGGTGAAAAGTAATCTAATTAAAATCACTTGCAGCTAAGCATGATTTACCTGCCAGAGGAAAACATGGCCTGGCATTTTTGACCATTTCCTTTAAAGCAGTTGCTATTATGCAAATACAGAGAAACAGCCACAGGGCTAGTGTTTTTCAAATGCATTTTAAAGAAACATGGGGATTTATTTTTTTGTAGTTGTCAGTTCACTGACCAAAAAAAAAAGAAAAAAAAAATCAGAAATAATTGATCTCTGAAACCCAAACTCTCAATATTCTAAAAGCTGGGAGGCAGCCCCAAGGCCTGGCCTACGAGGTGCATCTTCGCTACAGAAGGACCAGGGGCGCCATCAGCCATTCCCAAATCACAAGGCCTGCTCCTCCGCCAGTGAGTCCTTGGTTTTTAATAATGAGAAGTCCTTTCCCCCAAGGTGTGAGCATTGCAGCGCAGTGTGTGTGTGTGGTTCGAGCCAGCTTAGTCCTTCACTTTGTTTGTCGGCTGAAGTGTGAGCTCAACAGCTGCGTGAAGAGGGCAGCGCGTGCGGTAGCCAGTCGCCACTGGAGGGCTCTGCTGCCATCCGGTCAATACACTGTAGTTACTGCCTAGCCAGCAGCAGTCTTTTGCATCAAGAGCAGAAACCTTGCTCGGATGCGATTTTTATAGCATCCTTTTTAATTAAACAAAGGTGAAACACAGATAGCTATATAATGTCCAGAAACCCCTGATACTATTTTGAAAGTGTCCACTCAGAAGAAAATGAGAGTTACCATAATGGGAAGCTGTGGTGGTCCACGCCGACTGGGCTGTGTCACATACAGCGATGAGAGTGGCTTTCATGCTTTTTTTTTAAGTTAACACCCTCCTTTACCCCCAGCAGTATCTCAGGTTATAGAATCAGAGATGCAGCAGCGACAAATGGCATTTTAACTTGTAAAATCGTGTGATGATGCTTATCATTTTGAAATAGAAGAATAAAAACCTGGCCCCGTTTCACCAGACATGAATTTCAAGTGGAGTCGTCGTTCTCTGAGAGTGAGTGTCTTGACATTTCCACCCAGGCCCTCCTGTCATCACATCACCGGCTGTCACTGGCGGGTGGCAGTAAACGTCCTGCGTTGCTGTATTAGGATCTCTGCAGTTCAGGCTTAACGACCAGTTCAGTGTATCCGGGCGACGGGTAGCGGTGGTGCATGCCTGTCTGCGTGCCCCGCTGGCGAGCTGTAGTTGTGACTTGCGTGCCTCGCGGCCCACTACCGGGCTGCAGACAATCGAGGCGAGGGCACTGGCTGCCGGCAGTTCACAGTGTGGGGGCCGCGTGGAACGCTCCTTGAGGGTTTCGTTTTTGTTCTGCTTCTTTTCATTAAGACTGGAATCAAGCTTACATGTAAACTATTGGTAATTTAAGTTTCCTTTGGTGTCATTCAGTGTAAAACTGTCTAATTTGAAAAAAAAAAAATGTAGGTTATGAAAATAAAGATTTAGGCACTGTTCAATTTTTCTTTTGATTTTTTTTAAATTAAAATTTCTTCAAGAATGCATCTTTTCTAAACATAGTTTTTTGTCTGTTCCCATAAGTGTGCATGAGAAAGAAACACGGGCCTCATTGGATCCTAAAGGCTTCTCACCCACGTGGGGGCTGGCTGCAGCACACGGGGCTCACCCTTTGTGTTTTAGGGGTTCAAAGTGAGCATTAACACCAAGTGCTCATGGGGAGAGGGTCGTTACCATGACTGCCAAGATTTACCGCAAAAATAGATGTTCCTGTATCAGGACTTTGATTTTGTTAAAATGGCACTCTCTCCAAAGCTGTGTCCATAAAGCCGTTTGGAGCTGACGCTGAGTCCTCATGGTGATGGACTGACTCAGCCTGAGGCAGCAGTGATGTCTGCACTAGGAAGAGGCTGGCGGGAGGCAGGGCCCCTCCTATGTCAGGCACCGAGTGGATAGGGGACTGATTCAGATGTTGGTGCCTTCCTCCTTTGTGCATTGCCTTTTCATGTCGTCTTCCCATTTTTACTCTCTTTTTCTGATGGAATTGATATTCTTGATCTGTTCAGGCTATTAAGCCTTTGTTGTATATGTTACAAATATTTTCTTTCCGTCTACCAGTTGTCTTAACTCTTAACATTATTTAGAATAGTATCTTTTACAGTGTTTAATTATTATGTAGTAAAATTTATCAATCTTCTCCTTTGTTGTTTGCGTGTCTTGGACTTAAGAAGGTTTTTTCCCTACTCCAGAGTCATAAAGTTAATAGTGTGTGTGTGTGTGCCTTTAATCCAGCTGGGCCTAATCATGTGTGTGTGGTGTGTGTGCTTAGGCAGGAACCCAATTTTACTTTATGCCGTGTGGAAAGTGTCTTTTTCCAGTATCACCAGTGAGTTCACTGTCTCTCCACTGGTCTGCAGTGCTGCTTCTGTTACTTGCAGACTTCACACGTGTTCATGGGGTCTCCACCTGGGGTCTCTCGGGTCTCTATTCTGCACTGCCTATTTCCCTTTCTGTCCTAACACCATAGCGTTTAACTCACCTGGCATCCTGTGTTGCTGCGAATTTCCTTCATAGAACTCATTGCAGTGTGATCAACTGTGCTCCCTGAGGGCAGGAATTATGCCATCTGAATCACCAGCTTCTCCCTTGTCCTCAGCACACCATCTGCAAATTAGCAGATACTCGGTAAATGTGTATTAACTCCAAGTGTATTTTGTGCCTTCTCTGTGCACAGCCCTGCCCTGGGAAGAACTAGGATGAGGTATTGATTTGCTGTTGCCACCTAACAAATGCTGCCAGAACTCCCTGGATGGAAGTGACACCGTGTGTCTGTGGATTGTCTGCAGGGCTCTGCTGGGGTCAGCAGGTCCCACAAGAGAGCCAGGGCTCGGTCTCCTCATGGCTGTTAGAGATGTGCAAGACCCCAACCCCAAAGGTTTATGTATTCCGCCCCCACCCCCGACACTTTGAAATTGTTGTATTCCATTCTTTGCTATATCTACATATTTTGATAATGCAGAAATCCCATATTTCTCTAAAGCATTGGATTGAACCAACGGAAGGAGTGCGTTGTCGCTGGTTGTTGCAGGTGTGTTGCTCGTTGCTCGTGTGTCGCTCGTTGCTCATGTTGCTCGTGTGTTGCTCGTTGCTCGTGTCGCTTGTGTGTTGCTTGTGTGTTGCTCGTTGCTCGTGTCACTTGTGTGTTGCTTGTGTGTTGCTCGTTGCTCGTGTGTCACTCGTTGCTCATGTTGCTCGTGTGTGGCTCGTTGCTTGTGTGTCGCGCGTTCGTGTGTTGCTTGTTGCTCGTGTCTCACTCGTTGCTCGTGTTGCTTGTGTGTGGCTCGTGTGTTGCTCGTGTGTCACTCGTTGCTCGTGTGTCGCTTGTGTGTTGCTGGGCCTGCTGGGGCACAAGCCGTTTCCAATCCAAGTCAGCTGCTGGTCTGCTTAGACAAAGGTGTGTGGGTGTCTCCACCATGTAGAGGAGGGACAGCAGGTGATGCCGTAGGCCAGGAAGGAAGGGCACAGCCTAAGCGTGCGGTGGCTTAGCCAGAGACCCTAGTGCGCCAGGCTTCAGGTGCTTACGGAACTTGTGTCAGCCCAGGCCATAGCCAAGTGTGTGATGTCTTGGAGCATCTATGCCAGGCCAACCAGAGAGGCTAAGCCCTGCCCTAGTGGAGCTGGAGGGCAGGAGGTTATGAAGAGGATCCTGATGCAGTCAGGGTCACCCTGCAGGCATGAGCCTGGGAGCACAGGCTGAGCAGCTCCACCCAGAGGGGCTTGCAGGACCAAGCTGGGACAGCAACCACCAGGCCCGGGGGCGGATCAGTGAGCGTCCGGGAGATGGAGATGCTGAAGAGAGCCAAATTCATTCACCTCTGCGTGGGCCTGGGAGGGCCTACAGAGATGCAGTTTCATCCACGACCAGGATTTCCTCAGCTGGAGCAGCCGCTTTTCCCAGCTGAAGCTCACTGTGTGTATACTGCATAGAATGTGAGTGTACAGAAAGGCTGCCTCTAACGTTAGCTACTCGTGCAGAAATGTGGGGAGCTTACAAGTGTGGGCAGCCGCAGTCTGTTCCTCACCCCCGTCCTGACAGGACGTACTCTGCGCGTGCACGTTTAGGGTCACCATGTCTTCCTGTTGGACTGATCTGTCATTAGGACCCTGGACCGTAGTAATTGTCTTTGAAGTTTTACTTTGATAGTAACAAAGCCATTCCAGCTCTTTCCTTTTCACTCCTGTCGGTGTGATGTGCCGTTTTCCATCCTTTGACTTTTCAGCCCGCCTGTACCCTATCTGAAGGGAGCTGCTTGTGGACAGCACGGAGTGGTGGCTGTTTGTAATCCGCTCTGCCAGCCTCCGTCTTCTAACTGTTGCGTATGGACCAATTACATCTGCCCTTTTGCTGTTTCCTGCTGCTCTGTTTCTTTTTTCCCTTGGCCTTCCTGGGGATTGTAATTTGCCAGTTCTCAGTCCTCTGGTGCTCTCAGCTCCCAGCTGACCTTCCCCTGCTGCTGCGTCTCCCCTTTCCTGAGGCCAGCGGGGGCAGTGCCCTCTTCAGTGTCTGCACTTTGCTACCGGGTAGTTTCTTCCAGGCCCGCACCTTCCATACCAGCTGAAATGCATCAGCCTGGAAGCACAGAGGCCCCAGTCTGGGCCTGGCGGCAGGTGCGATGTGCTGTCACCTGCAGAGGAAGGCAGAGCTCCATGCTGCTGTCGGGCCGGGCCATGCCACCATGGTGGCAGCGTCCTTGGCAGGCAGCAGGAGTGCGTGGCAGCCGGGGTATTGCAGCCAGACATCTTCACCTCGGGGTGGGGAGACAAGGGTTTCTTTTTGTGTAGCTTTGGGAATAAAAAATTTGCCAGTAAATTTCACATCTTATTGGCCAGATTTAGCACCCAAACACCATCACGGGGAAGGGGCTTTCAGGCTGGTGAGGTCCATCCTGGGCTCGGGGGTGGGGTCAGCTCCCCCAAGGTGCATGGTGACAGGAGAGGTGGGTCCCTGAAAAAAATGGGGGCCATTAAGAAAGAAAGGGTAATACATCCACTCAGTACATTCGAGCTCCTCAGCCCCAGCCTGCTCAGCCTCCAGCCCATGTCTCACTGTGTCCTTGGCGTGGCCACCTGCGGTTAGTCCATATCTCAGATGGGACCACCCACCCTCTGGCCTGGATCCTGCTCCTCACAGGAACCCTATCTCCACAGGCAGCCCCCACGCAGACAGGGAAGCCCAAATCCTGGGCCAGCCTTGGTTCTTCCCCAGGTCCTTGTCCAGCCCAGCCATCTCGTCCCTGTTCTCCACTCAGCCCGAGGGTTCCTTTGTGGTAGTGACCGCGCCCTGTTCCCTTGCTTTAAACCTCCAATGGTTTCCTGCAGGAAGGAATACGGTTTAGATGCGCACCTGCAAGTCACTCCCTAACCCACCTGCAGCTTCATCTGTGACCCCACACTCTCCACCCACACTGCCTGGGACCTGCTGGCCCCTTCCCGTGGAATTTCTCCCACTTTTCGCAGAATATTTCTCCCTTCCCAGGGATGCCTGGCGCCCTCTCAGACAGCCGCCTGTCACCTTCCTCCGTCCCTGGCTGCTTCTGCAGCACTGAGCACCGTTTGTAGTCGTCTAATTGGTCTGCTTCCGGCGTGAGCTCCGTGGGCCTGGCAGCCGCCAATGCCCTTCCCCTGGGTACCTGCAGCACCCCCTGCGCAGGGGACGCTCCTGGGTCCATTCCTAGCCCGGTGTCCAGACGCTGTGGACAGGTGCCAGAAGCAGCTCCGTGGAGGCCTGGCTCAGCCCGTGCAGGTGGAAGTCCTCCCGGCTTGCGCGCTCCTCCCCTCCCTGCCTGGGGTGGCCTCACCACGTGCACCTGACGCGTCTGTGCCGGCCTCTCCCGCTATCGCTGCTTGCGCCCTGGATCCCTGTCCACCTTTCTCCACGCAGCAGCCCCGGGGGTCCTTTTAGGGAGGCACCCGCGCACCTCGTTCAGAGCAGAGACCAGAGTCCAGGCGGCTGGCGGGAGGTTGGGCCCCGCGCCCTCAGCGTCCCCTGCACCGTGCGGGCCCCCCACGCGCCCTCCGCCTCCAGCCGCCCCTCCGAGGCCCTGGAGCTGCTTCCTAGGAAGTAACCTGGAGGGAGAGGTCAGGAGGGATGGGAAGAGCCCCGGGCCACGTGGGAGATGGGGGAGGGCAGGAAAGAAACCAGGGTGGAGCTCACCTGGGTTCGTGGTGTTGACACTGCAAGCTGGGGAGGTGGGGAGAGAGGAGCCCGGGAGAGGAGAGGCAGAGTTCCTCTTTAGCCAGAGGAGCCCAAAGTGACGGGAGGATGTGGCCCCAGCCAGGGTTCAGGGGCTCCATCCACGGGCTGCATGCGGGGATGTCACCAGCACCCACTTAGGCCATGGGAAGCCATCATGTCCCAGATTCTGAACATGGAGTTTTATGGTGCCCTTGACAAGAGCAGTTGTAAACAAGGATTTAAATAAGCATTTTCCCCAGGTGAGGAGAATCGGCACAGCTTGAGGTGTGAGGCACTGGCACTCCTGTGCAATTCCGCACTGTGGACAGTGGGTCGGTTGTATCCCAAGGCTGGGAAGGCATCCCGGAGGTTTTCCCCTTGCAGCTGCGAAAACGCCTGTCATTGCCCAGGATACATATTTTGGCCTCATCCTTCCTATTAGAAACTCAGGTGGTCCCGCCCGGTTGGCAGCCAGAGACCTCAGGGTGGTGCCCGGTGGAGGGGCCTGCCGGGGAGGTGACGCCTCCTCAGGGCGCCCACCATCCCCAGCGTAGGTCTACAGGGTCCTCCCTGAGGAGCCAGGGCCCAGCTCATCTGTGTCACGTCACGCCCGTTGTTCTGCTGTGCACAGAGGCAGAGCCTGCCCCACCCTGCAGCTCGTGTGGCCCCGGCTGTGACCTCTGTCGCGGGTGGCCCTGCTGCAGGAGAGCCACTTTCAGGGATGCCCTGAGTGATCGTCGCCAGCTGCGTCCTGCAAGCTTCATCTTGCTCTCCCTGTGGCTTAGAGAGCCCAGTCAGCTTTGCTTGTAAACATCCATATTACTTACATTTCTATTTGGTCATGCCAGATGAAATTACTGTTTTTGAGGTCAAAGTGATCAAGTAGCAACTTTCTATGGTTCCAGCTAATATTTATGTTACATTTATGTTCCGATGAAACACTTTTGTGCTACTGACCCATTTTTGTGGATGACTGCAGAAAACTTACTGAAACTTAATGACGATGGAAACCTCAAACCTAAATGTAAAACAAAAAACATGAAAAAATGATGGCAGAGCTCACCATCTTAAATGTTTTCAGAACATAGTATTTCTGTAAAAATCATCGTTTTTACATTTCACGTTTGTGAAATTTTTTGCTTTTTCCTCCTAAACTACGGGCGGCTCCCCCACCGACCCTGTCTTCCCTCCCACTGGCCACGAATGAGAGGGAACATGTGACGTGGCCCCTCTGCACAGGACTGGCCCTCCCTCCCAGCAGGGCTGAGCCTGCAGAGGGCACAGAGTGAGCTGGGGGGTGCCCTGCCAGTGACTCAAGTCGGGAGGGGCCCTGCATGCCACAAAGTCTACGGGGCCACCTGTCGTAGAAACACGCACGCCTCGTGTGCTGCCAGTGCAGAGCCCCGAGGAGCTTGTCCAGGCAGCAACGCTTCAAGGTGAGAAAGGCCAGAGCGTGCCCGCAGCCCAGGACCGCCTCGATGCCCACACCTCCCTTCTGTGCACAGACAGGACAGGGCAGGACAGCCGATGGGAGGTGTGGAGAGGCGGGGATCATGGGCCCCACCCATCTAGACAGCAGGAACCCAGGTGGCGCGAGTGTGAACCCTCCACGTCTCCAGGAGAAGCTGCCTTCATTTCCTGAAGCAGATGGCCCCACCCTCGTGTCCTTGGCCTTCCTGACCTCTGGTTTGGCAGGAGGAGGCATTTCCCACCCCGTTTAGGATGCCATTCGAGCCCGAAAGACCGGACCTGGAGAGACAGGGCTCGGGGAAGACTGGGTCAGGGTGGGGAGGACACAAGCTTCACGGTGTCCTGGCCGTTCCATGGGAGGAAAACCGCCAACCCCCTTCTCGGAACTGCCATGTGGGCTGCAAGACGGCTGCAGCCTGGATGCCGAGCTGGGCCTATGGGAGCCAGTCCCACCAGAGTGCACAGGCCTCCCTGCAGGTCAGCGAGCCAGCCGGCGAGTGCCAGGTAGACACCCCCACGGGCAAGAACCCCGGGCCCTCTTCTCAGAAAACCCAGAGAAGCTTCCAGCCCCACTCTGGAGGTGCTCCTGCAGTGCGAGTGGGAGCGTCCTGTTACCCTAGAAAAGCCCAACAGGAGACAGGGGAAGTGATTTTTGAAATATTTTATTTGCCTGTGCCCAAAATAGGACCATTTCGACACAATCTACATAAAACATGATGGAGATAGTTTGTGTTGTGTGGCCATGACTGTGTCACACAGCACGGGGCTGAAGGGTGATCCTGGCTGCTGCAGGCCAGAGCTCTGTCCTGGAGTCTTGTGAGACCTGGGGCAGCACAAGGGGCTCATGCCCCTCGAGGCCTGAGGCTCGTCGTCCTCGTCCCTGGCTCACGGGCCGGAAGGTGTGGGTAGAGTGGCTATTGCTGTGATTCCACGCTTCTGTCCTGGGGACATCGGAGCATTGCTGGCTTACTGTGCACGGCTGGTCCCCAAAGGACTCTGACACTTGCAGCCATGTGGGACAGAGCGGGCGTTCATTTCCACACTTTATTTTGGAGGATGGCGTCTCCCCGTAGGCCAGGCTTACAGGGCCCACATTCCCACCAACAGTGTATAAGCATTCCCTTTTCTCTGCAGCTTCCCCAGCATCTATTGTTTTTTGACTTTTTAGTAATAGCTATTCTGGCTGGGCACAATGGCTCACATCTGTAATCGCAGCACTTTGGGAGGCTAAGGCAGAAGGATTGCTGGAGCTCAGGAGTTTGAGACCAACCTGGGCAACATAGCAAGGCCTCGTCTCTACAAAAAATAAAAATAATTAGCTGGGTGTGGTGGCACACACCTGTAGTCCAGCCATTTAGGGGGTTAGTGAAAGGATCCCAGGAGGTGAAGGCTGCACTGTGCTGTGATTGTGCCACTGTACTCCAGCCCGGTCAACAGACCAAGACCCTGTCTCAAAAAAAGCTCAACATCCGAAATAATAGCCATTCTTACTGGTGTGAGGTGGTATCTCATTGTGGTTTTGACTAGCATTTCTTTGATGTTTAGTGATGTGGAGTATTTTTTCACATTTGTTGGTCACTTGTGTCTTCTTTTGAGAAGTGTTGTTTATGTCCATTTTTAAATTGATTTATGTGTTTTTTGCTTGTTGATTTCTTTTTTTATAGATTCTGGATATTAGATATTTATAGAACGCATAGTTTGCAAATATTTTCCCCTATTCTGTGGTTTGTCTGTTTACTCTGTTGATAGTTTCTTTTGCTGTGCAGAAGCTCTTTAGTTTAATTAGGTCTGTGTCAAGTTTTGTTTTTCTTGCAATTGCTTCTGAGGACTTAGTCATAAATTCTTTGCCAAGGCCGATTTCCAGAGTGGTGATTCCTGTCTTTTTCTAGGATGCGTATAGTTTGAGGTCTTAAATTTAAATCTTTAATCCATCTTGAGTTAATTTTTGTAAAAATTTGTGCAAGTAGGGGTCCAGTGTCATTCTGCGTATGGCTAGCCAGTTATCCCAGCACCATTTGTTGAATAGGGAGTCCTTTCCCAATTGCTTATTTTTGTCGACTTTGTCAAAGATCAGATGGCTGTAGGTGTGTGACTTTATTTCTGGGTTCTCTATTCTGTTCCACTGACCTTTGGGTCTGTTTTTGCGCCAGTACCATGCTGTTTTGGTTACTGTAGCCTTATAGTGTAATTCAAAGTCAGGTAATATGAGGCTTCCAACTCTATTATTATTATTTTGCTTAGGATTGCTTTGGCTATTCCAGCTCTTTTTTTGTTCAATATGAATTTTAGAGTAGTTCTAACATTTTTCATAATTTTTCTAGTGCAGTGAAAAATGATGTTGGTAATTTGATAGGAATGCATTGAATCTGTAGATTGCTTTGGGCAGTATGGCCATTTTAACTATATTGATTCTTCAAATCTACAAGCATGGAATGTTTTTCCATTTATTAGTGTCATCTGTGATTTCTTTCATTAGTGTGTTTCAGCTCTCTTGTAGAGGTTTTTCATCTCCTTGGTTAGATGTATTCCTAGGTATTTTAATTTTTTTTCTGGCTATTGTGAATACGATTGTGTTCTTGATTTGGATCTCAGCTTGAGTGTTACTAGTGCATAGGTTTTGATAAAAGGCTGATGCTGGCCTCGTAAGATGAGTTAGGGAGGGGGTCCCTTCTCAGTTTTTTGGAATAGTTTGAGTAGAATTGGTACCATCTCTTCTTTATGTATCTGGTAGACTGGCTGTGAATCCATCTATTCCGTGGCTTTTTTTGATGGGTGGGTTTATTACTGCTTCAATTTCATCACTCAATATTGGTCTGTTCAGTGTTTTTTTGTTTGTTTTCCTGTACAGTCTTGGGAGATTTTATGTTTCCTTTGTCGATCTAGCTAGCAGTCTGTCAATCTTGTTTAGTCTTTCAAAGAGCCAACGATTAGTTTCATTGATCTTTTGTATGGATTTTTGCATCTCAATTTCATTCAATTCTGCTCTGATTTTGGTTATTTCTTTCCGTCTGCTAGTTTTGGGGTTAGTGTTCTTATTTTTCTAGTTCCACTAGGTGTGATGTTAGGTTGCTAATTTGAGATCTTTATAACTTTTTGAGATAGATGTTTATCACTACAAACTTTACTCTTATTACTGCTTTTGCTGCATCCCATATATTTTGGTATATTGTGTCTTCGTTTTCATTTCTTTCAAAGAAATTTTTCATTTCTGCTTTAATTTTATTGTTTACCCAAAAGTCATTCAGGAACAATTTGTTTAATTTTCATGTAGTTGTGTGGTTTTGAGAGATATTCTTGGTACTAATTTCTATTTTTATTCCACTGTGGTCTCCAAGTATGGTTGGCGTGATTTCAATTTTGTTTGAATTTATTGAGACTTGCCTTATGGCCAAGCATATGGTCAGTCTTAGAGTAAATTCCATGTGCAGATGAGAAGAATGTATGTTCTGTGGTTGATAGGTGAAGGGTTCTATAGATATCTGTTAGGTCCTGTTGGTCAAGTGTTGAATTTAAGTCCAGAATTTCTTTGTTAGTTTTATTCCATGATGATCTGTCTAATGCTGTCAGTGGGGTATCGAAGTCCCCCACTCTTGTTGTGTGGCCGTCAGTCTTTTGTAGGTATAGGTGTACTTGTTTTATGAATATGAGTGCTCCAATGTTGGATGCATATATATTTAGGATAGTTTTCTTGTTGAATTGAACCCCTTATCATTATGTAATGCCCTTCTTTGTCCCCTCATCCCCTTTTTTCTCTGTTGTTGGTTTAACATCTAAGAATAGTGACCCCTGCTCTTTTTTGTTTTCCATTTGTGTGGTAGATCTTTCTCTAACCCTTTACTTTGAGCCTATCAGTGTTGTTACATGCGAGATGGGTCTCTTGAAGATGGGTTTTGCTTTGTTATTCAATTTGCCACTCTGTACCTTTTAAGTGGGCTGTTTAGACCATTTACATTCAAGGTTAATATTGATATGTGAGGTGTTGATCCTATCATCAAGTTGTTAGATGGTTGCTTTGGAGTTTCTATTGTGTGGTTGCTTTATAGGGTCTGTGGACTATGTACTTAAGGTATTTTTGTGGCAGCAGGTATCATTATTTTGTTTCCATGTTTAGAGTTTCCTTAAGGATCTCTTGTAAGGCTGGTCTAGTGGCAATGAATTCCCTTAGGTCTTGCTTGTCTGAAAAATATTTTATTTCTCCATCACTTATGAAGCTTAGTTCTGTGGGATATGAAATTCTTGGTTGGAATTTCTTTTCCTTAAGAATGCTGATGATAGGCCTCCAATCTCTCCTGACTTGTAAGGTTTCTGCTGAGACATCTGCTGTTGGCCTTATGGGGTTCTCTTTGTACATAAAAAATTGACCTTTTTCTCTAGCAGTCTTTAAGAGGGGTGTGTGTGTGTGTGTGTGTTGACCTTGGACTGTCTGGTGACTATATGCCTTGGTGATGTTCATTTTGAATAGATCTCAGAGGCTGATATGGTTTGGCTGTGTCCCCACCCAAATCTCATCTTGAATTGGAGCTCCCATAATCCCTATGTGTCACGGAAGGGACCCAGTGGGGGTAATTAAATCATAGGGATAGCTTTTTCCTACACTGTTCTTGTGATAGTGAAGAAATCTCATGAGATCTGATGGTTTTATAAAGGGCTCCTGCACATGCTGTCTTGCCTGCCACCATGTAAGATGTGCCTTTGCTCCTCCTTTGTCTTCTGCCATGATTGTGAGGCCTCTCCAGCCATGTAGAACTGTGAGTCCATTAAACCTCTCTCTTTTTTAAAAAATAAATTACCCACTCTTGAGTATTTCTTATAGCAGTATGAAAATGGACTAATATAGTAAATTGGTACTGGTAGAATGGGGTACTGCTATTAAGATACCTGAGGCTGGACGTGGTGGCTCATGCCTGTAATCCCAGCACTTTGGGAGGCTGAGGGATGCAGATGATCACCTGATGTTAGGAGTTTGAGACCAGCCTGGCCAACATGGCAAAATCCCGTCTCTACTAAAAATACAAAAATTAGCCAGGCATGGTGGTGAGCGCCTGTAATCCCAGCTACTTGGGAGGCTGAGGCAGGAGAATCACGAACCCAGGAGTTGGAGGTTGCAGTAAGTCGAGATCATGCCACTGCACTCCAGCCTGGGTGAAAAAAGTGAGACTCACATCTCCAAAAAACAAACAAACAAACAAACAAACCAAAAATGTGGAAGCAACTTTGGAACTGGATAACAGGCAGAGGATGGAACAGTTTGGAGGACTCAGAAGAAGACAGGAAGATGTGGGAAGGTTTGAAACTTCCTAGAGATGTGTTGAATAGTTTTCACCAAAAAGTCCAGGCTGAGATAGTCTCAGATGAAGATGAGGAATTTATTGGGAAGTGGAGCAAAGGTGATTCTTGCCTTGCTTTAGCAAAGAGACTGGCAGCCTTTTGCCCCCTAGAGATCTGTGGAACTTTGAACTTGATAGAGATGATTTACGGTATCTGGTAGAAGAAATTTCTAAGCAGCAAAGTGTTCAAGAGGTGACTTTGGTGCTCTTAAAAGCATTCAGTTTTATTACTTCACAAAGATATGGTTTGGGATTGGAACTTATGTTTAAAAGGGAAGCACAGCACTGAAGTTCAGAGAATTTGCAGCCTAACAATGCAATAGAAAAGAAAAACCAATTTTCTGATGAAAAATTTAAGCCAGCTGCAGAAATTGGCATAAGTAACAAGGAGCCAAATGTTAATCATCAAGACAATGGGCAAAATGTATCCAGGGCATGTCAGAGGTCTTCATAGCAGCTCCTCGTATCACAAGCCAGGAGGCCTAGGAGGGAAAAAATGGTTTCGTGGACTGGGCTCAGGGTCCTGCTGCTTTGTGCAGTCTGATGACTTGGTGCCCTCTGCCCCTGCAGCCACACCTGTGACTGGACATCCAGGCATTTCCATACATCCTTTGAAATCTAGGTGGAGGTTTCCAAACCTTATTTCTTGTCTTCTACGCACCTGTAAGACCAACACCATGTGGAAGCTGCCAAGCCTTGGGGCTTTCACTCTCTGAAACCATGGCCCGAGCTGTATCTTGGTCCCTTTTAGCCATGGCTGGAGCAGCTGGGACACAGGGCATCAAGTCCCTAGGCTGTACACAGCAGGGGGGCCCTGCACCCAGCCCACAAAACCATTTATTCCTGCTAAGCTGCTTTGAAGGTCTCTGATACACCCTGGAGACATTTTCCCCATTGTCTTCATGATTAACCAAGTGTTACTTATGCAAATTTCTATAGCACACTTAAATTACTCTCTAGAAAATGGATTTTTCTTGTCTGCTGCATTGTCAGCTGCTAATTTGCCAAACTTTTATCCTCTGCTTTCTCTTGAACACTTTGCCACTTAGAAATTTCTTCTGCCAGATACTCTAAATGATCTCTCTCAAGTTCAAAGTTCCACAGATCTCTAGGGCAGGGGCAAAATGCTGCCAGTGTCTTTGCTAAAGCCTAGCAAGAGTCACCTTTGCTCCAGTTGCCAACAAGTTCCTCATTTCCATCTGAGACCACATCAGCCTGGACTTCATTGTCCATATTAATATCAGCATTTTGGTCAAAGACATTCAACAAATCTCTAGGAAGTTCCAAACTTTCCCACATCTTCCTTTCTTCTGAGCCCTCCAAGTCTCTAGTAAGTTCCAAACTTTCCCACATTTTCATTTCTTCTTCTGGGCCCTCCAAACTGTTCCAACCTCTGCCTGTTACCCAGTCCCAAAGTTGCTTTCACATTTTTGGGTATCTTTACAGCAATGCCCCACTTCTGGTACCAATTTACTGTATTGGTCTGTTCTCACACTGTTAATAAAGACATACCTGTGACTGGCTAATTTATAAAGGAAAGGAGGTTTAATGGACTCACAGTTCTACATGGCTAGGGAGGCCTCACAATCATGCTGGAAGGCGAAGGAGAAGCAACGACATGTTTTACATGGTGGCAGACAAGAGAGCGTGTGCAGGGGAACTACCCTTTATAAATCCATCAGCTCTCACAAGACTCACTCACTATCATGAGAACAGCATGGGAAAACCCACCCCCATGATTCAATTATCTCCCACCAGGCCCCTCCCACAACACGTGGGGACTATGGGAGCTACCATTCAAGAAGAGATGTGGGTGGGGACAGAGTCAAACCACATCAGAGGTATTCTCTGGATTTCTTGTATCTGGATGTCTACCTCTCTAGCAAGATTAGGGAAGTTTTCTTGAGCTATTCCCTCAAATATATTTTCCAGGTTGTTTACTTTTTCTCCTTTCTCAGGAATGCCAATAATTTGTAGGTTTGGTCACTTTACATAGTTCTGTGTTTCTTGAAGATTTTGTTCATTATAAATTTTTTTTTCTATATTTTTCTCTATCTCGTTAGTTCAAAAGACTGGTCTTCAGGCTCTGAAATTCATTATTCTGTTTGGCCCAGTCTATTGGTAAAGTTTCAATTGTATTTTGAAATTCCATGAGTTTTTCAATTCCAGAAGCTCTGATTGATTTATTTTTAAGATGTTTATCTCTTCCTTCATTTCCTGGGTGGCTTTAGAAGTTCCTGTGTGCTAATTTTCAACCCTGTTTTGCATCTTGTCAAGCTCCCTTTGTAGCAGGATGAGGTACAGACAAAGCGCCTCAGACACCGAGTTGAGGAAGGAAAGGGCTTTATTCAGCGGGGAGTGTTGGTAGACTTACATCTCAAAAAACCGAGCTCCCTGAGGGAGCACTTCTGGTCCCTTTTAATGGCTTACGACTCTAAGGGGGTCTGCGTGAGAGGGTCATGATCGATTGAGCAAGCAGGGGGTACATGACTGGGGGCTGCATGCACCGGTAATCAGAATGGAACAGAACCGGACAGGGATTTTCACGATGCTTTTCCATACAATGTCTGAAATCTGTAGATAACACAAGCAGTTAAGTCAGGGGTTGATTTTTAACTACCAGGCCCAGGGCACGGCACCGGGCTGTCTTCCTGTGGATTTCATTTCTTTTAGTTTTTACTTCTTTTTCCTTTGGAGGCAGAAACTGGACATAAGACAATATGAGGGGTGGTCTCCTCCTTTACCTTGAAATCCATGCCTACATTTCTTACATGTCGTTTCTTAGTTTCTGTTTTGGTCAGGGACCAATCCTGGAGAGCTACTGGGATCTTGTGGTGATGTCACTACATTCAAATTTTTCATGGCACCAAAATTCTTCTGCTGGCTCATCTGGAGACTCGGCACTTCTAATTTTTGTAATTATTTTCTTGCAGGTAGGATTTTTCTCTTTCTTTCTCTGTAATATTATCTTTTAATTCCTCCCCCACCCCCTGGTGGGGGGTGTGTGTGACTGTAGCGAGTACTAGGTAGGGTCTTTTGGCTTTGCCTCTGGAGCCTTATGCACTTCTGTTGGCAGGTTTTATGTCGGGCTGTGCAGTTTGACCCACGAGCCAGTAGATGGTGTGTATGGGTAGGAGTGGCTGTGGCCGCTGGGGCTGGGTATATCCTGGATCCTTGTTTACTGGGAGAAGCTTTAGGCAATGGGCTGATACTTGGAGTGCACAGAGGTCCGAGCTCCCTGCTCAGCCTGGAGGTGGGGTGGGGAGGAGGGGGTTGGAGGGGTGCAGGGCTAGACTGGACGGGTCCACCCACAGGCCCTCCGATGGCTGGCACAATCACCAGCACCAAGGGAGAACCGAGGGGGCGGCCACCAGGTGCACAGAGGTGGGCCCAGGTATGGAGCTGGGAAACCTTCTCGGCCCCAAGCCCGACTGTGTTAATTTTCAAGGTAATTTTGGCTATTCTAGGTCTTTCCTATTTCCATGTAGGTTTCAGTGGCAGCTTGTCATTTCTACAGGAAAGCCGCCGGGATTCTGATTGGGATTGCAGGGAATCTGTCCATCCACTGGGCAGGAGGGAATCCGTCCGTCCACTGGGCAGGAGGGAATCCGTCCGTCCACTGGGCAGGAGGGAATCCGTCCGTCCACCGGGCAGGACAGACATCTTGACGGTGTTGGGTCCTCTGATTCTCTGTTTAGGTCTTAATGTCACTGTTTCACTTAATTTCAGTGTTTGGTAGTCAGCATACTCAGGTCTTACACACCTTTTGTTAAATTTATCTGTAGAGATTTCATATTTTGATGTGATTTTTCCCCCATTGCTTTATTGTTCATTGCAAACATACAGAAATATGGTTGGTTTTTTAGTATTGAATTTATTTTCCTTCAACTCTCAGAGCTGGTTCCAAGCCTGACTTTTATTCACTGTGGCCTCTGAACACCTGGGTTGAATCTTCTAATCTCTGCATTTTTGAACTTGTTTAAAAGGTGCGTGAGCAGCTCTCCCCTGCCCATTTTACAGAGTAGTGAGGGCCAAAGGAGCCCTTTGAAAAGGAAGCACCCTAGGCCTAATGTACTGAATTGTCTACACACACATCACAGATCGCACTCTGCCCAGGCCCTAGTGCTGGGCCAGCATTTGGTCCTGTGATGGAGCTGAGCACCAGGGGAAAGTCGGAAGGACTGTTTAAAAATGCTCAAAAGCATGGTTCAAAGTCTTGTGCCATTTTTTCCTCAGACTCATTTACTTTAAGGAAACAAAGCTATAGAGAGTGGGTGCTAGATGGGAAAACCATGGCTGTAGCTCCGTTTTTGAATGTCTGCAACACGTTACGCCATTTCTCCTGGTTTCTAGCCCCATCTCATGCCATTTATGTTTTATTTGGACTGTTTTTGATACACCAGAAATCAGTGACAGCAGCAGAACAGCTGTCATCCAGCAACCCTGACTTAATTCGACACAGCAGTGACTCAGAGTGTGGTCTTCCAGTGCAGCCATCTCCAACAATAAGCGTGAAAAGAAACAGTAGAGAGCTTTTGAAACACTTTTGAGGTTTTTTTTTTTCTTTTTTCTTTTGAGACAGGGTCTTGTTCCATTGCCCAGACTGGAGTGCAGTGGCGCCATCACGGCTCACTGCGGCTTTGATCTCCCAGGCTCAGTGGATCCTCCCACCTCAGCCTCCCGAGTAGCTGGAACTACAGGGGTGCACCATTACACCTGGATACAAATTTTAAACATTTTGGTAGTCTTCGTTTTCTAATTCATGTTATTCCCGTGACTGGCCCAGCCCTGAGGGCCACCCCTGCCCAGTCGTGCTCAAGGCTTCACAAGACCGGACCCTTCCCCAGTGAATGCTGACCATAGGGGTGAGCATTTGACTCCAACACAGCAGTTCACGTGCCGGTAAGCAGCCTGGGACCTGTGCTTGTGAGTGAAGACTGGGCCACCAGGTCTGTATTATCAGGTGAACACCCAGAGAGGCACACACACCCCATGTGAGCAGAGGTCCTGGTGGGAGAGGAGGGGGCCCCACACAGCCACCCTGTGCCCACAACCCTGAGGGGCAGGCTGTGTCCACCTTTTCAGGAGGACCGATGCCCTGCAGTCTGATCAGCACCTGCAGCTCTTGGCCGTTTGCCTGTGTCACAGTGCCTGGAGGCCTGGCCCCTAGATTTCTGATGAAGAACTGACTTTGAGAACCACTGCTCTATGACGATGACAGTCCAGCTTTATTGTTGACCTATCACTAGTGAGTCGGCATGGTCTGTTTGGCAACTAGGTGCCTGCACACAGGCATGCACACGTGCACACAGGCACACAAACATGCACACACACAGACATGCGCACACAGGTAGATGCGCACACAGGCACACAAACGTGCACACACAGACAGACATGCACACACAGGCACACAAACATGCACACACAGCTAGATGCCCACACATACATGCATGCACAGGCACCTGCACACTCACACATGTACACACACTGGCAGACGCAGGAATGCATGCATGCACTCGTACACATGCACATGCATGCACACAGGCAGACATGCACGCATGCACACACACGTGTACACAGACACGAAGATACACATACATGCACACACAGGCACACATGCACACTCACATGTACACACACTGACAGACGCAGGAATGCATGCATGCACTCGTACACGCACATGCATGCACACAGGCAGACATGCATGCATGTACACACTCATACGTGTACACAGACACGCAGATACACATACATGCACACACAGGTACACACATGCACACTCACGGGGCCGGACTAGGGAGCGGGTGTGGGCTTCGGTGCCTCTGTGTCTGGGTCCTCCACTGCTGTTCCTGGCTCCAGGCTTGCCTGTGGCTCAGTGACTCAGAACCACCTGGGAAAACTGTAAAGCTGGGGTGTTTGGCTCCCGGGGGGTCTGGCCTAGCTGGTCCGGTGGCGGGGTCGGAGTGCCCTGGAAGCTCTGCGGCAGACCCTGCACAGCTCCATGACTCGCTGGCGACAGGCTCGCCTTGCCTCGACTCCTCCCTGTCCTTCCTCTGTGAAAGGCACGTCGGAGTCCAGTCCTCCTCAAAGTGTGGCCCAATCTGCATCCCCTGGGCGGGCGCTGTCAGAGCCAGACTCCAGGCCCGGCCCCGTGCTCAGGCAAGTCCCAGAGACAGGGATGTGCAGCTGAGAGGCCGACAGACACATCTCATAGGGGTTTTGAGAGCCCATGGCCGTCCCTCGCAGAGAACAAGCCTTCAACCCAGGCAGGAAGCCCGTCTGAGATGCTGCATGCTGGGTCATCACAGGCACTAGCACACCTGCCAGCCTGGAAGGAGCCGCCCTGGGGACAAAGATCCTTCTGAGGATGCCTGGGGGCCTCTTTCTTCCTGGCCCCTGGCTGGCCTCACCCTTAGATGACGGTGCCAGAGGAGGGGAAGTGCAGTGCAATGGACGCAGATGGTGGTCCAGGTAAGAAGCGTCACCCCGAGAGTGCCTGGGGGCCTGGCTCAGGGATGCCTGCTGCAGACCACCTTTCCTAGGAGCTCCACCTGAAAGGTTTTTTTTTGAGACAGGGTCTGTTGCCCAGGCTGGAGTGCAGTGGCATGGTCTCGGCTTACTGCAGCCTTGAACTGAGCTCAAGTGATCCTCCCACCTCAGCCTCCCAAGTAGCTGGGACCACAGGTGCACACCACCATGCCTGGCTAATTATTTTTTTAGTACAGGGTCTTGCTGTGTTGCCCAGACTGGCCTTGAACTCCTAGCCTCCTAAAGCACTAGGATTACAGGTGTGAGCCGCCACGCCCAGCCCTGAACGGTTTTTAAGGCATACACACACAGAGTCTAACACACACACAGCTTTGGAAAATCCAGCTGTTTCAGCCCTGCTGCACGGGCTTCTGAGTCAGGTCCCCTTGACTAGGGCTCTGTGGCTGCCAGAAGCAGGTTTGGAGGCCGAGACGTGACCTCCTGCTGAGGACTGACCAGCTTGCTGTGGACAGACCCAGTAGGGAGGAAGACTCACGGGCCCTACAGCTTTCCCTGAAGTTGGACCTGGTGCAAAGCAGCTCAGACTTCAGCCTCTCAGGCCACATCCCCTCCCCATCTTGTGGCTGCTGCCCTGAATGAGGCTGGCACATGGCCCCCTCCTGCGTTCTGTCTCCAGGCCTCTGCCCACTGTGATCTCTATCCTGGCAGCCTCTGCCCTGCCTCGCCGGTGCCTGCTGGAGGTCGGGGCTGGCTGTGCACCTGGGCAGGTGAGAGGCAGAGTGACTGCCTGTTTGGGTGTGTGCCTGGAGTGGGCAGTGCAGGAGCCCAGCGGGCAAGGAGCATGGGGCTGGCATTTGGCCTGGGAGGCGTGGCCCATCTTCCTCTTCCTGCCCTCAGCGCCTCTGCTCCACTTTCTAGCCATGTTGCACTTGGGGATAAAAAGGAGGACATTTGGGGAAATTCTTGGCATCACACATGGGAAAGGCAAAGGGGTCCCAGGCTCCATCCTCGGATACTGCAGCCTGAACTGTGGAGCTCAGACCTCCCCACGCCCTGGTTGCCCCGTGCAGACAATTGGGCCAGGAGGGGGTTCCGCATGCCGCAGGTCCAGCCACAGCCAGGGCACCCAGGACCACGTGGGCGTTCAGTGTCAGTGCCAAAGAAGCCCGGCCCCGCCGTCCCCATCCTTGTGGTTGTGGCTTCAGCTTACCTTCCAGTGGCCAGTGCTGCCTCACAAGGGCATCTTTGCCAGGCTCACCAGAGACTGGAAATTCCCAGAGGATAGGGGGACAGACACCATGCCAGCTTGAGTGACCTTCCTGTGATGAGGGGCTCCACCATCCAGTGGCAGCTCCTTAATGTTCTTACTGTCATCGTCCCCAAAATCCCAACAGAATTCCATATCAGGAAATAAAAAGGAAATACACACCCGTGGCAAAGGCCCCTGCCCCACCCCTGCCCAGACAGACAGCCATCAGCGTGGGACAGAGACCCGGAGAGGCCCCTGCCCCGTCCCTGCCCCACCCCTGCCCAGACAGACAGCCATCAGCTTGGGACAGAGACCTGGAGAGGCCCCCGCCCCACCCCTGCCCAGACAGACAGCCATCAGCATGGGACAGAGACCCGGAGAGGCCCCTGCCCCACCCCTGCCCCACCCCTGCCCAGACAGACAGCCATCAGCATGGGACAGAGACCCGGAGAGGCCCCTGCCCCGTCCCTGCCCCACCCCTGCCCAGATAGACAGCCATCAGCGTGGGACAGAGACCCGGGAGGGGCTCCCTTGCCACCTACGTCCACACTTTGTGAGCCTGCAGCGCTGGGCAGGGTGCTGTGGACGGGGTCTGACCCCAGAACCCCTGGCAAGGAAACACAGTGGCAGCGTCTCCCCACAAAGCCTGTGGTGGGCACTGGTGTTGAAGGGTGTGTGGGCCTTGCAAAGGGGCCCCAGCCAGCCCCGCTTGGCGCCGGAGCCGAGCTCTCTGCAAGGTGGGACTTTCTCGTGGCCTCCCAGGGCCACGTGTGGTTTCGATGCCGTTTTGGGACGGCCGTGTGCCTCGCAGTTGTGCTCTGGACCGAGTTTGTCTTCCTGACCCGTCACAGCAGCCACAGCACTTTAATCCCGTCCATCGTGGCAACATCAAGGCACGTCCGTCAGGGGGACCTTTGAGCCAGCGGGGCCAAGCAGCTTCCCAGCTGGAGTGCACGGAGGACTGCCAAGCAGACATCCCCTACCCCAGAGTGGCCTCTGGAGCCGGCGCTCTCGGCAAAACATCGCCCGCCGAGTTATGTTCATGTTGGTTTTTCATTACATTTGTTTTATTTGCGGCTGTTCGGCTTTTTGGCGGAATACAAGTCAGCAAGAGCTTGTGCCCAGTTTTATAGCTGTTTGCACAGCGTAAGTGGCCATTAAATCAAAACCCTGGGCAGTGGCAATACTTTTTGTTTCTGTTAAAGAGGGTCTGTGTGTGATTTCAGTCCGAGAAACACTGGGCCCCCAGGCTCCACGGCGGGGCCTGCCACACGTGGCTGGTTTGGCAAGAGACGCCCCACGGTCTTTCCACCGAGTCCACACCAGGACGATGGTGCGTTCGCGATACGTGGTCAGAGGACACGTCACTGTCAGAATTAACCTCGCCTGTCTCATGTTGCTTTTTAATATGACTCCTCAGAAGCCTGGCATCCCCCGGGCAGTGTGTTCTGTGTATGCAGCAGCAGCAGGAGCTGAGGCTCGGCTCCCGGTCCTTCCCCAGCCCCCCTGTAGCTGCTGCCACCCTGGGTGCTGACCCTCCAGCCAGGGGTCTCGGCTTGTGCCCTGCAGGAGTGTATGGCCCTGTCTCATCACCAGTGGGTATCTGTGTCCAGCTGCGCCAGCTCCTTCAGCTGGGACCGTCCAAGGATGGCGGAGGCTGTGGACAGCTCCAGGCCGGCTTCTGCCACGTACCCGGTTTCTAACCCAGCCGGAGCCGTCCCACATCCTAAGCTCTGTCCAGCGCCCAGTGGCCGGCCCAGCCTGGGATGAGGAACGTAATGGGGACGTGAGGTCAGTATGGGGAGAGTGAGGGACCTCCCAGGGCAGCTCCCACATCCTGCCCATCCTGGCAGCCTCCCAGCCAGACCTCCTGCAGGGTGAGTCTGAGCTTGTGTATGGACCTCTGCCTGCTCCTGCCTCTTTGCCATTCAACCCCCAGAATCTGTGAAAAACAGAATAAAACTAAAACCCAACTCTCACCAGGCACGGTGGCTCATGCCTGTAATCCCAGCACTTTGGGAGACTGAGGCAGGTGGATCACTTGAAGTCAGGAGTTGGAGACCAGCCTGGCCAACATGGTGAAACCCTGTCTTTACCAAAAAATATAAAAAATTAGCCCGGCATGGTGGGGCACACCTGTAATCCCAGCTAATCGGGAGGCTGAGGCAGGAGAATTGCTTGAACCCGGGAGGCGGAGGTTGCAGTGAGCTGAGAGACCAGGCCTCTGCACTCCAGCCTGGCCGACAGAGCAAGACGCCTCTCTCAGTGGCTTCTGTCTGGAAATGTCACATGACACGCACCTCTGGTTAAGATTTCAGAGGCCATCGCCTGTGGAGCTCAGACCAGTGGGGTCAGGGAGGGACACTGTTGTCATTAGCTGAGTCCACCGTAGTCCCAGGGTTTTTTGTTAAATTCGCCTGAGCAGTGAGCAGTGCAGTGAAGACACGGGGTCAGGGCACTTCACATGGACGGCAAGGGCAAGACCTGGACCCGGGGCACTCGCTACCCAGCTGGTTGGCAGCCAGGGACCCAGGGCTGGTGCCTGAAGGGCCTGCAAGATGGGCAGAGGGCAGCTGAGGTCCAACCCCAGCTACCTGCGGGCCTGCCCGGGGGCCTCTCACAAGACTCACTCCTTGTGCAAGCCTGTCTTGACAAACAGGCAGGAAAACGCCTGAAGGAACAGCCTCACCAGCGGCTGATAACCCGCGGCTCAGAGCTGCACAGACGACATGGATGTCAGTTTCCCCACACTGATACAGGGAAGCCCCTCACTTCCCCGGCCCTTGGAGGCCCAGGGCACCCACAGCCCCTCGGGCCCCAGCCTGGCATGGCCTGTGTGAGGCTCCGACTCACTGTGTACAGAGGAGAACCCCCACCACCTCCTCCCCAGAGCCAGGAAAATGCCCCAGGCATCCAGGAAGGTGAGTCTGGGCTCAGGGACTGGGGCCCAGCACTTGAAGCTTTAGCTTGGCCTGAACTCTGTCTGGCCAAAGACGGTTGGGACTCCGGGTTAGAAGCAGAAGATTCTAGAGACTAGTTAACTCAATGTCTTGGAATTTAAAAAGCATTGGGGTCGGGTGCGGTGGCTCACGCCTGTAATCCCAGCACTTTGGGAGGCTGAGGCGGGCGAATCACGAGGTCAGGAGATCGAGACCATCCTGGCTAACATGGTGAAACCCCGTCTCTACTAAAAATACAAAAAATTAGCCGGGCGTGGTGGCGGCGCCTGTAGTCCCAGCTACTCGGGAGGCCGAGGCAGGAGAACGGCGGGAACCCGGGAGGCGGAGCTTGCAGTGAGCCGAGATCACACCACCGCACTCCAGCCTGGGCGGCAGGGCGAGACTCCGTCTCAAAAAAAAAAAAAAAAAAAAAGGCATTGGTGGGAGCCGCCACCAGAGGCTCATATCCAGTTTCCACAGGACCCATGAGCTTCCCAGCAATGGCTGTGATTTGTGATTTCGCCCGTGGCTGGAGGATGTCCCGAGTCTGGACGCTGCCTTGGTGCCTGCAGCCGGGCTGTGAGCCGGTTTCCCGCGGCCTGTGCTGCTCCCCAGGGATCTAGGAACGGCGGGCACCGTCCCCGCCTGCGAGGACCCGCAGCCAGGCAGAGGCGAGTCAGCCCCAGCACCGCGGACCCCGGGGCTTTGCTGCTCACAGTCCGGAGGCTGGAAGTTCTGGGCCACGGTGCCCGCAGACCTGGCTCCCGGAGCCGCCCCGCGCCTTCCCTCTGCACAGGGGAGCGCGCACCGCGTCTCTTCTCCTCCCGGAGCCAGGGCGCGGGGGATCAGGACCCCACATCCCGGCTCAGTTTCCGTAACTACCTCTGAAGAGGCTGCGTCTCCAAACACCGCGCATCGAAGTCCAGACTTCAGTGAACGGATTTGGGGGGCGCGGTTCTGCCCGCGGCAGACGTGGCTCTCGAGCCTTCCCGGAACAGTCCTCGGGGGCCCTGGCTCGCCAGCTTCCAGGGCGCAAAGGCCGCCCCGCAGCACACGCTGTTCGGGGCACTCAGGGCTTCTCCGGTCCGGCCCCTGCGGGCACCAGGCGGGTTTTCCCGGAGAAAGGCTCTCAGGTGCCAGCAGCCGCGGCCCGTATTGATCAGGCACGAGTTCCTCTCGTGCTCACCGGGGCGGCTCAGGGGAATAAAGAGCAGAGAGGGGAGCCAAGGGCCCCGCCGTGAAACGCTGGGAAGCAGCTGCCGGGGAGCGCGGCTGCGCTGGAGCCTCAGCTCTGGGAGGAGAGCAGCCCGCGGGGAAGTGGCAGCCGTGAGCCAGGGATGACTCAAGCCCGATTCCCAAAGGACCGGAGAAGCCCGAGGCGGTGACGCTGGGGACCCGATGCCGCTCCGGGCGCTGCGGGGGCGGGAGGAAGACGGATCGCCCGGAGCCGCTCAGAAACCGCTTGGAGGCTCAGGAGGCTGGGAGGTCCCAGGGCGCAGAGGGGCCAGCGGGGAGGCAGCGGGGGGTTTGCGTCGGGCCTGGCTTCTCACTGTTGTGTGCAGAGGCCGGGCCTGGCTGGGAGTTCAGACCCCGGCGCGGGAGGTGGGGGGCGGGTGGCGTCTGCTGCTGGGGATGGGAGGGAGGCTCCCGGAATGCCGGGCCTGGGAGCGGTGGCAGCTCTGTCTGTATCTGGCCTTGGGACGCAGTTTGTCACCTGCAGGAGACGTTGCAAATCCTGCCTCAGCCGCGGCCTTGGCCCCATCACCAGGTGCAAGCCTGCCTGGGAGGTGGACGGAGGGTCAGGTCCTCTCGGTCACCCCCGTCACCAGGTCCTGGGAAGCGGACAGAGGAACGGGGCCTCTCGGTCACCCCCCTGTCACCAGGTGCAGGCCGGCCTGGGAGGTGGACGGAGGGACAGGGCCTCTGGATCACTCCTTGGCCAGTCTAGTCCTGGCCTTTGCTGCACACACAAATGGGATGGCTTGAGGGACCAGCATCTTAGAGCCTCACAGATTCCTTCCAGCTTCAGCACACAACAGCCTTCTGTGCAGGATTGATTCCTGTGACACAAACCACAGGATTG
This sequence comes from Macaca nemestrina, assembly GCF_043159975.1. Taxonomy (NCBI): domain Eukaryota; kingdom Metazoa; phylum Chordata; class Mammalia; order Primates; family Cercopithecidae; genus Macaca; species Macaca nemestrina. The sequence goes on from NC_092133.1 coordinate 143,476,397, forward strand.
ATTCCTGTGACACAAATCGGTGAGGGCACAACCTGCTCCACGGAAGAATGAGGGCAGCTTGTGGATCAGAGCGGCAGTCGCCGTGGAGACTGGGGCCAGGTGGGGCCAGAGGAGCTCTGGCCTCTGGGTGGGAAGGGTCCAGGGCCCGTTGGTCACAGCTGCTTGTCCCAGGGTGGACTGTCCCAGGGTGGACCACGGCGCTGGTGCCTGCCCCTTCTGCTTCCCAGCACAGGTGCTCCCCACCTGGAGGAACAGGCAGGTCCTCACCCCAGGGCCACCTCTGGTTCAAGAATCCCGTATCTTCTTGTGGAGAGGAGGAATCCTGTATTTCCCGGCGATCTCCGCAGTGTGTTCTGATGGAAATAGGATGCCAACCGCATTCAACGAAGGAGAAACAGGCTAAGCTCATCTTAGTTCATTCACCCAATACCTCCAAAATATGGCCACTGCACACCGTCAGCATGAGAGATTGCAATGTGGTTTTCCCTGCTGTTTTCCGCACTGAACCTCTGGCCTCTCAGATCACACCAGGTGCATCTCAGGAGCCCAGCTCTGCGGGGACAGGTCCACACCTGGACTGCACAGGTCTCCACTGGGCAGTGTCATCCAAGCTGCTTTCACCAGCTCCTGGGGGGATTTCTGGGTGGACGGAACATGGTCACTGTCAGCTGAGCGCCTCCCACTGCTGAGGACTCCAGAAAATGACCAGGAGTAGAGAGGGAGGGCACAGGGGCCCCGGGGCCATCCAGTTCCCAGCAGCTCTGTTCCCACCACTGCAGGCTGCCACACTCAGCCGCATGTCTGGTTGACACTGCTGCCTTGGCCGGGGCGGGTCAGCGCCTCTTTTTCCTGCGACATGTTGGTCTTTCTGTCCAGCCCTCCTGAATGTGGTAGGATACACATAACGTGACGTCTGCCATTGCAGCCATTTCTAAGTGCATAGTGAGTGGCATTAAGTACATTTGTGTTGTTGCACATCCCATCTCCAGAACTTTGTTCCTGTAAAACCGAAACTCTGGCCCCATCGAACAACTCCTTATTCCCACTCCCCTGGGCCCTGGAACCCACCGTTCTACTTTCTGTCTGTGAATCTCATGACTCTAGGGGCCTCATATGAGTGGAATCACACAGGATTTATCCTTCTGGGACCAGCTGATTCCACTCAGCATAACATCCTGAAGGTTCATGCGTGCTGTAAGGGGGTGTTAGAAAAAGCCTGGAAATGATCCCGTTGCATGAACAGACCTCACGTTGTTCATTCATCCATCAGTGAATGCATGGGTCGCTTCCACCCTTTCAGCTGCTGTGAATACAGCTTTGAACATGGGTTTGCAAACAGCTGTTCCAGACCCTGCTTTCAGCTGGGGTGGTGGCTCATGCCTGCAATTCCAGTGCTTTGGGAGACCAGTGCAGGAGGATCATGTTGCCACCGACCTAGGCAACATGACGAGATTGCATCTCTACAAAACATCTAAAACTTAGCTGCATGTGTGTATTAGTCCGTTCTCACGCTGCTAGTAAAGACATACCTGAGACCAAGTAATTTATAAAAGAAAGAGGTTTAATTGACTCACAGTTCAGCATGGCTGGGGAGGCCTCAGGGAACTTACAGTCATGGTGGAAGGGGAAGCAAACATGTCCTTCTTCACGTGATGGCAGGAAGAAGTGCTGAGCAAAGGAGAAAAAGCCCTTACAGAACCATCAGATTTTGGGAGGACTCACTATCATGGGAACAGCATGAGGGTAACCACCCCCATGATTCGATTACCTCCCACCAGGTCCCTCTCATGACACATGGGCATTAAGGGAACTACAGCTCAAGATGAGACTTGGGTGGGGACACAGCCACACCGTATCAACGTGGTAGCATGCACCTCTAGACCCAGCTCCTCGGGAGGCTGAGGGAGGAGGATCCCTTGAGCTCAGGAGGTTGAGGCTACAGTGAACTATGATGGCACCATTGCATTCCAGCCTGGATAACAGAGCGAGCTTCTGAAAAAAAAAACAAAAAAGACTGGAAAAAAAAAGACCCTGCCTTCAATTCTTTTGGGGATACACCCCGAAGAGAGACTGTAGGATCCTATGGTAACTTCGTCTTTAATTCTTGGAGGAGCCACGATGCTGTTTCCACAGTGGCTGCACCATTCCTCATTCCCACCAGCAGTGCCCCGGGTTCCGCACATTCCAGCTTCCCCACATCTCCAGCAATGCTTGTTATTTTCCTGTTGTTTGCACAGTCCTCCCTTCTCCATTTACCTGCAGAGGCCCCAGGCACAGGTGTGGGTGTATCCTAGGGGATCAGGTGGGCCAGCCCTGCTCACCGGCAGAGCAGAGGGACTCACCTGGTGATCTCACGTGGAACCAGGTCAGGACCCTCACCCGTGGTCCCAGGGCCACGGAGCTGGCTGAACACGTGGGGTCACCCGGCACACGCTGCAGTGCTCTCACCTGGGCTTCCAGGTGGATGTTCCCACGGCTGGACAAAGTCCAAACATGGCGCCCAGGCTGTGCTGCCTCCTGCTGAGACTACATTGTCTCCAAGGGCCTCATGGTCACGTGCATCCTGGTGGAGGGCGGGAAAGCAGCCCAGGAGGGCAGGTGGGTGTCCCAACAGCGTGTGCAAGTATGGGGGCCAACCTGTCCCATGAACACACTGAAAAACAGTCCCATTGAAGGCCAGGGCACTGCACCATAGACCCTGCACTGTAGATCCAGGTCCTGTCCCCCTAGGCCCTGCATGGTAGACTCTTGTCCCATCCCCACAGACCCTGCCCTGTAGACCTGGGTCCCATCCCCACAGATCCTGCACTCTAGACCTGGGCACCGTCCCCACAGACCCTGCACTCTAGACCCGGGTCCCCTCCCCACAGACCCTGCCCTGTAGACCTAGGTCCTGTCTCCACAGACCCTGCACTGTAAACCCGGGCCCCGTCCCCACAGACCCTGCGTTCTAGACCTGGGTCCCCTCCCCATAGACCCCACACTGTAGACCTGGGTCCTGATCCCATAGACCTTGCACTGTAGACCCGGGTCCTGTCCTCATAGACCCTGTACTGTAGACCTGGGTCCTGATCCCATAGACCCCGCACTCTAGACCCGGGTCCTGATCCCATAGACCCTCTATTGTACACCTGGGCCCTTTCCCCCGTGGAGCCGCCCATGGGTTGGGGTGCCCTAGTTGGGGACCCTGTCCTGTTGCAGGGCTGTTTGCCCACGGGCCTGTGTGGCAGGCCTTGGTCTTACCACACAAGCTCCAACCCTCCAGATTCCACCTGCCGGAATGAGGGCTTCTCTAAATTCTTGCTCAGTATCAGAAATTCTTACTGACCGAGCCTCAGGGAGCTTCTGAAATGCATTTCCCAGCACCGTCAGTGGTTAATGGAGGACGGCGTCAGGGAGTGGGAAGGAATGACTCACCCTCCTTCCCTGCACCAAAGATCCTTTGACAGCAACCCAGGCACCTGGCGCCAGGTCAGGCTGTCCTCACTCGGGGTCTCTGACTGTGGATGGAGCAGTTGCTGCCTCCCCAGGGTAGGATCCACTCTCCTCTCCCCAGGTAGGAGCCGCCCCAGTAGCCAAGGGCTAGAGAAGTCGCTGGGCCAGCACCAGCCGATCCCCCTCCCCCAGCTGTGAAGCCGGTGCTCTCACCTGCCCCTCGCTGGCGGGCAGGGCGGCCTCTGGAGACTGGTGCTGCTCCCCGGCCGTGCCCTCCACCAAACTGCCAGGCCACGGTCCTCGGCCCCAGCACAAAACAGGCTTGGGCTTCTCGGCTACCAACGTCTTTTCCTCCAGGTTGGAGCCGGGCGTCTCCTGAGAGAGCCGAGTTCACATGAAGACCCTCCCTCCTGCGAGGCTTCCGCCCACCGATCCATCCGGACTAAACTCTTCAGCTCCCAAAGCTGCGCTGGTTCCTGTAGGCCGGGGAGTCGGCCAGTCAGGGAGGACTTGGAGTCACTCACCTGGGAGCCCGTGTGCTGTGGGGCTGAGGTTGGGGTTCCCCACAGGAAGAGCTGATGGTGGCATCTGAGAGCAAGTGGTTCATCTGGGAGGTGGCCCCAGGAAGCGGACAGAGGAAAGCACCTTGCCCCGCAGTCTGACCGTGTGGGCAGCTGGGCCTGTGGGGCCTCCCGGGAATGTGATTATCCCGAGGGAGGAACCGTGGTGTTTATCTACCTGCTTCTGCTTGTTGGGGGCCGGAGTGGCTTCCTCCTCCCAAGGAGCCCTACTGCGGGTGGGATGGGATGTCTGGTTGGCACCTGCCAGCCACCTGCACAGCCCCAGGGCAGGCCCTTGGCTTTTCTTCCCATCCTGGCAACAAGAGGGGGATGTGACTGAAAACAGCCCACACCACCATCAACCTCACGTCGACTTGGAAAATGCCGACGGCTGCAGGAATTGGTGTCGGAGCCCACGCCGGGGGAAGGAGGCTGGTGGGGTCGGGGTTCCCACCGACACATTTCCGCGTCACAGATTCGCACACACAGGGCTGCTGGGCGTTCTGGTTCTGCAGAGCGCGCAGTGGGTACAGTCTGAAAACCACGTTTCTAAAACGAGCATGGTTTTCCTGACCTCCCACCTCCTCTGCAGCGGCCAGTAGGGGACAGCGGGTCTCTGAGTGCATCCCTGGCGGCCGGCCAGGCCTCGGAAGGGGCGTAGACGGCTTAGATTGGCTGGACTGGACCTGACGTATAAATAATCCAGGAGCCGTGCGCTGCCTCCCGGGCCGGGGCTACTGCGGGCCGTGCCCAGGGAAGGTGTGCGGGAGGCTTGGCTGAGTGAGTTTGCTTTGATTTCTCAGAGTCAGATGGGCCTCTTGGGCTTCAGGCACCTGGTGAGAGCTCGTGCTGCTGTCCTGAACTGACCGCTCCTGCCTTGGAATCAAATCAGGGGCAGAAAAGCCAAATCCAGGCCAGGGGTGACCTCGAACTAAAATCCCCTGGAGAACTTGTTGAAATGCAGGTTCCTGGGCCCTTCCGGAAAACCAGCTTCACAGGCGAAGTCGCCCACGGCATCTGGACGGGGCCCAGGGCCACGCCCTGAGAAACAAAGTATGATGGCACCTCTAGCATCAGTGAGCTGTGCTGAGGAGGAGAAAACCAAACACAGGGCTGAGCCTAGAAAGTACCACTCATGGGCTGGGGGCGGTGGCTCACGCCTGTCATCCCCGCACTGTGGGAGGCCGAGGCAGGAGGGCACCTGAGGTCAGGAGTTCAAGACCGGCCTGGCCAACATGGTGAAACTCTGTCCCTACTAAAAATACAAAAATCAACCGGGAGTGGTGGCAGGCACCTGTAATCCCAGCTACTCGGGAGGCTGAGGCAGGAGAATCGCTTGAACCTGGGAGGTGGAGGTTGCGGTGAGCCGAGCACCATTGCCCTCCAGCCTGGGCCACAAGAGTGAAACTCCATCTCAAAAAAAAGGAAAGAGAGAAAGTACAGCTTGTGGTGAGAGCTTGATGGAGGCTCCTTCTGCTCTGGCCTGTCCTCTTGGGCTGGCCTTGTCCAGTGGACTTCAGGGGCCTCGTCTGGCTACGCAGGGCCTCCCGCCGGGCTGCCAGGGTCAGCGTCAGCCAGATGCACAGGTGTCGAGGGCTAAGAGCAGATCCACCTTGTGGCGTTAGAGACCCCGGCCGTCCACCAGGTGATCAGAAGGGCCTCTGATCTGACGGAGAATGACTACCCGAGGCCAGAGGGAAACCGAGGCCAGGGCCACCCCTTTAGACCTGGATGTGGAGGCCTGGGTTGGGCCCGGGCACTCACAGGGCGTCTCTGCCTGCGGCATCTGCACCAACTGCCCACACCCGGCGCCCCCAGGCCTTTGCCGCATTGACCCCGGTGCCCGCCCGCCCCCGCCTTCCTGCTGGCTCCCTCCTGGTTTCGGCTCCTTGCTTCCTCCCTGGCTGCCCGCCCCCTCTGAGACTCATGACTCATCTGACATTTCTCTGGAGGCTTCTCTGTGCCAGGCAGGCGCACCAAGACTCTTTTCCAATAATATCTCAGGAGGGTTTGTGGCACCAATGCTGCCAGCGACTGGCGCCTCTAAACCCGGCGTGCGATCCATCTCAGCAGCCACCAGCCCTCACGCTGGACACGGGGGCCGAGGTCGAGCATCACAGACGCGTGGAAAGCTCGGCAAACCTATCGGAAAGAACTTCAGAGTTAAAAACTCTACTCCCAACCTCCAGTCAGGGCCAGAATTAGGGCCAGTGCCCAGGGTTTGCCCCAGGACACAAAAGCATCTTGAGGGGAAAAAATAATCATCAAGATTATGCAAAACTTCCAGCCCCTTCGCTCTTCAGCAAACCTTGGCTGCAGCCTCCAGCCTCGTTTCTCAGGACACCTCCAGCATCTCAGCACCCCCACGAGCCCCCGAAGACGAACCTGAACTTGGGTGAGCTCTCCAGTGATTCGATTCGCTGCCCGGGGAAGTGTGGAGCCTGGTCCTGCGCAGGGCTGGGCCTCGCCACCGACCCTCCTTCCTGAGCTGGTGGGCAGCACGGGCCTCTGCCCCCTGTTGGGGCAAAACGACCCCTGCCTGCCGAGGGTGATATCTACACTTGCATTTCCGGGGTGCACCTCCATTCACTCGTTTTTAAAACTCCATCTTTAATACCTGGTATTTTCAGTGCCGATGCTGCCCGGCAGTCCCGGCTCTACTTTCTAAAATGAGTAACTGCAGTTGGAGGAAAAAGCAGTTTTCTGAAACTCAGGGCTGCAGCCAACCTTTGTCCATCCAAGAATGTCCCTGAATCACCGGGGCACACCTTGCAGCCACCTCGACCTCAGGCCTCCTGCCTTGGGGGCACAGGGACACGGCCATCATCTGGAGCACGTGTACCCAGCTTCTCAACACACTGCCACCCGCCTGGCCCCGGCCCATACCCTCTCACCTCCTGCACCCCTGCAGCAGCCAGAGGCTGGTTTTCCTGCAAAGCGCGTGACCCCATCACATCCCTGCTCACCTGCCCCAGCGGGGCCTGCCACCCCTCTCCCCAGCGGGGCCTGCCACCCTCCCCAGCAGGGCCTGCCACTCTCAGAACAAACCCGAAGATCTCAGGGTGCTCTAGGAGGTTCTGGGGGGCCTGGGTTTTCCTGCCAGGGAACACCTCTGACCCCTCTCCTCCCGCATCAGCTCCTGGCTTATTCTCGGAGTGACCCGTCCCTCTCTGTGAGCCATTTGTGTTCCAGGGCAAGGCTGGCCACTCCCAGGGCCCAGGCACACACAGGTGCACTGGCATCATTTGTGAAATAAATGCATGAATATTAAATATCCCATTTCAGTTACTGCCAAAGTCACCGGACTCTGGATTCCACACCATCTCCCTCCAAGAGCCCTGGGGGTTGCGTCTGCCCCTAGGAGCCACGTCTTCCTCCCCACATTTGTGAGTCTGGGGTTAGTTCAGTGCAAAAACTTATATAGACAATAAAATGAAATCTCACCAGGCTGGGCTCAGTGGCTCATACCTGTAATCCCAGCACTTTGGGAGGCCAGGGTGGGCAGATCACCTGAGGTCAGGAATTCGAGATCAGTCTGACCAACATGGCAAAAGCCCATCTCTACTAAAAATCCATAATTAGCCAGGCGTGGTGGCATGTGCCTGTAACCTCAGCTACTCAGGAGGCTGAGGCAGGAGAATCGCTTGAACCCAGGAAGCGGAGGTTACAGTGAGCCAAGATTGCACCATTGCACTCGAGCCTGGGCAACAAGAGTGAAACCCCGTCTCAAAAATAAATAAATAAATAAATCTTGGCAGAGTCAGTCTTTCCACCTTGTCAGGATCTTTTCAGAGACCGCGTCACCCACAGCAGGATGGTCCCGCCTCGAGTGCCTGCCCGAATTCAAGGGGTGTCCTCACCTCGCCCCATCGCTGAGTCACCGTTCCATGAATGGCGTGGAGCCGGGGTCCCGGTGACCCCCGCCTGACATCGTCCTCCCATCCGGCCACCACCACCCAGGACAAACAGAACAAGAAGACACCCATGTAATTTTAGATTCCTAGTAGCCATGGTTAAGAAGTAAAAGAAGCAGATGAAATTCTGATAAAATATTTTAAACAACTATATTCGTAATATTATCATTTCAACATGTAACCAGTATACAAATCATTAATGAAGTGTTTTGTGGGGGGGTTTGCTGCAAAGTCTTGGAAAGCTGATGTGTTTTATGCTGACAGCCTGGTGTGGACCCAGCCCCTTTTCATCCCCAGTCTGCACAGTGAGCTGGTCCCAGCGTCTGCCACCCCCAGGGCCCCCAGGCCTGGCTGTCCGCTTCTCTCCCAGTCACACCTGTGGGGCTTAGGGCCATTTCCACTCTCTGACCGTCCTCACCTGCAACCCATCTGCGCACAGGTGGGCCAGGGAAGCCCTGCTCTGGAGGCGTGGCAGAGGCCAAGCCCCAGCCCACCGCCTTGCCCCAGGCGGCCCTAACAGGGAGCGAGGTGGAGTCTGATGGTGGCCTTGGCCTGCAGGCAGTGAGCAGGTGAGCCGCGTGGGGCTCTGTGACCTCCCTCTCCAGCAAGCAGCCCAGCCCCTGGGCAGCAGCTGCAGGGAGGGGCAGGAGGCTGGCTGGGGTCCTGGGGCAGCCCCTCCTCCATTTCCCCATCTCCCAGGCACCTTCCCTTTGCAGCTGACAGCTTCCATAGCAGCCAAGCCAGGCCAGGCGGCTGTTTTAAATGCACATTGCAAATGATGCCTTCATCATTATTTTGAAAACCGTCAGAGGTAAAGGTTTGATTGGTCTCTGGCATGACAGAAAACCCAGTCCATAGAGGAATTTCCCTACTTGCTTCAGAACTGGGGAAATTCGTGTGTTCGTGTGTTCCCATCAAGACCCCATCAAGAGCCATGTGGTCTGGTGTTGTTTCTGAAGTCTCTTTAAATTTATTTTATTAAGTTCCAGGATCCCTGTGCAGGACGCGCAGCCTGGGTAAACGTGTGTCATGAGGGTTTGCCGCACCCAACAACCATCACCTGGGTATTAAACCCCACGTGTATTAGCTACTGATCCTGAGGCTCTCCCTCCCCCCAGCCCACCCCTCCCATTGGCCCCGGAGCGTGGTGTTCCCCTCCCTGTGTCCACGTGCTCTCATTGTTCCGCTCCCACTTGTAAGTGAGGCATGTTGTGTTTGGTTTTCTGTTCCTGCATTGGTTGGCTGAGGATAATGGTATCCAGCTTCATCCATGTCCCCGTAAAGGACATGATTCTGAAGTCTCGGAGTCCTCTCTCTGTTCCACAGTATTTTTTCTTGTCTTTGACTTGAAGAAACTGGGTCAATTGTCCTGCGGAATCTGGGTTTATCTACGGATGAGGTATGTAGGATGTTTGTAAGCAAATAGTTCTCTCCCTGCCCTCAGGCTCTGTAGGAGAAGGAGGTTTGCTGCCCCAGCACGGCTGGTTGGACGGTGACTTGTATTGACCTAGGGTGGGAGGAGGTGCCTCCCTCTCCGGGAGCTTTCCTCTGTGGCCCTTGCACAGCTCGGGTCAAAACCGAGACAGCCACAGAGCTGTGGGGCCTCCTCACTCCAGCGGGTATGAGAGCCCATAATCAATTTCAGCTTCATTCGTTATGCAGCATGGCTGTGTCCACAGCTAGCTAACACAGGGCTGTGTGGTGCTGTTGGGCTGGCTTCTACACGCCCCCATCTCCTCCAAGCTGAACGGCAGCCGTGAAGGTTTGATCAGACTCCAGTGCAGTGTAGAGGAGCAGGAATATTTCACAGGCAGTGCAGGATACTTGACCTCCTCTCACACGAGGACTGACAGACATCGGCCAGCGTCAGCGGCGACTCTAAGGTTGATCAGTGGCAACATGCTCCTGTTACAGGGCTCCTTGCAGCTCCCGTCCGGGTGTTCATGTCGTGACTCCATGCTGATGATGTTTGCACAGATCCGTTTTTTCACTGGGGGTTGCAAACCGGTGATGCTCTAGCTCTCCAGTCTTTCTGTATTTATTAGCTGGAATTCCTCTTTAAAAAGAATATTCCCATAATATTAAATTAGGATTGTTCAGAAAGAAAGTTTTAACATTTTCCCTTTTCATTGCCAATTTTCTGAATATAATAAATTGGTGTCCAACTTACCTCCAATGGTAACAAATAAGATTTTTTGTCTTATTCTTTGTGATTTGCTTTTTACTTTTAAACTAATGGCGTGGACATATGTTTTGTTAGATTATGTCTCAGTCAATACAGTCATGATTCCTTTTGACCTTAAGCCTTCCCATCACTGGCTGCGGAGGTGCCTCTGTTCTTAGTCTAGCTGGTCTTTGCAGCTTCTTTGATTTCCAGGACACAAAGGTGTCCTTGGGCTCATCTTGCATCTCCCCTGCCCCTATCCTGGACCAGCTATCCTCTCCTGAGCTCCGGCTCCCCACTGCCCCCGTCCTGGACCGGCCATCCTCCCCTGAGCTCCAGCTCCCCACTGCCCCTATCCTGGACCAGCCATCCTCCCCTGAGCTCCGGCTCCCCACTGCCCCCGTCCTGGACCGGCCATCCTCCCTGACCTCCTCTGAGCCCCGGCTTCTGCTGAGGGGTTGGTGTCCAGCAACTGGAGCCTGAGTGTGGGGTGGGCACCTCTGCCCTCTCACTGCCTCCAGGCCGTTCACTGGCCAGAGTTAGGGAAAAATGTGATACTAAGTATTTCCAACCCACACTTAACATTCTAGGGTTTTTACTTTAAAAATTTTATATTTACATCTTTGTGTGAGTCCATTCGGGCCGCTGTCATAGACTGGGTGCCTTGTAAACAACACTCACAATGTTGAAGGCTGGCAGCCAAGGCACCGGCAGAATCAGTGTCTGGTGGGGACCCGCTTCCTGGTTTGTAGACAACAGCTCTCCTGCCTTGCGCGTCCTCACATGGTGAAAGGGGAGAGAGCTCTCTGGGGCCTCTTTTATAGGGCACTAATCCCATTCACAGGGGCTGCACCCTCGTGACCTAATCTCTTCCCAAAGGACCCACCTTCGAACACCATCCTCTCAGGATTTCAGTGTATGCATTTTGGGGAGACACAAACATTGTCTGTAGCTGTGTCTGTTTTTTGAGATGGAGCCTCGCTCTGTCACCCAGGCTGGAGTGCAGTGGTGTGATCTTGGCTCACTGCAACCTCTGCCTCTGGGGTTCAAGTGATTCTCGTGCCTCAGCCTCCCAAGTTGCTGGGACTACAGGTGTGTGCCACCACGCCCAGCTAATTTTTGTATTTTTAGTAGAGACAGGGTTGTGCCATGGTCGCTGGGCTGGTCTCAAACTCCTGACCTCAGGTGATCCACCCGCCTCAGCCTCCCAAAGTGCTGGAATTAGCGGTGTGAGTCACTGCGCCCGGCCATCCTTTTTTCTTACAATGAAATGTTCCATTCGTTGTGTGGATTCCATTAATGACCTGCTCTCCCAGTTCACTGAGTCTTGCACATGTTGTTCAATCCAGGATTGAGTATCAGTTGCTGTTATATTTACTGATTTAAATGAAAAGGCTCAACGACATACACGCATTCTGGTTGCTCCACATACTCACCAGCAGTTGGCGATGTCAGTCTTTTAAACCGTAGCCTTTAGAAGTATACAGTAGTCTCTCATTGTGGCTTTCATTTGCATGGGATTAATCTGCATAATGTTAAGCATATTTTCTGGTTTTTTGGCAATTTGTATATTTTATGAAGTGTCCGAATATTGTCCCATTAAAAAAAATGAGTCTTTTGCCTTCTTACTGAGTTGTAAGAGTTGTTTATGTGTTCCAGGTACGAGTCCTGTGTCAGAAATTTTCTCCCAGTATGGGGCTTGCTTTTTCATTTTCTTTATGGAAACTTTCAAAGTGCAGAAGTTTGCATTTTTTTTTTTTCTTTTTTTTTTTTTTATGAGACAGAGTCTCGCTTAGTCGCCCAGGCTGGAGTGCAATGGCGCGATCTCGGCTCACTGCAAGCTCCGCCTCCCGGGTTCACGCCATTCTCCTGCCTCAGCCTCCCGAGTAGCTGGGACTACAGGCGCCCGCCGCCTCGCCCGGCTAATTTTTTTGCATTTTTAGTAGAGACGGGGTTTCACCGTGTTAGCCAGGATGGTCTCGATCTCCTGACCTCGTGATCTGCCCGCCTTGGCCTCCCAAAGTGCTGGGATTACAGGCGTGAGCCACTGCGCCCGGCCTAGAAGTTTGCATTTTAATTTGTGTCTTCTGTGTCTTCATTCTTTGGCTACTTTTTTTTTTTTTTTTTTTTTTTTTTTAAGACAGAGTCTCACTCTGTCTTAAGTGAGACTTAAGGCTGCAGTGCAGTGGTGCAATCTCGGCTCACAGAAACCTCCACCCCTGGGTTCAAGCAATTCTCTTGCCTCAGCCTCCCAAGTAGCTGGGATTACAGGCACGTGCCACCACACCTGGCTAAGTTTTGTATTTTTAATAGAGATGGGGTTTTGCCATGTTGGCCAGGCTGGTTTCGAACTCCTGACCTTAAGTGATCCACCCACCTTGGCCTCCCAAAGTGCAGGCATGAGCCATCATTTCCAGCCCTTTGGCTACTTTTAGATTTTGGTTTTTTATTATGAGTTTTGAGTATTTTCATTATAATATGTCCTGGCATGGTTTTCTTTGTATTTATCCTTGAGGGTTCATTGAGTTTTTGGGTCCTAGGTTTATACACTTTTTTTGAATTTAGAAAATTGCACCATTAAATTTCTTTTTGCCCCATCCCCATGCTAGGCTTCCAGTTACACACATTTAGACCACGTGATGTAGCCTTTGGTGTGTGAGGCCTCTGCTCAGTTTTTCAGTGTTTTTCTCTCTGTGCTTTATTTTGGATAGATTATTTTGCTGTGAATTCAAGTTCACTGATCTTTTCTTCATCAATGTCTAATTAGCTGTTAATACCATTTAATAGAATTTTTGTTTCAGCTATTGCAATTTTCATCTCTGGAAATTTAGTTTTCTATCTTTTATATCCTGCATTTTTCTCTCCTCATTATATTCTTGAGAATATTGAACACGTTTATAATAACTATTTTAAGTCTTTGTGTGATAACTCCATAATCTCTGTCACTTCTAGGTCTGCTTCTATTGACTGATTAGGCTTCACATCTTCTCGCTTTGTTGCATGTCTGGTAATTTTGCTTTAGATGCCAGTCAATGTGAATTTTAGATTTTCAAACTCTAGATTTTCTTGTATTTCTTTAAAAACTATTGAAGTTATTTTCAGTCCTGTTTGATCTTTTCAAGTCTTGTTTTTAAGCTGTTTTAAGGCAGGTCTAAGTTAGTCTTTCCCATAACGCTCGTTTAGGCTCACTACTAAGGCAGTTTACTGATGGCCAATGGACTCAACACAGTCTCTGCCTCCTAGCCATGGAGGACGTAAATGATTCCTCACCTGTGAGCTCTGGACGTTGCTTCCCTTATAGCTCCTCAGTGCCTTTTCTTTCCCTGGAATTTGCTGTTTGCAATCTAAGGAGTTTTGCCTTGGTCATGAGCAAATGGTTTCCAGCTGAAGACTCAGGAGAACCCTTATGGATCTTTCTGAGCTCTTTGCCTGAGTGATTTTCTCCTCTCCAGTACTCTGACTCCTCTACTCAATGACCAAGGCCACCTGGCCTTGTTTTCCCTACCTTTGCCAAGATCACAATTGGCCTTCAGGAGCCAATCTAGGCTGCTTGGAGGACTCGCATCTCCACTGTTCCCCACTTCCTAAGGATCACAAGTCCTGCACCATCTACTGTTCAGTGCCTGTAACAGTGTTATGTACTGGGGTTATTTTGCAGATAGATTGTTAAATACATGTTGCCTAATTTTCTGGCTGTTTTAGCTAGAAGTAGAAGCCTTGGTTTTATGCTTAATGATGGTCTTTTTCTTAATTATGAAAATATGTTTTCATTTTAGAACATGTAGAAATCACATATAGACATAAAAAAAGAAAATAAAAATCACATACAACACACAAAAAAACCATAACCGTTTGGTGTATATCTTTCTGGTTGAGTCCCTATGAGTATATGTGTATGTGTGTGAATGTGTATATATACATACACTGGTTTTTTAATTGTTAAAATTCTTTTTGATACATTCCATTTGTACCTATTTATGGGGTACATGTAAAATTTTGTTACACTCATAGAACTTTCCGGTGGGGTCCCTATGAGTATATGTGCCTCTGTAATGATCAAATCGGGATATTATGAGTATATGTGCCTGTGTAATGATCAAGTCGGGATATTATGAGTATATGTGCCTGTGTAATGATCAAGTCGGGATACTTAGGGTATTAGTCACTTGAGTATTTATCATTTCTATATGTTGGGTACATCTGAGGTCCTCTAGCTATTTAAAAAACACAATGCATAATTATTAACTATAGTCTTCCTACTCTGCTGTCAAACATTAGACCTTATGTTTTCTAATTGTGCATTTGCACTGTCACCTTCGTATGATTAACTTTTTTAGTTTCCACATATGAGAACTTGTGATGTTTATCTTTTTGTGCTTGGCTTATTTTACTTAACACAATGAACTTTAGTTTCATTGTGTTGCTGCAAATGACATGATTTCATTCTTTTTTATGGACAAATAGTATTCCATGATGTGTGTGTGTGTGTATCACATTTTCTTTATCCATTCATCTGTTGATAAACACTTAGACTGGTTCCATGTCTTTGCTAGTGTGAATAGTGCTGCAGTAAACCTGGGAGTGCCATGTATCCCTTTGATTTTTTTCCACTTTGGATAAATTCCCAGTAGTGGGATTGCTGGATCTTACGGTGGTTCTATTTTTAGGTGTTTTAGAAATCTCCTGTTGGTGGGAACTTACATTCCCACCAACAGTGTATGAGAGTTCCCCTTTCTCCGTATACTCACCAACATCTGTTATTGTTTTTTTTCTTTTTAGTAATAGCCATTATAAGTGAGGTAAGATGATATCTCATTGTGGGTTTGATCTGCATTTCCCTGGTGGTAAGTGATGTGGAGCATTTTTCATATGTGTGTTGGACATTTGTATGTCTTCTTTTGAGAAAGGTCTATTCTCCTTTGACCATTTATTTTTTTTAATGCGATTATTTGTGTTTTTACTGTTGAGTTGTTTGAATTCCTTCCTTGTATATTCTGGATGTTAGTCCCTGTTGGATGAGTAATTTGCTAATATTTTCTCACACTCAATGGGTTGTCTCTTCACTCTCGATTGTTTCCTTTGCTGTGCAGAAGCTTTTTATTTAATGTAGTCCTATTTGTCTATTTTTGTTTTTGTTGCCTGTGCTTTTAAGGTCTTCACCATAAAATCTGTGCCTAGATCAATGTCCTGAAGTGTTTACCCTATGTTTTCTTCTGGTAGTTTTGTAGTTTCAGATCTTATATTTAAGTCTTTGATTTATCTTGAGTTGATTTTTGTATATGGTGAGAGATAAAGGTCCAGTGTTGTTCTTCATATGGTCATCCAGTTTTCCCAGGACCATTTATTGAAGATGGTATCCTTTGCCCAGTGTATCTTCTTGATGACGTTGTCAAAGATCAGTTGGTTGTAAATAGGTGCGTTTATTTCTGGGCTCTCTATTCTGTTCCATTGGTCTACATATCTACTTTTATACCAATACCATCCTGTTTTGGTTACTATATCCTTGTAATATATTTTGAAGTCAGGTAATGTGATGCCTCCAACTTTGCTCCTTTTGCTAGGATTACTTTGGCAATTCTGGATCTTTTTTGGTTTCATATAAATTTTAGGATTGCTTTTTCTATTTATGTGAAAAATGATACTGGTATTTTGATAGGGATTACATGGAATCTGTAGATTAGGGAATCATGGTTATTTTAATGATATTCTTTCAATTCATGTGCATGGGATGGCTTCCAATTTTTGTGTCTTCTTCAATTTCTTTCACCAGTATTTAGTAGTTTTCCTTGGAGGGATCTTTTACCTCCTTGATTAAATTTATTGCTAGGTATTTTATTATTTTTTGTAGCTATCATAATGGGATTGCCTTCTGGATTATCTTGTTTGACTATATCGTTATTGGTGTATAGAAATGCCACTGAGGCCGGGCGCGGTGGCTCACGCCTGTAATCCTAGCACTTTGGGAGGCCGAGGTAGGCAGATCAAGAGGTCAGGAGATCAAGACCATCCTGGCTAACACGGTGAAACTCCATGTCTACTAAAGATACAAAAAATTAGCCCAGTAAGGTGACGGGCGCCGGTAGTCCCAGCTACCGGGAGGCTGAGGCAGGAGAATGGCGTGAACCCGGGAGGCAAAGCTTGCAGTGAGCCAAGATAGTGCCACTGCACTCCAGCCTGGGCAACAGAGTGAGACTCTGTCTCAAAAAAAAAAAAAAGAAAAAGAAAAAAAGAAAAGAAATGCCACTGATTTTTGTATGCTACAACTTAACTTCATTGGTTTATCACTTCTAAGAGTTTTTTGGTGGAGTCTCTTGGTTTTTCTAGATATGAGGTCATGTCATCTGCAAAAAGGGGCAATTTGATTTCCTCCTTTCCAATTTGGATTTTTTTTTTTTTTTTTTTTTTTAAAGACAGAGTCTTGCTCTGTCTCCCAGGCTGGAATGCAGTGGAGTGATCTCGGTTCACTGCAGCCTCTGCCTCCTGGGTTCAAGTGATTTTCCTGCCTCAGTCCCCTAAGTAGCTGGGATTACAGGTGCATGCCACCACGCCTGGCTAATTATTGTATTTTTAGTAGAGATGGGTTTTCACCATGTTGGCCAGGCTGATCTCAAACTCCTGACCTCAAGTGATCCACCCACCTCTGCCTCGCAAAGTGCTGGGATTACAGGCATGAGCCACCATGCCTGGCCACTCAATTTGGATATATTTTATTTCTTTCTCTTACCTGATTGCTCTGGCTAGGAATTCCAGTACTATGTTGAATAGGAGTGATGAAAGTGGGCATCCTTGTCTTGTTCCAGTTCTAGAGGAAAGGCTTTCATTTTTTCCCATTCAGTATGATGTTAGCTGTGGGCTGGTCATATGTGGCCTTTTAATTTTGAGATATGTCCCTTCTATGCCTAATTTGTTGACAGTTTTTCTTGTAAAGGAATATTGAATTTTATCAAATGCTCTTTCTGCATCTATTGAGATGATCATGTGTTTTTTAAATTTTTTTTGTCTTTCATTCTTTTGATTTGATGTATCACATTTACTGACTTGTGTATGTTGAACCATCCTTGCATCCCTGGGTTAAATCCTACTTGATCATAGTGTATAATCTTTTTGATGTACTGATGAATTCAGTTGGATAGTATTTTGTGGGGGATTTTTACATCTATGTTCATCAGGGATATTGGCCTATAGTTTTCTTTTTTTAATTGTGTCCTTGTCTGGTTTTGTTACCAGGATAATGCTGGCCTTGTAGAATAAGTTAGGGAGCATTCCCTCCTCTTCAATATTTTGGAATCATTTGAGGAGTATTGGTACTAGTTCTTCTTTATGCATTTGGTAGATTTGACAGTGAATCCATCCGGTCCTGAGCTTTTCTTTGTTGGCAGACCTTTTATTACTGATTCAATCTCGCTACTCATTATTGGTCTGTGAAAGTTTTCTGTTTCTTCCTGATTCAACCTTCATAGGTTGTACGTGTCCAGGAATTTATTCATTTCCTCTAGATTTTTCAGTTTGTTAATATAGTTGTTCACAAAAGTCTGATCTTTTGTATATCTGTGGTATATCAGTTGTAACGTCTCCTTTTTCATTTCTGATTTTGTTTACTTGGGTCTTCTGTCTTTTTTTGGTTAGTCTAGCTAGTGGTATATCAATTTTGTTTATCTTTTTGAATAAACAACTTTTCATTTCATTTATCCTTAATATTATTTCTTCATCTCTATTTTGTAAAGTTCTGTTCTGATCTTTATTATTTTTCCTTCTGCTAATTTGGGGTTTGGAATGTTTTCACCTTTCTAATTGCTTGCAGTTCATTGTTAGGTTGTTTATTTGAAATCTTTCTACTTTTCTAAAGTCGGAGTTTATTGCTGTGAACTTCCCTGAGTACTGATTTTGCTGTATCCCATAGAATTGGGTAGGTTGTATTTCCATTTCCATTAGTTTCAGTAAATTTTTTGAATGTCCATCTTAACTTCTTTATTGGCCCAGTGGTCATTCAGGAGCATGTTGTTTAATTTCTCTGTATCTTTACAGTTTCTAAACTTCCTCTTGGTATTGAGTTTTAATTTTATTCCATTTCTGGTCTGAGAAAATACTTGATATGATTTTTATTTTTTAAATAGAATTATTTAAATTCTATTTAAATTCTATTTCTATTTCTATTTAAATTATTTAAATTCTATTTCTGAGACTTATTTTGTGAACTAACATATGGTCTGTCCTGGAAAACGTTCCATGTGCAGATGAGAAGAACGTGTATTCTGCAGTTGTCAAATAAAATGTTTTGCAGATATCTCTTGGGTTCCGTTTGGTCTCAAGTCCAGTTTAAATCCAATGCTTCTTTGTTGACTCTCTGTCTAGAGGGTCTGTCTAATGCTGAGTAAGGTGTTGAAGTCCCCCACTGTTATTGTATTGGAGTCTCTCTCTAGATCTAGTAGTATTTGCTTTATAAATTTGGGTGCTCCAGTGTTGAGTGCATATATATTTAGCCTTACTATATCATCTTGCTGGATTGATTTTTTTATTGTTATATAATGACCTTCTTTGCCCTTTTTTACTGTTTTTGACTTAAAGTCTTCTGTTTTGTCTGACATAAGTGTAGTTATTTCTGCTTGTTTTGGGTTTTGTTTGCATGGAATATCTTTTACATTCCTTTACTTTTAGTCTGTTTAAACTGCAGTCTATATGTGCATTACCTGTAAAGTGCATTTCTTATAAGCAGCATATAGTTGGATCATGCTTTTTAATCCATTCAACCAGTCTATGCCTTTCAAGTGGAGAATTTAATCCATTTACGTTCAAGGTTATTATTGATTTGTGAGGTTTTGTTCCTGTCATATTGTTAGTTGTTTTCTGGTTTGTATTCATTTTTCCTTTCTTTTTATCTCATGGGTTGTTGTGGTTTGGTGGGTTTTATGGGTTGTGGTTTGGTAGTACCATTTGCGTTTTTTCTCTTCCTCGTTTATGTGTTTGCTTTACTGGTAAATCTTATATTTTCCTGTGTTTTTATGATGGTAAATGTCCTCTTTTCACTTCTAGGTAGGACTCCCTTGAGTATTTCTTGTAGGGCCATTCTAGTGGTGATGAATTCCCCCAGTGTTTATCTAGGAAAGACTTTATTTCTCTTTTACTTATTGAGGATAATTTTGCTGGGTATACTATTCTTATATAGCAGGGCTTTTTTTTCTTTCAGTACTTTGAATATGAATATAGAATCTTACTCTCTCCTGGCCTGTAAGGTTTCTACTGAGAAACCCATTGTTAGTTTGCTGGGCGTTCCTTTGTAGATGACTAGATTCTATTCTCTTGCTCTTTTAGAATTTTTACTTTGTCTTCGAACAATTTGACTATAATGTGCCATGGAGAAGATCTTTTTGCATTATATCTGTTTGGGGATCTCTGAGCCTCCTATATCTGGATGTCTAAACTCTTGCTAGGCTTGGGAAGTTTTCATTTATTATTTCATTAAATAGATTTTCTAAACCTTTTGTTCTCTCTTTGCCTCTGGGATACTGATAAATATTTGGTCATTTAATGTGTCCCATGTGTCACAAAAGCTCTGCTCATTCTTTTAAATTCTTTTTTCTTTATTTTTGTCTGACTGGGTTATTTCAAAAGATTTGTCTTCAAGTTCTGAGATTCTACTGCTCTGTCTAGTTCATTGCTGAAGCTTTCAAATGTGTTTTATATTTCATTCAGTAAATTCTTTACTTGCATAATTTCTGTTTGGTTCTTTTTCATGATGTTATTTCTTTGGTAAATTTCTCATTCATGTGCTGAATTATTTTTCTGATTTCTTTGCATTGTTTTTCATTATTCTCTTGTATCTCACTGAGCCACTTTAAAAATCTATATTTTAAATTCTTTTTCCGGGATTTTGTAAATTTGTTTTTTGTTGGGGTCTATTGCTGGAGAATTATTATGTTCCTTTGGAGGTATCAGATTTCCTTCCTTTATTCTGTTTCATATTTCCTTATGTTGATATCTGCAAATCTGCTGTAATAGTCACTTCTTCCAATTCTTTGAGTTTGCTTTCATAGGGGAGGATTTTTCCTGAAATGTGTCGATGGTGCTGGTTGGATGGGGCCCTTTGGCTTTGACTCTGGGTGCATGCAGTAATGTCATCTCCATATTTCCTCTTTAGTTGTAAACAGTGTCAGTGGTGTCTGTGATTTCCTTTGTGGCTTAGGGTGTGGTTATTAGTGGAGGCTGTGGTGACGCTTTGCTGGGGGCTGGAATCCCAGGTGGGGCCAGTCTTCAGGCCCCAGTGGTGGCAGTGGAGGAATGAGCATGCCTGTCCTTGGGCCCCAAGGTGGCATATCCTGGCACTGGTTGTGGCAGGTCCAGGTGGGCAATTTTGGGGCTTCCAGGTAGCTTACTTGGATGCCAGTAGTGGTAGTGGTGGACCAGGTGAGTGGGTGGTTCTTGGGCCCCTGGTCAGCCAGCATGGCATGGGTGATGACAGTGGCAGGACAGCCCTCTGGGTCCCAAGCAGTGCATGCTGGTGCTGGTGGTGGCTGCAATGGCCTGGGCAGGCCAGTGTCTAGGCCCACAGGTGGTACATGCAGGTAGGTGCCAGCTGTGGTAGTAGCAGCAGAGTGGGTGGGCCCAATCTCAGGGCCCAGGAGAAGTATTCAGGTGCTGAAAGTGATGGACTGGGATGGGCAATCGCCTGGCACCCAGACTGCATGAGGGCACAGACGGCCAGGCAGGCTTGTGTTCAGGCCCCCCAGTGATGTGTGCAGGTGGCAGCTATGGTAGGCTGGGGCAGGGTCATCCCCAGGCCCCCCACGGAATGCTTGGGTGGGGGACAGTGGTGACCATGCTGTGGCCTTCCACTGGGGAGAGCAGGGCCCCCGTCAATGGTGGAAGCCTAGGCAGGTGGGTGGAGAATGCGCGTGCCATGTACAGCCTCAGCCCTGGCAGCACCTGCACCTTAGCCCAAGCTGTGGCAGCCCGGGCCTCACTCGTGCCTCAGCCTGGCACCACTGAGCCCCAGGACACTGCCTCAGTACATTGGGGGCGGGACTCCAGCACGGTGCCTTGCTGTAGCCGCTTAGGTCTCAGGAAGCATGTGGGACCCCGAGACTCCCTCCCTCAGGCAGTGCCACTGCACAACCTCCTGGCAGCACCCTGTTAGGTCAGGACCTGCGTGGTCAAAGGGGCTCTCATGGCTGAGACTGCAGGAGTCCGCGGTGGGAATGTAGGCTGCTGAGGGTCCCTCCTTTACCCTTTCCCTGCACTGGGGGGGTCTGTCCCAGCCCCCACATTCCTGGAGCAGCAGCGGCCTTGCCCCCTCCCTTCCTCTCTCCCTTCCCTTTTCCTGCACTGGGAGCCTGTCTCAGCCCCACAGTCCTTTCTCCCCTGTCTTCCTTGGTGTAGGAGTTTCCCGCCACTTTTCTGTTGAATTCCAGTGTCCCTCTTGGACAATCTACTCAGAACGTGATGATTTACTATTTTGCTTCTTCTCAGTGAAGGAGGCAAGTAACTAATAAGTAACTAATGCCTCCAGTTATCCCTCTTGGAGCCCCTCTCCCCTGTACTGTTTTTTTTTTTTTTAAATAAAAATAAGATGATATTGTACATACTATTTTACAATCTGATTTTCCTTTTATCAGTTTCCACATCACTAAAGTCTGAGACCATCTCTTTGAGCTCTTTACTCATGAACCCCTTCATCTACCATCCTTCCCACTTCTTTCTTACCCTAATTGTTTTGCAAAACTTCTCTGCAGAGTCAGTTCCACTCCTCAACCATGCCAGACGTTGCAGTGTACATAAAGGAGATAGAGGCCATGGTCTGCATGTTTGAGGAGTTTAGGATCTCACTGAGAGAAGACAGAGGAACGCGTGGCTGTCTGGAGGGCAACAGCAACGTGCAGGTGGGCACCTGACTGGCTGGGATTAACCGAAGACGCACAGAGTGGATGCCAGAGTGGGAAGAGTTGTTTAAAAAAAAAAAAAAAAAAGAATCACAGACCAAAACAATTAACTCTGGACTCTCACAAATGTCACCTTTTAATTAATTTTTCAGCTATTTAAAGCTTTGATTGATTTGCTGGTCAGTTTTTCTCTCATTTTAGAAAGGACCATTTTGCCTGGCTTGAGCTGTGAAACCTGCCACTGTGCCGCGGCGAAGGCCGGCCACACAAATTCAGAATGCTGCCAGCAATGTGTTCGCTCAAAATGCAAAGCGAAGATCACCCACCTTGTGTGGTGTAATATTTTGGTAACAGGCGGTTACTGGGACGCCCGGAGTCTTGTAAGGGAGAATTTTACTTGTGGGATAGTCGTCACAGAGGGGGAAATGAATCCCTATTATGTGAGAGGTGAAATAAGGTAAATGGCTAATATTGAGAAGTCTTCTCTTTTGGGGGGCTGTATTCTTTTTATTTTTATTTTATTTTATTATTTTTTTGAGACGCGGTCTCTCTGTGCCCCAGGCTGGACTGCAGTGGCGAGATCTCGGCTCACTGCAAGCTCCGCCTCCCGGGTTCACTCCGTTCTCCTGCCTCAGCCTCCTGAGTAGCTGGGACTACAGGCACCCGCCACTACACCCAGCTAATATTTGTATTTTTAGTAGAGACGGGGTTTCACCGTGTTAGCCAGGATGGTCTCGATCTCCCGACCTCGTGGTCCGCCTGCTCCGCCTCCCAAAGTGCTGGGATTACAGGCGTGAGCCACCGCGCCCGGCCGGGGGGCTGTATTCTTTAATATGCCAGTTACATTTCTGTATTTTTTATTACTCAGATGATTTCACATTTTTTATCCTATCAGATATTTATTTATATAAATTACAAACATTTAAATTTACAAATATGTCTGGGTCTACTCCTGGGCTCTTTCTGTCCCCTGGGTCTGTCCTGAACCAACACCACACTAGCTGGTCCTTACAAAAACCTAGATATTGGGCAGATCCCCACCGTCCTCTCCTGCAGGAGTGTCTTGGCTACTCTTGGTTCTTTGCCTTTCAACAGGAATTTTAGAATTCATCCAATTTCACACAATCCCTTTTGTGATTTTGATTGAAATCACACTGAGTCCATATATCAATTGGGGAGAAAATAGCATGTTCGTGGTCTTCAATCTTCCCAGCATGAAGGCATTTATCTATTTTAGAGTATCCTTTAGTGGTCTTCAAAAAGTTTCAAATTTTTCTCTGTACTGGTCTTGCAAATAATTTGTTAGCTATATTCAGAGTTGCCAGAGGTACATCTCCATACTCTCTTTCATTTTTTGCTAAATACCAAATGGCCAGGGGGTTAAATAGATGTTTGGCCAGAGCTGTGACCAAGATTGAATATGAGAAAACTAAAAAAAGTCTGAAACACAAGAATAAATGTTAACTTTTATTAGAATTTTTATGCAAAATATTTCAATTTTGTTACTAAAATTTTAGTATCAAAATTTTGTTTGATGTTATGATGAAGGAACAGCAATTCCCAGAAGTGACAGTTGCTTGTGCCCTGGCAGTTACCACCCTGCACATTTGCAATGCTTTTACTTTCGAATTAGGTAAAAAAGGGAAAGCAAGATATTTTTGAGGTGTACCTTTTTTTTCTCTAAAACTTTCATCTTCACATTTCTAATGTATTTTCAATTTGTTTGTGTATTTAGTTTTAAAGACAGATTGTTGCTCTGTCATCCAGACTGGAGTGCAGTGGCATGATAATAGCTCACTGCAGCCTTGAACTCTCAAGCTCATGGGCTCAAGTGATCCTCCCGCCTCAGCCTCCCAAGTAGCTAGAACTACAGGCATGCACCACCACACCGGGTTTATTATTATTATTATTATTATTATTGAGACGGGGTCTCACTATGTTGCCCAGGCTGATTTCGAACTCCTGGCCTCAAATAATGTTCCCTCTTGGGCCTGCCAAAGTGCTGCAGTGATAGGTGTGAGCCACCATTCCCAGACTTATTTTTTTAAATCTATTTTTAATTGGCAGATAATAATTGCGTATATTTATGGGGTACAACGTGATGGTTTGATCTACGTATACTTTGTAGAAAGAATCAAGCTAATTAGCATCTCCACCACCTCACCAACTCGTCATTCTTTTTTACTGTGAGAATGCTAAAAGCCTATTCTTTTAGCAATTTTGAAACATACATTATTATTAACTGTGGTCACTGTGCAGTGCAGCGGATCACTAAAACTCATTCCTCCTGCCTCACTGAAATGTTGTACCCTTTGATCAGCATTCCCTTTTTCCCCATCCTTCTCCTTCCCCACTTCACCCCTCAGCCTCTGGTAACCACCATTCCACTCTGTTTCTCTGTGGGATTGACTTTTGAAGATTCCACATGTAAGTGAGATCATGCAGGATTTGTCTTTCTGTGCCTGGCTTATTCGAAGCAGCATAATGTCCTCCAGATCCATCTGTGTTTTTGAGAATGACAGAATTTCCTTCTTTTTAAAGGCTGAGTAGTGTCCCATTCTGCACGTGCTCCACGTTCTCTCTATCCATTCGTCTGGTGCTGAGGCTGCTTCCACATTTCAGCTACTGCGAACGGTGCTGTGGATGAACCCGGGAGTGCAGATGCCTCTTGGATGTGCTGGTTTTAATCTCTGTGGCTCTACAGATGGCTCCTGACTTACAATGGTTTGCCTTACAATCTTTCAACATTACAATGGTGCAGAAGTGATACATACACGTTCAGTCTGCTCCTTGACGTACAATGGGGCTCTGTCCAAATAATGCCATCATGTGTCGAGGGGCGACTGTATACCCAGAGGTGGGATTGCTGGATCACATGATAGTCCTGTTTTCAGTTTTTTGAGGAACCTCCATTCTCTTCTCCATAGAGGCTGTACTAATTTACAGTCCCACTAACAGTGTACGAGGGTTCCCTTGCTACACATCCTCACCAACACTTGTTATCATTCATCTTTTTAAAATAATATCCATTCATATAAGCTTGAGGTGATACCTCATTGTGGTTTTAATTTTTATTTCCTTGATGACTAAAAATATTGAGCATTTAAAAGTATTCCATTGGCTATTTGTATGTCTTTTTTTTTTTTTTTTTGAGACAGAGTCTTGCTCTGTCGCCCATGATGGAGTGCAGTGGTGCAATCTTGGCTCACTGCAACCTCCGCCTCCTGGGTTCAAGTGATTCTCCTGCCTCAGCCTCCTGAATAGCTGGGATTACAGATGCACCACAGCACTCAGCTACTTTTTGTATTTTTAGTAGAGACAGGGTTTCGTGATGTTGGCCAGACTGGTCTTGAACTCCTGAGCTCAAGTAGTACACCCGCCTTGGCCTCCCAAAGTGCTGGGATTACAGGCATGAGCCACTGTGCCTGGCCTTGTGTGTCTTCTTTTGAGAAATGTCTGTTAATGTCCTTTGCTCATTTTAAAATCAGGTTGTTTGTTTTCTTGGTGTTGAGTTGTTTGAGTTCGTTATATTTTTGAGTATTAAGCCCTTATCAGATATATGGTTTGTAAATATTTTATCCTCATTTGTGGATTGTCCCTTCATTTTATTGTTTTCTTTATAAACAACATTTTAAACAAATTACATTTTCTGTTTATTATTCGTATATGGATATGCAATTGAAGTTTGCATATTTGTTTTATACCTAGCAAACTTGACAATTTTAAATAACTTTGACCGTTTGTCTATGTATTTTGGAGAATCTTTATGAAACTGCCATAACAGCTATATATGACAATTTTGTCTTTTCCTTCACAGAAATATACTTTGTATGGCTTTTTCTTATTTCAGGGCAATTGCAAGGGTCTCGACAATGTTGAATAGAAGCCTAGCTACCAGGCATCTTTGTCTTGCTTCAGACTTCTAAAGAGATTGCTTTTTAGCATCATTTCATTCATTACTAAGTTTGCTGAGTTTCGCACAGATAGCCTGGCAACAGAAAATTGCAAACCCCATATTCCTTGATTCAATGAGTCCTATATACTATTATCCAGCCTGACTCCAAAAATATCAAGTGCTTGCCAGAGATTAGGGACCTCTTATTAGCATCTGATATAAAAAATCTTGGGAAGGTGAAGATTTTTGACACACGTAGGATAAGAAATCAGGGATAAAGCTTGGAAATACTTGTGAGGCATTTGAAGATGCTGAGACTATAAATATTTATTTTTAATTTAAAAAACTGGTGAAATACATAGAACATAAAATTTGCCATGTTAACCACAGTTTTGTTGTTTTAAATACATCCATTGTTTTGCAACCATCACCAATATTCATCTCCACAGCTCTTCTCATCTTGTAAAACTGAAAGTCTGCACCTATCAAAAAATAACTTCCCATTCCTCTCTGTCCCCAGCCCCTAGCTACACCATTCTGCCTTCTGAACCTATTAATTTGACTGCTTTAGGTGCCTCATCTCAGTGGAATCATACAGTATTTGTCTTTTTGTCTTTCTTGTCTGGTTTATTTCAGTTAGCACAATGTCTTCAAGGTTCATCCATGCTGTAGTGTGTGTCAGAATTTCCATCCTTTTTATGTGTATTAGGGTTATCCTGGGAAATATGACCAGGAGGATAGCTATCCATATCTAAATCTACATCTAGAGAGAGAGATTTATTATGGGAATTGGCTCCTGTGACTATGAAGGTTGCGAAGTCCCACCATTTGCAAGTTGGAGAACCAGGAAAGCTGGTGATACAGGAGTGCAGCCTGAGTCTGAAGTTCCCAGCGTTGGTTCTTACACTTTCTCCTGGATTTCCAGGCCTTCTTTGGGGTAGCAAGTGCTTGGAGCTGCCGATCCACAACCTTGCTGATGCCACTTCCATGCTTTCTTTTGGTTAGAATTTGCATGGTGTATCTTTTCCCATCCTTTTACCTTTTCACTGCCTATATCACTACATTCAAAGTCAATTTATTGTAGGTAGAATATAATTAGGTCATTTTTAGTTATTCTGACAATCACTCTTTTCATTGGCATACTTAGATGATTGACATTCAGTGTAATTATTGGTGCGTTTGGATTTAAGACCATGATTTCATTCATCGTTTTCTGCTGTTCCCTGTTCTCTATTCACCTGTTTCCCCTTTTCATCTTTCTTGTTATTTGAACATTTTAAATATTCCATTTTAATTTATTGTCATTCTTAAACTCTATCTCTTTGCTCAGTTTTTTAAGGACTGCTCTGGGGACTAGAATGTGCACATTTAGCTTTTCACAGTCAAGTTAAAATCATATTTTAACACTTTAAATGGAATGCAGAAAGCTAATTACTACATACGGCACTTCACTCCTTCTCCTTTATGTTATATTTATCTTGAATGTTATATCTACATACCTTGAAAAAACAATTCAGACAATGTTATAATTTTTGCTTTCAACTGCCAGACATTTTAGAGACACAAGAGAAGACTCGTTTACAGTAGCCCCTCTCATCCAGGTTTTTGCTTTCTGTGGTTTTAGTTATCTGAGGTCAACCATGGCCCAGAATATTAAATGGAAAAATTTAGAAAGAAGGAACTCATAAGCCTTACATCGCCTGCCTTTCTGGCTGTGCGATCAAATTTCACACCATTTTGCTTCCTCCCACCTGGGATATGAATCGTCCTTTTGTCCAGCGTGTCCATGCCATATACGCTACCCACCCGTTAGTCCCTCAGTTGCCATCTTTGTTATCAGATCAACCGTTGCAGTATCCCAGCGCTTGTGCTCCAGTAACCCTCGTTTTACTTTATCATAGCCCCAAAGCACAAGAGCAGTGATGCTGGCAATACGGATAGACACACCCAAGAGAAGCAGTAAAATGCTTCAGTGAAAAAGTAAACATTTTTTATTTAATAAGGCAAGAAAAAAATTGCTGAGATTCCCAAGATCTTATGGTAAGAACAAATCTTCTATCCATGAATTATGAAGATGAAAAAAGAAATTCATATTAGTTTTGCTGTTGCACTTCAAACTGCAAAAGCTACAGTGAGGCCAGGCGCGGTGGCTTATGCCTGTAATTCCAGCACTTTGGGAGGTAGAGGCGGGTGGCTCACTTGAGGTCAAGAGTTCAAGACCAGCTTCGCCAACATGGCAAAACCCCATCTCTACTAAAAAATACAAAAATTAGCCAGGCATGGTGGCCAGCACCTGCAGTCCCATCAACTCAGGAGGCTGAGGCGGGAGAATCACTTGAACCCAGGAGGCGGTGGTTGCAGTGAGCCGGTAAGCACTTGGTTAAGATGGAAAAGGCATTATGTTTGTGGGTGGAAGGCATGAACAAAATCGTGTTTCCACGGACGGCAATCAGGTTCAGTGCCATCCATGGTTCCAGACGTCCACTGGGGTCTTTGAATGTATCTCCTGCAGGTAAATGGGAGAACTGTATTATATTTATCCAGATGGTCCAGATTCTTTCCAATGTTATTTCCTTCTGCTTCAAGAACTCCCATTATCACTTCTTCAGGAACAGGTTTGTTGGCAATGAATTCTCTCAGTTTTGCTTCATATGAGGATGTCTCTATTTCACCTTAATTTCTGACAGATATTTTTCACTGGGTATAGACTTCTATGATGACATACCTTTTCTTTCAGCACATTAAAAATGTTCCATTTCCTTCTGGCTTCCATGGTTTCTGAAGATAAATGGACAGTCATTTGAAAGCTTGTTACCCTATAAGTAATATGTCATTTTACTCTGCTTGCTTCCAAATTTTTTGCCTTTAGTTGTTAGCTGCCTAATTATGTGTCTGAGTGTACATTTCTTTAGGTTTATCATATTTTGAGTTCACTGCACTTTCTAAATCTCAAAAGACACTGAGATTTAGGTTTTTGTCAAATGGAATTTTTCAGCCATCATTTCTTCCAATGCTTCCTTTTGCATCGTATGCTTCCTTCACTTCTTCTGGGACGCTGGTAACATGAATGTTAGACATTTTGATGTTGTCCTACGAGTCCCTGAAGCTGTCATTTTTTTCAATCTTTTTCTCTGTTGTTTAGGTTGGGTAATTTCTATTGGTCCTTCTTCAAGTTTACCTTTTCCTCTGTCATTTCCATTCTTCTGTTGAGACTATCCATTGAGCTTTAAAATTTTTGTGATTGTATTTTGTTAGAATTTTTTCCGTTTGGTGTTTGTTGGGAAAGGCAGTCACATGCATGAACCCCCTGTAGGCTGATAAAGATGGGCATTGGGCCTGGAATACTTCCTCACCCTGAGATAAACAGCCACGCAGCCTGTGTTGGGCTCATCTTTCCCTTTTTCAAGCTCCATGTGTGCTTTCTAATTTAATTTAATTATTTATTTTTTTTGAGACAGAGTTTTGCTCTTGTTGCCCAGGCTAGAGTGCAGTGGCGCAATCTCCGCTCACTGCAGCCTCCACCTCCCGGGTTCAAGTAAACACCTGGGAGATTTCCTGAGTGACTGAAATTACAGGCAAGCGCCACCAGACCCGGCTAATTTTTGTACTTTTAGTAGAGACAGGGTTTCACCATGTTGGCCAGGCTGGTCTTGAACTCCTGACCTCAGGTGATCCACCCACTTCAGCCTCCCAAAGTGCTGGGATTACAGGTGTGAGCCACCTCACCCGGCCCACATGTGCTCTTTTGTTCAGCTTAAATGTATAACATCAATAACCCTCAGCTATGCCCCAGCTTTCAGGGTTTCACAATCTGCGTGGGAGAGGCAGGGGTCCTCTTCTGCGGCCTGAGAGGTGCGTGAAAGTCAGCTGTCCGGCATTGGCTGCCAGAGTGGTCCCCCAGCCAGGGGACAGTGCACACTGCTGGAGCTGATCTCTCTCTGTCTCTTCTCTGTTATGAATTAAGATGTGTTTCTGTCTAGTGCTTGACTGTTGTTTGTACTCCTCGGTGACCCTGATACCAAGCTGCAGTGGGCAGAAGTGTCTGGACTTCTCTCTGGTGGTCAGCATTGCGATGACCTTGGCTATTTTCTACGTACCTGGAGTCCTCCCCTGGTTTGATAACTGGTGCGTGGTATCTGCTCAAAAGTTCTTATTTATATCTTCTGTGTCTTTGCTGCGATGTTCCGTATTTCCATTCATTCCAAGAGTGCTTGGAGCATTTTTATAAGAGTTGACTTAAAGGCTTGTCGGGTAATTCCAACATCTGTGTCATCTCAGCATTACTACCTGTTGATTGTCTTTTTCCATGTAACTTAAGATATTTACTGGTTCTTTTTATATGAAGTAAATTTTTGTGGGTTTTTTTTGGTTTTTTTTTTTTGAGATGGAGTCTCACTCTGTCACCCAGGCTGGAGGGCAGTGGTGTGATCTCAGTTCACTGCAGCCTCCACCTCTCAGGTTCCAGCGATTTTCCTGCCTCAGCCTCCTGGGTAGCTGGGATTACAGGCACGCAACACCAAGCCTGGCTAATTTTTGTATTTTTAGTAGTTGGGGTTTCACTATGTTGGCCAGGCTGGTCTTGAACTCCTGACCTCAGGTGATCCACCCACATTGGCCTCCCAAAGTGCTAGGATTACAGATGAGAGCTACTGTGTCTGGCCTTATATTAAGTAATTTTGGATTGTATCTTGGACAATTTGAATATTGTGTTACAGTATTCCAGGTCTTGTTTAAGTCTTATGAAAATTGTACATATTTTTCAAGTCAGATCTATGCATGTGTAGTTCAGAGGTGAACGCAGATGTTCATAAACAGCTTCGTGAATTCGATGCTCTGAGCTCCTTTTTCTCCACGATGTCCTGGCACTTTTCAAGTGTGCTGGAGCTCCCTATTTTAATCCTCCAGCCAGAAAACTTGAACTTTGCTCACCTTGTCCTGCTGTCCACCTCATGCCACTGCTCCTGCATCCAGGACCAGCCAACCAGAGAAGAGAGGAAAGGAAGCTGAGGCATGCCCCCACCCAGCCCCGCACCCCTACCCAGCCCAGTGCCCCCACCCAGCCCCGTGCCCCCACCCAGCCCAGCGCCCCCACCCAACCCCGTGCCCCACCCAGCCCCACGCCCCTACCCGGCCCAGTGCTTCCACCCGGCCCAGCGCCTCCACCCGGCCCCGCGTCCCACCCAGCCCCGCGCCCCACCAGCCCCGTGCCACAGCTCCTCCACATGGAGAGGAAGGTCTGGCTGCCCCACAGTTGATGCCCCACGGTTTAAGCTCCTGTGGGTGGGTCCTGGCTGTTGTTGCCACTGCTGCCACCACAGAATTACTTAGGGATTAGCATGTGAGCGAGTATATACATACATGCATATTTGTAAAGGGAAGTTTCTGAGTGTTAGGAGACCCCTTTCCAGTTATTCAACCCAAAACTTGGCGGTCTCTGGGGCCGTCTGTATCCATACCCTGTCATCTGGATTTTAGGCTGTATTGAGTCTGGGCTGGATGATGCTGAAGGAAAACATGGTAAACTCACTGCCAGTTTGTGATATTTAAAATTCTGTTCTTCCAATGTACCTGTTACCATGTACTGTTCAGAGACTTCCATTAGCTGCTCCATGCACGTGTTCAGGTTCTTTAATAGCTACCGCATTTAGTGGGAAAAACAGGAAGGAGAGTTCCGTTAGAACCGGAACCGGGATTCGAGGCCCTTCCCTGTCACATCCAATCACAGCTGCCGTTTTAATACTCACATGAAATGTGGAAACCCCACAATCACATAGGTCTGTATTTCTCCCGCCCACATCCTTTGTGGTATTGTTGTTAGACATATTTTATTTACATTTATTATGAACTCCACAAGGTAATGTTGTAGTATTTGCTTTAAACAGTCACATGCAGTATAAAAGAATTAAAGGCAATAAAGCAAAAAACATCTTTTGTATTTAGCCAGACATTTACCATTTCTTATGTTCTTCATTCACTTCTAAGGGTCCACATTTTCATCTGATATCAACTCCTTTCATTCTGAAAGAAATTCTTTTAGCATTTCATGTTGTGAGAGTTTACTGGTGACAAATTGTTTTCTTTGGCATGAAAATGTCGTCTGTCTGTCCTTCCTTCCTTCCTTCCTTCCTTCCTTCCTTCCTTCCTTCCTTCCTTCCTTCCTTCCTTCCTTCCTTCCTTCCTTCCTTCTTTCTTTCTTTCTTTCTTTCTTTCTTTCTTTCTTTCTTTCTTTCTTTCTTTCCTTTCTTTCTTTCCTTCTTTCTCCTTCCCTTTCCCTTTCCCTTTCTCTCTCTCTCTCTCTCTCTCTCTCTCTTTCTTTTTTGAATGGGGGGAAGGAAAACATGGTACACGCACTGCCAGTTCAGTGATTGATTGATTTTTGACACAAAGTCTTGCTCTGTCGCCCAGGCTGGAGTGCAATGGCACGATCTCGGCTCACTACAACCTCCACTTCCCAGGTTCAAGCAATCCTCCTGCCTCAGCCTCCTGAGTAGCTGGGATTACAGGCGCCCACCACCACGCCCAGCTAATTTTTGTGATTTTAGTACAGACGGGGTTTCACCATGTTGGCCAGGCTGGTCTCGAACCCCTGACCTGAAAGTGATCCGGCCACATCGGCCTCCCAGAGTGCTGGGATTACAGGCGTGAGGCAGCGTGCCTGGCCTGCTGTTCGTCTCCTGAATGACAATTTCAAAGCTGTTTTATATTTTTAGATCCTGTCAAGGGTGGTGTTCTCCTCGCTCGCTCTCCTCATTTTCTAGGCAGACACACTGCCGGTTACAGGTGAGCTGTCTGCCTTCACGATTCATCCTTCTGTTTGTGCTGCCACTTGGCTAAAAATCTATTTTAATTCTTTTCATTTGATTTCATTTTCATTTTATGGAGAAAATTATAGCCGCCGTAAATAACGACTGAGTCTTCTATTTTCATTTCGCTTCCTGTTGGAATATCGCATCTTTTGCTGTTTACTCGTCACTGGAAGTCCCCTCCCCCCACCGACCCCCTAAGCCTCTCCGGACCACTCCATGGCCGCTGAAGACGGACGCGTGGCCTGGCGGGAGGTGTTGAGCACACAGTGTGCTCATCTCGTTTATTTCTTCTCCAACTTGACCAGTTCAGTCAAAATGGCCAAGAAACGCACACCCTGACCACAGAGCTTTGGAAGAGGTTTTTAGGTAAAAGCAGCAAGAAAGGCTTCTCCAGAGACTCTTGCGGGAAATAGCTGAGGTGGAACTAATTTCTAGTGCTAGATTTTTGGTTGTGGTAAGAACAAAGTTCAACAGAGTTTTATTTTAAAATTATTCGGTAAAAGTACAATGAAAATAAGTTTTCTTGGCTGAAATGGCAAAGTAAGGAATTAAGGTAATTACATGGATAATTCAAGTCGAAATTTGCACTTGGAACATCTGGATAATTAAGTACAAAATCAAGGTTTTCTTTTCTTGAATTACCTGCAAAATTGTTTAATCTTCCATTTCACCTTTATGTGTGTAACAGTGGTCTAGGCAAGAATATTTTTAAACAGAAACCAGTAAAGAAATAGGAAAAGTGTCTGAAGAGGTAATTCACAGAAGAAATTCAAATAGCCAATATACAAGTGGAAATAAGCTATACCTCAATATTAGGCTGGGAAATCAAAGTGAAAGAAATGATTAATATGATTTTTTAAACTTACCAGATTAACAAACATTTAAAAAATTAATATCCAGTGCTGATAAGCCTGTGGTGAAGTAAATGTTCTTCTCTAACGTTGGAGGGACGGCACATTAGTTCACATGATTTGCAGTGTGGGGTAGATGGCAACGTGGCCTCCGTCAACACCCTGCACCTGGCAGTCTGCGGAGTCTCCCCTGAGACTGTGGCTCCTGTCTACATACAATAGGATATTATTTAGACTTAAAAAGAACTTATTTTGCAAGAAAATATTGAGGTAAGAATTCTGTAGGTACTCTTTAAATAATAGTACATGAGTTCAATAGTTAGGTTTTTTTGACCCGGTTAATGATTTATTTGCCTATTCATATTAAAGTGTGTGGGATGTATGGGTGAGTTGAAATGTGTTTCTAGTATTAATATAAAGATGGGTTTAATATTATATAGTTGTGATTAATGGGTCATTGAAATATGAGTCTTTGTTAATTGTTGGGATTTTCTCACGGGCCTTTGTGACAGGTCCTGGGTGTCCTCCTCGTTATGTATGTATTCTGCCTTCTATTCTTATGGTAATGCTATGTTTCTGTGTAAGAGACTTTCTTTCAGCTGGGCGCCATGGCTCACGCCTGTAATCCCCGCTACTTGGGAGGCTGAGGCAGGAGGATCCCTTGAGCCCAGGAGGTCAAGGTTGCAGCGAGCTGTGATCAGCACCACTGCACTCCAGCCTGGGCAACAGAGTGAGACCCTGTCTCAAAAAAAAAAGTCAATTTTATTCTCTTTGCTGATAAAGAATCAGAGTCAATTTATGTCTGTAAAATTTATCATATAGTCTCATATGGATTATGATTTCCATCTGTCACTCTTTTATCATTATTTCTGGCTATTTGCACCATTCACTTTGGATTAAGGAGGGAGACCTGTGAGGGCACAGTAA
This sequence comes from Macaca nemestrina, assembly GCF_043159975.1. Lineage (NCBI taxonomy): Eukaryota > Metazoa > Chordata > Mammalia > Primates > Cercopithecidae > Macaca > Macaca nemestrina. Next base: position 143,510,822 of record NC_092133.1, read on the forward strand.
GTCGTGTTAGAGCTGAGGGAGAAAGAATTCTGTCTCAACATCAAGTACGATGACAGCTGTGGGTTTTGCCTTAAAGCAGGATGGGAAAAGAAGGAAGGAAATTCCAACCCAGGTTACACCACGGATGAACCTTGAGGATGTCATGCTGAGGTGAATAAGGCAGACACAGAAGGACAAAGGGGCAAACACTACATGATTCCACTCACAGGAGGTCCCTGGAGTTGCCTGAGATGCAAAAGCAAGTGGAGGGGTGGGCGCCCGGGGCTGGGGGAGGCGGACGGGGAACTGGTGTCTAATGGGACAGAGCTTCTGTGTGGGAAGACAGGGCTCTGGGGATGATGGTGGCGATGGCTGCATAACAGTGTGCGTGTGCTTGGTGCCACTGAACTATTCACTTAAAAGTGGTTACTTTTATGTTATATGTGTTTTGTTTTTCATTTTAGAGACGGAGTCTCGCTCTGTCGCCAGGCTGGAGTACAGTGGCGCGATCTCAGCTCACTGCAACCTCTGCCTCCCGGGTTCAAGTGATTCTCCTGCCTCAGCCTCCTGAGTAGCTGGAATTACAGGCGTGTGCCACTGTGTCTGGCTAATTTTTCTTTTTTTTTTTTTTTTGAGATGGAGTCTCACTCTGTCACTCAGGCTGGAGTGCAGTGGTGCAATCTCAACTTAGTGCAACCTCCACCTCCCGGGTTCAAATGATTCTCTTGCCTCAGCCTCCCGAGTAGCTCAGGTTACAGGCATGCATCAGCACACCCAGTTAATTTTTGTATTTTTAGTAGAGATAGGGTTTGCCATGTTGGCCAGGCTGGTCTCAAACTCCTGACCTCAGGTGATCTGCCCTCCTTGGCCTCCCAAAGTGCTAGGATTACAGTCATGAGCCACCACACCTGGCCTGTTATGTGTATTTTATCACAATAAAAATAACAACCAATGGAAATAAGAGTAATAAATCCTCAGCATAAAATAAATTCAAACAATATAGAAAGTGTAAAGTGACAAGTGAGATGCTGCAGTTCTCCCATCCTTTCACCGTGTGACATGACATGCGTGATCAGTTAGAAGTTAACACTTCAGACTTCTCCCATGTGCTCATGTGCACATGCACACACAACACACACATACATGCACAGACACACAGACACACACAGACACAAACCTGCACAGACACAGAAGCACAGACACGAACACAGACATATACATGCACAGACACACAAACACACACAGACACATGCACAGACACATACATGCACTCACAAATACACAGACACATATATGCACAGACATACACATGCACACACACAGACACATACATGCACACACACACACACACGTACGCAGACACACACATACACGCACAGACACACACACACTGTTTTTTGTTTAAAAATGAGGTTATATATTATTCTGCCACTTTGTTTCTTTACTTCATAATACACCACAGATGTTTCTTCCTGTCTCAGGCTAGGTATCTTTTACAATTATTTCCTGAGCAAGATGCTTGTGGGACGTCAGTCTCAGAACACCACCTCCTCATGTCCACCTTTCAAGACCTTAGAATTATGCCTCCAAGAAAGGACTAATATCAGAAATGACAAGGAACTCAAACAACTCAACAAGAAAAACTAAACAACCCCATTACGAACTGGGCAAAGGGCATGAACAGACACTTCTCCAAAGAAGAAATATACATAAAATATACATGAAATATACATGGCCAACAAACACATGCAAAAATGCTCAATATCACAAATCATCAGAAAAATGCAAATTAAAACCACATTGAGATATCATCTTGCACTAGTCAGAATGGCTCCTAAAATGTCAAAAGAACAACAGATGTTGGCATGGATGTGGAGAAAAGGGAATGCTCATACCCTGTTGGTGGGAATGTTAATTAGTTCAACCTCAATGGAAAACAGTGTGGAGATTTGTGAACAGTGTGTGCCCAGCGCACAACAGACGCATGTGGGATCCTGGATACATGGATGCAACGCCGAGGATCACATGTGCCTCAAAGGCCCCCAACAACGAGTTGTGGTTTATGGATCAGGTGACTCAGGCTGTAATGCAGGGCGTCCTTAGTGGCAAAATTAAAACCCAGATGTATTTCAGGTGCTTTTAGTTGAAAGTTTATTTAATTGAAAGTTATTCCCTTAAAACACACAGTTCACACACATCATGCTTAGACTCTGGAAGTAAAATTCAGATCCTATTTTGGATGGATTCATTAGACTTTCCCTCACGTACCGCCCAATGGTTTCCTTGTGATGATGTGTGGATGTTCAAGAGAAAGTGGTTTAGTGATGCTAGATCTGGAGCCTCACTCTGTCCAGGGTCTGGAGCCTCGCTCTATTCTGGGTCTGGGTGCTGGTTTTCAACTTCGGGGAAATTGATGTGCTTCCATTTTTATCCTTTTCCTCTGTTTTTTTTTTTTTTAAACTTTGTTTTATTTTAGGTTCAAGGGATACACGTGCACATTGTGTCCCATGGGTATACTGCACACTGGGGGGACTGAGCTTCTAGAGTACCCATTACCCAAATAGTGAACATTGCCCTGACAGGTAGTTTTTCACCCCTTACCCCCATTCCTCCCTCCCCACTTTTTGGGTCCCCAGTGTCTGTTGTTTCCATCTTTATGTCCATGGTACCCAGCGTTTAGCTCCCGCTCATAAGTGAGAGCTTGCAGTATTTGCTTTTCTGTTTCTGAATGAGTTCATTTAGGATAATGGTCTCCAGCTCCAACCATGTTGCTGCAAAGGATGTGGTTTCATTCTTTCATATGGCTGCATAATATTCTGTAGTTTGGATATACCACATTTTCTGTATCCAGTCAACCATTAATGGACACTTAGGTTGGTTCCACCACTTTGCTACTGTGAGTAGTGCTTTGATAAACATACAGGTATGGGTGTCTTTTTTTTATAATGATTTCTTTTCCTTTGGGTAGATGCCCAGAGGTGGGATTGCTGGGTAGGATGGTGGCTCTATTTTTAGGTCTTTGAGAAATCTCCACACTGTTTTCCATTGAGGTTGAACTAATTAACATTCCCACCAACAGGGTATGAGCATTCCCTTTTCTCCACATCCATGCCAACATCTGTTGTTCTTTTGACATTTTAGGAGCCATTCTGACTAGTGCAAGATGATATCTCAATGTGGTTTTAATTTGCATTTTTCTGATGATTTGTGATATTGAGCATTTTTGCATGTGTTTGTTGGCCATGTATATTTCATGTATATTTTATGTATATTTCTTCTTTGGAGAAGTGTCTGTTCATGCCCTTTGCCCAGTTCGTAATGGGGTTGTTTAGTTTTTCTTGTTGAGTTGTTTGAGTTCCTTGTCATTTCTGATATTAGTCCTTTCTTGGAGGCATAATTTGTAAATATTTTCTACCATTCTATTTCTTGTCTGTTTACTCGGTCGATGATTTCTTTTCCTGCACATTTAAGTCTTTCATCCATCTTGAGATAATTTTTGTGTGTGATGAGAGGCAGGAGTCCAGTTTTATTCTTCTGGATATTGACAGCCAGTTTTCCCAGCACCATTTATTGAATAGGATGTCCTTTTCCCGTTGTTTATTTTTGTCAACTTTGTTGAAGATCAGTTGTAGGTTGTGGCTTTATTCTGGGTTCTCTATTCTATTCCGTTGATCTCTGTGTCTATTTTTGTGCCAGTACCATGCTGCTGTTACTATAGACTCGTAGTATAATTTAAAGTCAGGCAATGTGGTGCATCTGGATTGGTTCTTTTTGCTCAGGAGGAATGCTTTGGCTATTCAGACTCTTTTTTGGTTCCATGTGGACTTTAGGATTGTTTTTTCTAATTCTGTGAGAAATGACATTGGTACTTTGGATCTGTAGATTGCTGTAGGCAGTATGACCATTTCAATATCGATTCTTCCAATTCATGAGCATGGGATGCTTTATCATGTTTTTTGTGTCATCTATGATTTCTTTCACAAGTGTTTTGTAGCTCTTCTTGCAGAGATCTTTCATCTCCTTGATTAAATGCATTCCTAGGTACTGTATTGTTTTTGTGGCTATTGTAAATGGAATTGAGTTCTTACACCCCTCCCTATCCCGCCTCACTGCACACTCAGACACACATACACACACGTACACACACACTTATGCTCACACTGAACTCACACTTAGACATGAGTATATGACATGATGTCTTTCACACTTACACACTCACACCCGCACACTCACACACGTACACACTCACAAACACAAAACATGCACACTCACACTCGAACACTCACACATTCGCACGCATTCACCCTCAGACACACACAATACGTTTGGGATACAAAAACCATTCCCAGTCTCCCTCCTCGTGGAAGAAAAAGCTGGGCTCAGGTGGGATTGGGAGAGAATTCAGCCGCAGGACATCAGAGCAAACCAAGCTGCTGACATCCCACGAGCATGAGGGAGGAAGAGGAGGAGCATGGCAGGAGGAGGGAGGGAGTGGGGAGGGAGAGAAGGAGAAGGAAGAACGAAGGAAGAAAGGAGGGAGAGAGGAAGGGAGGAAAGATGACAGGTGGGAAGGAGGGAGGGGAAGGAAGGAGGGAGGGGGAAAGAAGGAGGGAGGGTAAGGAAGGAGGGAGGGGGAAGGAAGGAGGGAGAGAAAGGATGGAGGGAGAGGAAGGAAGGAGGGAGGGGGAAGGAAGGAGGGAGAAGAAGGAAGGAGGGAGGGGGAAGGAGGGAGGGAGGGGGAAAGAAGGAGGGAGGGTAAGGAAGGAGGGAAGGGGAAGGAAGGAGGGAGGGGGAAGGAGGGAGGGAGGGGGAAGGGGGGAGGGAGGGAGGGAGGGGGAATGTAGGAGGGAGGGGAAGGAAGGAGGGAGGGGGAAGGAAGGAGGGAGGGGAAGGAAGGAGGGAGGGGGAAGGAAGGAGGGAAGGAAAAGAACCAGGTTAGCAAAATGCGGAGAACCCAGGCTAGACGAACTATCACAAAAGGAACAGAAGTAAATTCCTTTCAGGGCTTCCCACCTGCTGTGGAAAATATGATTATATGAATGAAAGAAAACAGCAGCTCAAAGACGAGATGGCAAAGCAATAGGAAGCAGTGGAGAGCTAAGGAAACAACAGCATCAACAAAACAAAACCCTCCCAGTTAATTTAATTACAAACAAGGGAAGAATAGACATGACTGGAAAGTCAAGTTAAAGGGGAGCTTGAGATGATGAAAGAGACAGCGGGAAACGCCCAGGAGCCCAGAGCGGTGGCTCAAAGGTGGAGAAGGAGAAAGTGTGTGTGACCCACGCGAGGACAGTGCGCCCTGGATAGCGACTTCAGAGAAGCCGCAGAACATGTGTTCAGAGATAGCAGGGAGGACATTTTCCTTTCTAGGGACATCTTGAATAACATTCACCAAATGTTGACTGTTCATTTCTGATCAGTGGAATTTGGGATGATACTGTTTTTTAAAAACGAGACTTTCCGGTATTGCTCCAAGTTTTAAATGTACATATATCATTATTTAACAAATTCATTACCTAAAATGCGTGTGCCGATGGAGATAAACAGCTGACTTCAGACAATGAGGGAAGCTTTTTGCTTTCCATTTATCCTAAAAATTTGAGGAGATCACATTTCAAAATGTTCATCTCCATCAAATAAATAAATCCTCCATAATATTTATTTCCAATTTCTGTATTTTTCAATTTTTTTCTTTCAACTGTTATTTTAGGTCCAGGTGTACGCATGCAGGTTTATTGCTGTAGGTAAATTGTGTGTTGCTGGGGTGTGGGTTACGAATGACCCTGTCGCCCAGGCACTGTGCACAGTACCTGAGAGTGAGTTTTCAGCCCTCGCCCTGCTCCCTGCCCCTCTACTGTCTCCAGTGTCTGTGGTTCTCATCTTCGTGTCCATGTGTGCTCAGTGGTTAGCTCCCACGTGAACATGAGAACATGCGGTATTTGCTTTTCTCTTCCTGTGCTCGTTTGCTAAGGAAAATAACCTCCAGCTCCATCCTTGTTCCCACAAAAGACATGATCTTGTTCTTTTCGTGGCTGTATAGTATTCCACAGTGTGTATGGGCCCCATTTTCCGTATCCCGTCCACCACTGCTGGGTATCCAGGTTGAGTCCACGTCTTCACTATTGTGAATAGTGCTTCAATGAACATGCGAGTGCAGGTGTCTTTTTGGTAGAAAGATTTGTTTTCTTTTGGATATATACCCAGTAATGGGACTCCTGGTTGGAATGGTAGCTCTATTTTAAGTTCTTTGAGAAATCTCCAAGCTGCTTTCCACAGTGGCTGAACTAACTTACATTCCCACCAACAGTGTATATGTACGTGTTTCCTTTTCTCTGCAACCTCACCAACATCTGTTATTTTTCCTTTTTCTTTCTTTCTTTTCTTTTTCTCTTCTTTTCTATTCTTTTTAGATAAGGTCTCACTCTGTTGCCCAAGCTGAAATGCAGTGGCACAATCTCAGCTCGCTGTAACCTCAAACTCCTGGGCTCAAGTGATCCTCCAAGAATCTAAGACCACAGGCATGTGCCACCAGGCCCCGCTAATCTGTACTTTTTGTGGAGATGGAGTCTCACCATGTTGCCCAGGCTGGTCTCAAACTCCTGGCCTTGAGCTGTCTTCCTGCCTCAGCCTCCCAAAGTGCTGGGATTACAGGCACGAGTCACTGCACCTGGCCAGAAAAAAATGTTTTTTGAAAAGTTTATAGATAACCCTCACTTTAATATCGGGTAAAATAAGCTCTACAGGCCCCGTTAGCACTCGGGTCCCAGTTGGAGAAAGGCCTTTGAATATCTAGTTTCCCACAACGTTTGAGTAGGGGTCTGTTAGCCCCTATTTAATTATATTGTACTCAGTTTGAGTAGGAATCTATTGGCCTCTATTTAATTACATTGTACCCAGTTTGAGTAGAGGTCTATTAGCCTCTATTTAATTATATTGTATTCAATCTGTGCTTACACAAATGTCACATTTTTTTTTTTTATGACTCCATGAAGCAACAATGACTTTTGGTAGATTTTTCTTGTCTCTTCTGTTACATGGCCTTCATTTTTTTCTTTAATATCACCCTTATATCTGTCTGAGCTGGGAATAAGTTAATACAGCATCTTTATTCCACATTGATTCTCAGGAAAGGGCAGAGGCAGTTCAAGGCCTAGATTTTCTGGATCCGACAAAGAAATAGGATTGCCTAAAAAACTCAATTAATCTCTCCACTTTTCCAAAGGGAAATTATTTGAAGAACAAGGCACAAAAATCTTTAAAAATTGTCTCGATTAAATCACATAACTGCTTCTTATCAAACTTGTAAGACATTTTACAAAGAGTAATTTTACTCTTAATGATACATTAATGCAGGTATTTGCCAAATACCATTTTTTCCCAAGATGGAGTCTCACTCTGTCACCCAGGCTGGAGTGCAGTGGCGCAATCTCAGTTCACTGCAACCTTCACCTCCCGGTTCAAGTGATTCTCCTGCCTCAGCCTCCTGAGTAGCTGGGACTACAGGTGCACATCACCATGCCCAGCTAGTTTTTATATTTTTAGTAGAGATGGGGATTCACTATGTTGGCCAGGCTGGTCCTAAACTCCTAACCTCAGGTGACCCACCTGCCTTGGCCTCCCAAAGTGCTGGGATTACAAGCGTGAGCCACCGCACCCAGCCAAGATCCAGATATCTTTGTCGCATTTGCACGAAGGGACGAGGTGGGCTAGTGGCTGTGTATAGAGGACCATCACTTAACAGCCATTTAAATAAAAACGTTGCCACTAAAAAAATGCCTGGCAAACCTGTTCTGGTTAAATGTCTTGCTTAACTGAAATTTCTAGCATAAATAAAAATGATCCACGTTTTTAGAGAATATGAAATTTGTGATATTCAAACACAGGATAGTAACGTGCACAAAACAGATGTCACACTAGAGCATCCTCTGGCTCCACAGGGCATGCTCAGGGGGATGGCTTGATCCGACCGAATTCACAGAGTGGGTCTGTTTTTCTCATTCAAGACTGAGTCCATTTTTTCCTCTTCTATGAAGACTTTTCCCCCAACAGTTAAATATTTCAGTTTCACCTGTTTTTGTTTCACAGCTGAATATGAAACATCAGATACCCCTCTTTGTCCCCCTGAGGATATTAGCTAGCTATATTCTTAAAATGTCCTGCTCCAATTCTGACGTTAGCTCTGCTGCCCTGGCGGCAGCTTCTCTCCTGTTGCCGTGTTTCCCTGCGGTGGTGCCGGCTTTCCTTGGAGTTTGGTGACGACTGATACGGACATGCCTTTGTGGTTGGCTGCCTGCCCAGCTCCCAGGGGTGAGGGGCTCCTCCTGCCCTGGCCCCGCCTCTCGGTGCCCCCGCCTGTGCCCCACCGACTGTGCCATCCACCCCACCTGTCCACACGGAGTTCATACCTGTCCCAGCCCTTCTTTTTCTCCAGGTCAGTCCGCTTGCTTCAGATAATGTCTCTGTTGTTACTGTAGCTCTGGTGTGGGAAGAATGAACATGAGGGTGTGCTCAGGCCGGCACCTTCCTGCTTTAACCGCAGTGCAGGCATGTGCCTCGTGCTTCCGGAACACTGTGACATCTGCCACCCAGGTCCACACAGACACGTGTTGTCGTGCGAGGCCTGAGAGACAGGTTGATGCACACAGCGGACAGAGGGAGCCTGGCCTGGCCCTCTAGCCTCCCCCAGTACTGCCCCTGTCCAGCTTGGGCTGGCCCCTGATGACCTTCCAGCGAAGGTCATCGAGCCACAGCAAGGGTGAGAGCGGGACCAAGTCCCCAGAGTACACGCCTCCAGCATCCACTCCATGCCATCTGCAGAGTGGTGCTTGGTGAGTGGGCAGGTGAGCCGAGGGGTGCGTGAGTGGTACGGTGCTTGGTAAATGGATGGGTGAGCCAATGGGAGCGTGAATTATATGGTGCTTGGTGAGTGGATGGATGAGCAGATGGGTGTGTGAACGATACGGCACTTGGTGAATGGATGGGTGAGCCGATGGGTGCATGAACGATATGGTGCTTGGTGAGTGGGCAGGTGAGCAGATGGGTGTGTGAATGTTATGGTTCTTGGTGAATAGATGGGTGAGCCGATGGGTGCATGAATGGTATGGTTCTTGGTGAATAGATGGGTGAGCCGATGGGTGTGTGAATGAATATGGGAGAACACAGGGTGGCCGTCATCACGGGGCCGGGTGAGGCTCATCTCAGGGTCAGCGGTTTCAGGGAGGGTCGTGGTCTTGCTCAGTCCCAGAGGTGGCTGGTGTCTGCCCCACAGCTGCTGGCCACGGGGACACGCTCAGCCGGGGCACATCCCCTCCACAACCTTGGTTCCCAGGCGTGACGCTGCGTTTTGATGAATGGGAGTTGAAATTGCTGTTTTGACTAGATCAGACACAGTCCGTGTTTCCACTGCACAGCAGCTGGGGACATGAGGGAAAAGGCAAAGACCAGGACAGTGAAAGGCTGAGGAAGTCAGGGAGAGTGGGGCCGACGGGACTGCAGAGGCCAGCAGGGGTGTGGGCTGGGCCTGGTGAAACGCAGGGCTGAGGCCTGGGCAGCGCCTGCAGGGAGGACCAGGGAGGGGCCACGCCCGCCATCTGCGCCTCTCAGCTAGGGCCTTTCCTGCCGAGTAACGTGTCAGCGAGAACGTGCTGAGAACGTGCTGAGAACGTGCTATGAACGTGCAGACACCAGAGCAGGGAGCAGCGCTTTCCCAGGGATCTGCAGGCAGAATGCCCGGCTCGGGGCAGCTGGTGGGGGGCGCTCCAGACACAGACCCTGCTGGGCTCTGGGCAGGGCTGCTTCCTGGTCCGGGGAAGGGCTGGTCCACAGGAGGCCCTGGGACCCTTGGGGCCAGCGCTGTGCTGTTAAACATCCAGGACCCTCCACGGTCTAACGAGGATTGGGGGCTACAGCAGAACGTGTGTTTCACCGACACAAATCCAGGTAGAACTTGTGTATTTGGTGCCGTCCACGGCCCTCCCATTGCAGGCCGACGCTGGCCCAGCCCTGGAACTGATCTCATCTTGCAGGAGTTTCTGAAAGAGCTGGAGATGCTTCTACCCCTCCTAGGAATACGACAGGTTTCTAAATATAGGGGGAATGCACCAGCACATTTGTCTTTAAGCTTCTGAAACCCAGATGCCAAAAACAAATAAAAGGGTAATTATTTTCTTTACTTGACCCAAGGATTTATATAGAAAGTTTATATTAAGGTGGAATTTCATCTACAAAATTTTGATTTGCCTAGATTTTGTTTTATTTATTTTATTTTGAGACAGAGTTTTGCTCTTGTTGTCCAGGCTGGAATACAATGGCACGATCTCGGCTCACTGCAACCTCTGCCTCCTGGGTTTGAGTGATTCTCCTGCCTCAGCCTCCCGAGTAGCTGGGATTTCAGGCACCCGTGACCACGCCCATTATTTATTTATTTATTTATTTATTTATTTATTTATTTTTTGAGACGAAGTTTCGCTCTCGTTGCCCAGGCTGGAGTGCAGTGGCATGATCTCAGTTCACGGCAACCTCTGCCTCCCAGGTTCAAGTGATTCTTCTGCCTCAGCCTCCCTAGCTAGGATTACAGGCATGCGCCACCATGCCTGACTAATTTTGTATTTTTAGTAGAGATGGGGTTTCTCCATGTTGGTTAGGCTGGTCTCAAATTCCCAACCTCAGATGATCCACTCACTTCAGCCTCCCAAAGTGCTGGGATTACAGGTGTGAGTCACTGTGCCTGGCTTGCCTAGATTTTAAATAACATAAACACTTAACATAGATGGGACCACATCTCCTAGATTGATGCAAGTGTCTGTTTTAGTGAAGTGTGGCCTTCGTGGGCCTGGGAACAGCCAGACGGCCACCCTGAGCTTTGTCCGGAGTGACTGGACTGGACAGCTGAACTGATTTGCTGCAGCTGATTGCACAGGGTGGGTTTGTGGCAGGAGCTTGGACACACTGATCCGAGAGAATGGGAGATCAGAGAGCGCTGTGGGGCATTGGGGGTCCAGAGAGACGGAGCCTCCGTCTCCCACCAGTGCATCCCCAGAGCTGAATACAATGGCGTCCAACACATAGTGGGTGCTCATTGAACACTCACTGGACATGTGGACGAATTCAGGGGAGAATGGATACATGGAGCACTCGTGTGCGAAGCAGAAGCCTGGGATTCCACGTTCTGTCTGTTACGTCCTGGCCACGTGACCTTCTGTCCACACAGTGATACCCCTGACACATACTGTATCTGTGTCGTGTGACGTGGGACGTGGTGATGATGGCGTGACCTTCTCTCCACACAGTGATACACCTGACACCTACTGTATCCGTGTCACATAACATGGGATGTGGTGATGATGGCGTGACCTTTTCCTACACAGTGATACACCTGACACATACTGTATCTGGGTCATGTAACATGGGACGTTGTAATGACGGCATGATCTTTTCCCACACAGTGACACCCCTGACACATACTGTGTCTGTGTCGTGTGACGTGGGACGTGGTGATGATGGCGTGACCTTCTCTCCACACAGTGATACTGCTGACATGTACTGTATCCCTGTTGCGTGATGTGTGACATGGTGATGATGGCGTGACCTTTTCCTACACAGTGATACACCTGACACGTACGGTATCCGTGTCATGTAACGTGGGACGTTGTGATGACGGCGTGATTTTTTCCCACACAGTGATACACCTGACACATACTGTGTCCGTGTCACATAACATGGGATGTGGTGATGATGGCGTGACCTTTTCCTACACAGTGATACACCTGACACATACTGTATCTGGGTCATGTAACATGGGACGTTGTAATGACGGCATGATCTTTTCCCACACAGTGACACCCCTGACACATACTGTGTCTGTGTCGTGTGACGTGGGACATGGTGATGATGGCGTGACCTTCTCTCCACACAGTGATACCCCGACACATAATGTATCCCTGTCGTGTCATGTGACATGGGACATGGTGATGATGGCGTGACCTTTTCCTACACAGTGATACACCTGACACATAATGTATCCCTGTCGTGTGACGTGGGACATGGTGATGATGGCGTGACCTTTTCCCACACAGTGATATACCTGACACATACTGTATCTGTGACACGTACTGTATCTGTGACACGTACTGTATCTGTGACACGTACTGTATCTGTGTCACGTAACGTGGGATGTTGTGATGACGGCATGATCTTTTCCCACACGGTGATACACCTGACACGTACTGTATCCGTGTTGTGTGACGTGGGACATGGTGATGATGGCGTGACCTTTTCCCACACAGTGATACACCTGACACATCGTGTATCCCTGTCCTGTGACGTGGGGCGTGGTGATGATGGTGCCATCATCATTTCCCCTCCCAGTTCCTACAGCCACTGTTCTAATTCTACTGTTTCTATGAGTTTGACACAATTTTTTAGGCTCCACACGTGAGACCACGCAGCTCTTCGTTTTTGCCCGTCTCCCTCACGGAATGCCTTCTAATTCCACACATCGCGTTGTACATGGGCTTCCTTCTGTTGCTGGCCGCATAATATTCCACTGTACATTTACCGTGTTTTCTGTATTCATTTACACTGCTTCCCTGCCTTGGCTACTGTGAACGGTGCCACAGTAAACGGGCGTGCGGTGACCTCTGTGATGTTCTGATTTCCTTCTCGTTGGACGGATGCCCAGTAGTGGCATTGCTGGATCGCAGGTAACTCTATTTTCATTTTTGTGAGGAAACTCCACACTGTTTTCCATAATGGCTGCAACAGTTTACATTCCCACCAGCAGTGTACTTGCGATACCTTCTCTCCGCATCCTTCCCAGCACTGGATATTTCCTGTCTTTTTGATAGTAGCCATTCTAGCTGGGGCGAGGTGATACCTCACCGTGGTTTTGATATGCATTTCCCTTGTGGCTAGTGATGCCGAGCACTTCTTAAAGTACCTGTTGGTCATTTGAGTATCTTCTTTAAATAAATATCTGTTCAAGTCTTTTGCTCCTTAAAAAAACAATTTTTTTTCAAACAGACTGAGTCTTGCACCACCATTGCCAGGATGGAGAGTGGTGGCACCATCACAGCTCACTGAAGCTGTGAACTCCCCGGCTCAAGTGATCCTCCTGCCTCAGCCTCCCGAGTAGCCTGGACCATGAGGTGCACCCACCGCACCTGCCTATCTGCAAAGTTTTTTATAGAGATGGGATCTCGCTGTGTCCGTTACTCATTTTTTAACCAGATATTTTTTCTGCTCTTGAGTTGTTTGACTTCCTTACAGTGTATTTTGGATATTGTAGAAAATATTAGCAAATGTTTCCCCCAACCTGTAGGCTGCCTTTTCCTTTTATTGTTGTTTCCTTTGATGAATAGGAACTCTTTGGTTTGATATAATCTCACTTATTTATTTTTGCTTTTGTTGCTTGCTATATTTTATTATGAAAGTGCTGCATTATTATAAAAGGCAAATAATTTATAAGACGATATAAATTTGAAAGAGAAGCTTCCACTGTGGCCCGGCTGTTGCTGCAGGTTGGTGCCGGCCGGTTGGAATGTGGGGGTGGGGGCAGCTCCTCGTAAGGTTGGGGTCCCCACGGATGATCGTCCTTAGAAAGTTGTTGTTTTGATAAAACTCTTCCTTAAATCTATTTTGGAAAATATAAGGTATCAATTAGAAGTAGGAAATTGTGTTTTTATATTTAATTATATTTTTGAACAATTAATGATGTTTACTAATGCCTGTCACATTAGAAAGTATTTAGCAGAAATGTACGATGAGTAAGAAGTGCTTCAACAATCATTTGGGGAAACGTGAGCTTCTTCTACCTGCCCTCTGTTATTTGTGGTGAAACCTAGAAGGCGGTTCTTGTTGGCAAACAAAAATGGTTCTACTCCTTTTTCTTTCATCAAAATTTATTGAGCAGCTACTATGTGCCTGTGCTGTTGTAGGCTACTCTTAAGACCCCTTTGCTCTGGAGGCCTGGCCTCTGAGACCTAGAAACTGTCCGTGTAAAGTCAGGTATGAAGCAGAAACTTCGGCTCCAGTATTTTTTGTATTTCTATCTGTGACTCTTTTCACTTCTACAAAATGCTGTCTCATCCCTTAAATCATGGCACCGAGAATGAAATACACATTCAAAGGAGATTTATTTCTGACCACACGAAAAGGCTCTCCCCGCTCTTTTTTGTATTTAAATGATTAGGATCCTAAAGTGGAAGTTCGGATAATTAATTCAAGACTTCGTGGCCGGGCGCGGTGGCTCAAGCCTGTAATCCCAGCACTTTGGGAGGCCGAGACGGGCGGATCACGAGGTCAGGAGATCGAGACCATCCTGGCTAACACGATGAAACCCCGTCTCTACTAAAAATACAAAAAAAGAAAAAAAACTAGCCGGGCGCGGTGGCGGGCGCCTGTAGTCCCAGCTACTCGGGAGGCTGAGGCAGGAGAATGGCGGGAACCCGGGAGGCGGAGCTTGCAGTGAGCCCAGATCGCGCCACTGCACTCCAGCCTGGGCGACAGAGCCAGACTCCGTCTCAAAAAAAAAAAAAAAAAAAAAAGACTTCGTGAAGTGTGCGGGGAGGATCATCTCTTTCGGGCCCTGCTGCCAACACTAGTGCAGTGAACAGAGACGCCTTCTGAGTTCAGCAGCCGCCCTGTGAGCCGTCTGATTCCTCCACGTGGACCTGGGTTTCCACACAGGCAACGAGGAAGGCAGAGCCAGGCACACTGCCGATAAAAAGGTAAATTCCACAGTTTAATTTCTAATCCTTGGTCCCGTTGTTTTTTGCTTCTCGAGTGAATAACCTGGATACCCGGGGCGGGAACGTGAGCTGTGGACCCTTGGCGGGCAGCTTCTGGACATTCGGGGGTGTAACTAGAGGGCACGGCCAGCGTGAAAACTGTCAGGACGCTCAAAAGGAGAGTAATTTTCTCCAAAATATGGAGCACCTCCTTCCAGGGAGGTGTAGAGACCAGAACGAACTGTTTTGGCAGGACCTCAGGCAGGCCAAACCACACGTCTCCCCGGGCCGCGGCCTTTCTGTGGGGCCCTGTGGTCTTGAACACTCGTTTTGCCACCACTTCTTCAACTCTGTGACTCAGGCAGTGTGGATGGCAGGGACCGATTCTGCCAGGACCAGCGTGAGCACTGTGTCGTGGTGGTCAACGTTGTGCTCTCTGCTGGGCGAGATCACAGCCACCCATGTCCTGGGCTTAGCAAAACTCACACTCTACCTTCTGCAGGAGGCTTTTCCAAGCACCCAAATCCTTCATGCATAAAGCATCTTTGTCCAGGACAACTCTTCCTTTAAACTTTTTTATAGTAACTACTCACCAAACAGTGTAATGCTTTCCCTAAATGTCACCTGGGTGACGGGGTCTCCATTGGAATGACCCATGTGTGAGCAGGTCACAAATGCAGAGAACGTGTGCGTCCGCCTGCTCCGCACCAGTGCCCAGCAGGAGTCGTGGTGTGATTTGCAAAACCCACTGCATGCTAATTAGAGACTCCCTTTGCTGATTTATTATTACTATTATTATTATTATTATTATTATTATTGACAGTCTCATTCTGTCACCCAGGCTGGAGTGCAGTGGTGCGATCTTGGCTCACCGCTTCCTGAGTTCAAGTGATTCTCCTGTCTCAGCCTTGCAAGTAGCTGGGATTATAGGCACCCACCACCACACCCAGCTAATTTTTATATTTTTAGTAGAGACGGAGTTTCGCCATGTTGGTCAGACTGGTCCTGAACTCCTGATCTCAGGTGATCCGCTGCCCTCGGCCTCCCAAAGTGTGGGAATTATGGGTGCGAGCCACCGCACCCGGCCCAATTCTATTTTTTTTAAGTAATAATGACTTTGGATGGAGAATGAAAAAAGCCCATATTCTTTTACAGTGGAAAAAAGAATAAAATGTTAGTGTTGCTCTGTATACACAGGTTCCTGCAGCAAAGTGGAGCAAAGATTCAGAAACATCCTATTTCTTTTCTTTATTCAAAGAACATTGAAAATTGCAAATATTGTAGACACTATACCCTCAGAAACTGGAAAGGAATAAAATTGACTGGCATATTGACACAAGCCAGGCAGGACTGGAAACTTTCTTCCTCTTTGTAGTAACACAAGCATATACACAAGCATAGATTTTGCCGGAGCTTCTTATTTATCCAACAATATTCCTGATTTTTATTCCATTATTCTTAGATGTACACCTGGAAGAGATTCAGTGTAAGACTTTTTTCTAGACTCAGAGAAAAACTTTAGCTCTACCACTTGTATTCATTGAAACAAGAACACTAAGATATTTGCTAACGCAAAGCACTTGAAATATTAGCTTGTCTTTGGTTTACAGCTGTGGCCCATTTGGCTGGAATGTGTGATTGGCTGTGAAGCTGCACCTTCCTGTGAAGTGTTGCTGATGTTATTATGTAGAGGGGGGAAGTTACCATCCTACCCTCTGTCATATCACAAAGATGAGAGAGGTTGGTTTGGCTTGGGCAGAGAAAGATCTATTTCCTAGAGTGAATGTGACGTGATGAGCAAGGAAAGTTGATGCTTCTGGAATCTGGTAATACTGTTAGGCTGAACCTTCCCACTGAAATGATATCACACGAGGCCTGCATTTGGGGGAAAGGAAAGTACTAGGAAAGCATTAAAGATCTGAAACTTCAAGGTCAATTTCTGGATGGATACAGCAAGGCTAGAGAATTCCAGGGCCACGGGCCACTTCTGTCCGAAGGGAGGTATTTCCCTGGATGGACACAGAAAAGCTAGAGAATTCCAGGGCCACGGGCCGCCTCTGTCCGAAGGGAGGTATTCCTGCACACCCTTAGCTCTCGGGGTGGAGAGGCCTGCGGCGGGGACAGTGAGGCAGGGCCTGCCCATGGTGGGAAATCGGGGGAAGACTCACCCACATCACCATGGTGCCCATCTCTTGCCCAGCCCTGGGAACTCCTGAGACAAAGATGCCCAACTCTGAACTGACCGAAGGAGAAGGAAAAGAGTCTCCTGGCCAGGATTTGTTCTGCATGGCAGACTGATTCCGTGAGCTCTAGGAAGGCTTTCAGGAATAACTAACACTGATCTCACACATATGCTTTCAGAATACAGGAAAAGCAGCAGCACATCCCAATATGTTGTTTGAGACCAGCACACTTGATGCAAAAACCAAGTAAAAAACATTGCCAGAAAGGAAAATTAAACTGCCGGCTAATCTCCTTCCTGAACACGGTGCAGAGATCCTTAACAAATATCAGCAAGTTGAGATCAGTAATAGAAGGAGAAAAAATACCTCATTACCAAAGTGGATGTATTCTCGGAATAGGTGTAGCCTTAGAAAACCAATCAATACAATTCTTCACACTGACACATTAAAGGAGAAAAAGAATATGATCACCTTAGTAGATTTATAACAAGCCTTGGACAGAGTTCAGCATGTGTTCATAATTTAAAAAGAAACCTCTTTGCAATCTAGAAATGGACAGGAACTTCCTTAATCTGATAAAGGATGGCTGCAAAAGGCCCACAGCAGATGCCATCCTCAATAGTGAGATGTCAACAATTCGTCTTAGAGAGGAAGATGAGATAAGGGTGTCAGCTGACACCACTCCTACCACACTTTGCGAGAGAGGTCCCAGCCAGTGCAGGAAGTGATAAAAAGCAATAAAACTTATAAAGAGTATGAAGGAATAAATAAAAGTACCATTATTCACAGATTATCATGCACATAGAAAAACCAAAGCAATCTGTAGATAAATTACTAGAATTAATGGTAATCGAGCTTTGCAAGGTTATTGGATGCAAGGATTAAAGTTACATTTCTGTATTCAAGAAAGAAATTCAAAAAAATTTTTTTAGGATGGGTGCAGTGACTCACACCTGTAATCCCAGCACTTTAGGAGGCTGAGGCGGGCAGATCAGCAGGTCAAGAGATCAAGACCATCCTGGCCAACATGGTGAAACCCTGTCTCTACTAAAAATACAAAAACTAGCTCGATGTGGTGGCGGGTGCCTGTAATTCCAGCTACTCGGGAGGCTGAGGCAGGAGAATTGCTTGAACCAGGGAGGTGGAGTTGCAGTAGCCAAGATCACGCCACTGCACCCCAGCCTGGTGACAGAACAAGACTTCATCTAAAAAAAAAAAAAAAGAAAAAAAGAAAATTAGATATATAACTAAAGTAGCATCAAAAAATGTCAAATGGCCAGAAATAAATCTCACAAAAAGGCCTCTCCAGGTAAAGTTATGAAACTTCATGTGAGACATTGGAAGAGCCTACAGATACAAAGCCACGAATGTTCATGGATTAGCAGGCGCCACACAGGTGCCACACGGACGCCACACCAGTGCCATGCAGATGCCACACCAGTGCCACGCAGATGCCACACCATGATCTGGGCCCTTCCCAAGTTGACTGTGCAATTCCATGTGGCCTCAATCACACTTCCACAGGTTTTTCATGTGTTTGCTTAGTGACATTTTAAAGCCACCTCTAGAATGTATATGGAATTGCGAAGTGCCACGGGTAGCAAGACAGCCTCGATCACCGTAGGAAGACTGGCTGTGTTAAATATGAAGCCATGTTGTCGAGCTGGGTCACCACAGTGTGCTAACGGTAGGCGAGTGAGCCACGTGAGGAGAAGAGAAAACCCAGAAACAGAATCGCGTGTGTGTGATTTATGACTGTGTGAGCACGCACTTCAGGTCAGTGCAGCAATGGTCGGTTTTTTTCAATAGACAGTGTTGGGAAAACTGACTAATGAAATAGTTAAAAACAAAAAGGCTGGGCAAGGTGGCTCACACTTGTAATCCCAGCACTTTGGGAGGCCGAGGCGGGTGGATCACCTGAGGTCAGGAGTTCAAGACCAGCCTGGCCAACATGGTGAAACCCCGTCTCTACTAAAAATACAAAAAAACTTAGCCTGGCGTGGTGGCGTGCTCCTGTAGTCCCAGCTACTCATGAGGCTGAGGCAGGAGAATCACTTGAACCAGGAGGCGGAGGTTGCAGTGAGCAGAGATTGCACCACTGCATTCCAGCCTGGATGACACAGTGAGACTCCGTCTCAAACAACAACAACAACAACAACAACAACAACAACAAACAAAAAAAAAAAAAACAAAAAAAGAACTCTTTTAACTATATACACAAGAATGAATAAACAGAGTGAACACTGACATGTTGATTCCAGCACCCAGAACCACACTCGGAGCGACACACAGCTGACCTCCCTTTTTTCAGGAACGTGGTCTGATCTCTTGGCTCCTCATGTGCTGGGTAATTTTTCATTGCATTCTGGTCAAAAAAACTGAGCTGGGGCCAGGTGCAGTGGCTCACGCCTGTAATCCCAGCACTTTGGGAGGCCAAGGCGGGCGGATCACGAGATCAGGAGATCGAGACCATCCTGGCTAACACGGTGAAACCCCGTCTCTACTAAAAATACAAAAAATTAGCCGGGCATGGCAGCGGCGCCTGTAGTCCCAGCTACACGGGAGGCTGAGGCAGGAGACTGGCGGGAACCCGGGAGGCGGAGCTTGCAGTGAGCCAAGATTGCGCCACTGCACTCCAGCCTGGGTGACAGAGCGAGACTCCGTCTCAAAAAAAAAAAAAAAAAAAAAAAAGCTGAGCTGGGGAGTTCAGAATCAGTTATTTTCCTCCATGATTATTGCTTCCTTTGCTTGGTAGGTAGTTTCTTTGGCTGGATGAACTGAAAACTTGTTTCTTGAGTGACAATTTCAGTCCGTTCATCTCCTCTGTCCTCAGCAGAGTGACTGCGTCTGTTGTACGTGTGGTTCAGGATCAATGGGTTATGAGGAAAGGGGGAGTCTGAGGACCCCTTCTCTGGCTTTTTCACTTATGGGATTTCCCTGCCTTGGCATTCATATCCTGTTCCTGGCCTCCCCGCTGGTTTCCCACTCCAACAAAGGCTGCAGGCTCTTCCCCATGGGTTCTCTATCTGCCTGTCCCTGTGCTCACTGTGTGGACTGTGCTTGGTCTAAACTAAAAACCTGGACATGGGAACTCACTTGCATAGCTCCCATGCAGCTCCTCCAGAAGGTGGCCTCACCAGGATCCTGTCTGCTTGATTGTGCCACATTTGCCTCAGGTAGAGGCTGCTCACCTTCTCTGGTAGATGCAGGTGTTATCATTATTTTCTGCAGGGGGGAGGGGGTCACCTGGTAGGGTATTAGTCCAGAACTAAGACCAGAGGTAGAAAATATCAAGATCTAAACATGGAAGCACAAGCTTTTGGAAGGGACTGTTGGAGGATGTTGCCATGGCCTTGGGGGAGGGAAAGATTTCCCCAACAAGACACAGTACGCACCAACCACACATGAAAAAAGATGGCTCGATTTAACACACTAAAATGAAGAACCTTATTCATCAAAGCACATCACAAGAAGAATGAGAACAGAAGTCAGACTGTTGGAAAAGATACTGGAAAAGGACTAGTATCTAGAATACATAAAGAACATCTACAAATCACAGCAAAAGGCCAGGATGATCAATAGAACACGAGCCAAAGACTTGAATGAGCAAATCACAAAAAGTCTGATGCAAAAACAGCCAATCCACCTTTCACTGTGTTTGATCTCATCAGCAGTCAGAGTCCCAAACCACAGAAATGCTCGGCGGTGCTGCCATCTCGCCATCATGTCAGTAAGGTTTACAGCTTGACACCATCACGTGTTCACCAGGATGTGGATGGAGTATCAGGGACCCTCCAGTCCACTGAAAGGATTGCAAATGGGTGCCATCACTGAGGAACGGCCTCATGTTATCCAGTAAAGTTGAAGACAATCACACCAGCTCTCCCCCTAGGAATATACCTTAGAGATCTGAGTGTGAGTCTGTGTGTGTGTCTAAAGATCTATGTACCAGCATGCTCAAGGTGTCATATTATTACTGTTAATAATAACCCCAAATTGCAAGCCGCCCCATCAATAATAGAATTGATAAATAAGCTGAAATATATTTATTCTATGGGATTCTGTTCAGCAATGAAGAGAATGGCAGTTATAGATAACAGTGTGGATGAATCTTACAAATATAATGATGAGGGGGAAAAGCAGTCCCAGAAGAGTGTACAGCATGGGTGGCTGGGCACCGTGGCTCCCACCTGCAATCCCAGAGCTTTGGGAGGCTGAGGCAGGAGGATCACTTGAGGCCAGGAGTTTGAGACCAGCCTGGGCAGCATAGTGAGACCCCGTCTCTACAAAAAATCTTAAAAAAAAATACATAATGTGATTTAATTTACATAAAATTCAATAACATGAAAAACCAAACTGTATATTCGATGGAGGTACACACATGTTGTAAAACTGTAAAGAAAAGAAAAGAAAAGCAATGACCACTAAAAATGTCAGATACTTGTTTAGAGGGGGGTTGTGATTGGCAAGGGATGCATGGAGACTTGTAATGTTCTCTTTCTTGTTCTGGGTAGTGGCTACAAGTTGTTAGATTTACCAACCTTGACTAAATTGCATATAAATATCTGTATATATTTGTGGATGTCAACATTACAGATATTATGAGAGAGAGATGACTATCTTGTAGTCTTAAAATCAACAAAAGCAAACCGGTGAAGCATCTATTTTAAAGGGACGGCACAAGAAATGCATCTGAAACCTCCTCTTTCTGGCTCTTCTCTTCCTTGGAGCCTGGAAAGCTAAAACTGACCATCAGACACTGCCTCAACCATCCAGACAGGGGTGGATGTCCCTGGCTCAGGCATTTCTTTGCAAGAACAAGTCCAAGCCTCATAGGAAGATGTTTCTTTCCCCCTTTACACTTCTCCTCTTTCTGCAGCCACAAGGATGGTTCAATGGGAAGAGGGGAGGGTCTGGTTCCCAATGGCAGGGCTGAGGTACCCTGTGACTGAGTGCCCCTACCTCAGGGCTTCCTGTTGGGTCAGAGAAACGGTGTTGCATGATGTTGTTGAGTTTTCTGTTAGGAGAAGCTGTTACTTAGACAATGGCCTGGAATGGAGAGGACACATTCTAGTCGAAGCTCTGCAATTTAACACTGCAGATTTAATGTGAGGCAAGTCACTTAACCTTGAGAATTCTTCTGTTTCTTTTAAAAAATCAATTGATTGGTTGGTTCAGAAAATCTCTAAGGGTCCTTCCAGCATATGAGTCTCTGATTGTGTAACCGTGCTCACTTTTCCACATTCCCTGGGAAGAGTGCTATGCAGTAGCTTAGGAGATTTAGTAATAAGCAATGCAGGGACTGTGCTGTCTAAACTTCTATTATCCTGATTCCGTGAACTATTTAAAAACAGAGCAATAAAAACCAACTAGGATCTGGAGGCCTATAAAGCAATATTATTCAATTTTCTAAGAACATTTATTCAAGGAGAAGAATATATTTTAATAGCTATTGAACTGGATTCTTGCAGAGCCCAACCTAATCTCCTGGTAATGTTAGGCATTTTTAGAGCCTGCATTAACTCCTGTGGTCCATAATCCAGAGAAAACTGAAGTAGTGACTCAGAACTTTGACCCCTTGTTTGAGACAGAGTCTCAATCAGTCACCCAGAGAAAGTGGAATGCAGTGGTGCAATCACAACTCACTGTAGCCTCTGCCTCCTGGGTACAAGCCATCCTTCCACCTCAGCCTCCTGCAACCCCCGCCTCCTGGTACAACTGATCCTTCCACCTCAGCCTCCTGCAACCCCTGCCTCCTGGTACAACTGATCCTTCCACCTCAGCCTCCTGCAACCCCTGCCTCCTGGTACAACTGATCCTTCCACCTCAGCCTCCTGCAACCCCTGCCTCCTGATACAACTGATCATTCCACCTCAGCCTCCTGCAGCCTCCGCCTTCCGGGTACAACTGATCCTTCCGCCTCAGCCTCCTGCAACCCCTGCCTCCTGGTACAATTGATCCTCCCACCTCAGCCTCCTGCAACCCCTGCCTCCTGGTACAACTGATCCTTCCACCTCAGCCTCCTGCAACCTCCGCCTCCCGGGTACAACTGATCCTCCCACCTCAGCCTCCTGCAACCCCCGCCTCCTGGTACAACTGATCCTTCCACCTCAGCCTCCTGCAACCCCTGCCTCCTGATACAACTGATCCTTCCACCTCAGCCTCCTGCAACCTCCGCCTCCTGGTACAACTGATCCTTCTACCTCAGCCTCCTGCAACCCCCGCCTCCTGGTGCAATTGATCCTCCCACCTCAGCCTCCTGCAACCCCCGCCTCCTGGTACAACTGATCCTTCCACCTCAGCCTCCTGCAACCCCCGCCTCCTGGTACAACTGATCCTTCTACCTCAGCCTCCTGCAACCCCCGCCTCCTGGTGCAATTGATCCTCCCACCTCAGCCTCCTGCAACCTCTGCCTCCTGGTACAACTGATCCTCCCACCTCAGCCTCCTGCAACCTCTGCCTCCTGGTACAACTGATCCTCCCACCTCAGCCTCCTGCAACCTCTGCCTCTTGGTACAACTGATCCTCCCACCTCAGCCTCCTGCAACCTCTGCCTCTTGGTACAATTGATCCTCCCACCTCAGCCTCCTGCAACCTCTGCCTCCTGGGTACCACTGATCCTCCCACCTCAGCCTCCTGCAACCCCCGCCTCCCGGGTACAACTGATCCTCCCACCTCAGCCTCCTGCAACCCCCGCCTCCCACATGCAATTGATCCTCCCACCTCAGCCTCCTGCAACCTCTGCCTCCTGGTACAATTGATCCTCCCACCTCAGCCTCCTGCAACCCCCACCTCCCAGGTGCAATTGATCTTCCCACCTCAACCTCCTGCAACCCCCGCCTCCCGGGTACAACTGATCCTTCCACCTCAGCCTCCTGCAACCCCCGCTTCCAGGGTACAACTGATCCTTCCACCTCAGTCTCCTGCAACCCCCGCCTCCTGGGTACAATTGATCCTCCCATCTCAGCCTCCTGCAACCTCTGCCTCCCAGGTGCAATTGATCCTCCCACCTCAGCCTCCTGCAACCTCTGCCTCCTGGTACAATTGATCCTCCCACCTCAGCCTCCTGAGTAGTTGGGACAACAGGTGCACACTACCACACTATACTAGTCTGTTCTCACATTCCTAATAAAGAAATACATACCTGAGCCTGAGTAATTTATAAAGAAAAAGAAGTTTAACAGATTTACAGTTGCACATGGTTGGGGAGGCCTCACAATCATGGTGGAAGGTGAGGGAGGAGCAGAGGCAGGTCTTACATGGTAGCAGGCAGCACAGCATGTGCAGGGGAACTGCCCTTTATAAATCCATCAGATCTCGTGAGACCTTTTCACTTTCATGAGAACAACGGGGGAAAAACCCACCCCCATGATTGAATTACCTCCCACCGGGTCCCTCCCGTGGGGATCATGGGAACTACAATTCAAGATGAGATTTGAGTGGGGACACAGCCAAACCATATCACACACCCAGCTAATTTTTGTTTTTTTTTTGTAGAGATGGGGTCTCACTATGTTGCCCAAGCTGGTCTCAAACTCCTGGGCTCAAGTGATCCTCCTGCCTCAGCCTCCCCAAGTGCTAGGTTACAGGTGTGAGCCACTGTACCTGGCCTATATTTTTTTCAAAAAAACTTTAAAAATATCAAAAATATGAAAAGGCAGTAGGAACCTAAATTACGGTACAAAAGTCTGTAGAGAATTTTCAAGCTGGTGTGTATATTAAATGCATGAAAGGGTCCGTGACCATCAAACCAGGCTTATGCCCTGAGGGTTCCTGCGGGGCCCACACTAGGTCTTGGTTCCTCAGCCACTCGGGACGAGAGGAGGAGAAATCAGTTCCAGTACCCAGAGTCATAAAGAAAAGCCTCTTGGTGCGAGGCTGGGACCCCAAAGGGAATCACACACACTGCAGAGGTGAGCCGTATCTAAACCTACACTCCACGCACCCATAGGGGATTTTAAAGAAAGCTGCTTTGGAAATGAACCGACAGAAAAGAAAATGGGGAAAAAATGTCCAGAGAATTTATCTGGGACCACAGACCAGCTCCTGCCTAGACTTGTCCTGGGTACATGTGATCTATGACTTGGAGGCCAAGGAAAATCAAGCCCTGGAGTTGACTTGAGATGGTTGAGACTGTCAGTGCCCCTAACATTCCTGGAAGGAAACAGGAAAGCTTGTAAAGGAGGGTGTATACATTCGGGACCTTGGGTCACCAACAGCAGCAACTTCCAAGAGCGGCGGCCAGCAGGCAGCCATTTAATAACATCTAGTGGACGCTGTAACCCATTGCAGAACACACATGTTTTCTAGTAGGAATTGCGAGATACCCAAAGTAATGGCGGTGGGGTGGTGGGGAGACAACATGAATGAGGATCAGGAGACACAAAAATCACGGAAGCAGAACTGGACAGATTTTAAAGAACGAAATGATCAGATACGCGTTTTGAAACAACTAAACATAGCATGTTTAAAGAAATGAAATAAAACTTTGAAATTTATGCAGAGAAAGTTGAAACTATAAAAAACAATATGGTTCACTTAAGAACAGAACTTCTAGGCTGGGTGTGGTTGCTCACACCTGTAATCCCAGCATTTTGGGAGGCTGAGGTAGGAGGATCGCTTGAGGCCAAGAGGTCAAGACCAGGCTAGGCTAGGCAATAGAGTGAGATTCCATCTCTACAATTTTTTTTTTTTTTTTTTTTTGAGATGGAGTCTCGCTCTGTCGCCTAGGCTGGAGTGCAGTGGCACAATCTCAGCTCACTGCAAGCTCCACCTCCCAGGTTCACACCATTCTCCTGCTTCAGCCTCCCGAGTAGCTGGGACTACAGGCGCCACCACCACGCCCGGCTAATGTTTTGTGTTTTTTTTAGTAGAGACGGGGTTTCACCGTGTTAGCCAGGATGGTCTTGATCTCCTGACCTCATGATCTGCCCACCTCAGCCTCTCAAAGTGGTGGGATTACAGGCGTGAGCCACTGCACCTGGCCTACAAAAAAGTTAAAACTTAGCCAGGAATGGTGACACATGCCTGTGGTCCCAGGTACTCAGAAGGCTGAAGCTGGAGGATCGCTTGAGCCCAGGAGGTCGAAGCTACAGGGAGCCATGATCGCACCACTTCTCTTCAGGCTGAGCAGCAGCAGAGAGACAACAGAACTTCTAAAAATAAATATAATAACTGAAATTTAAAGCTCAGTGGATACACTCTAAGACAAGAAAAAAAAATCTTAAGATCAGCTGATGAAAATAGATCATGTAGAAATGATTGGCAATTATGCACTTTTGTACTTGCAAAAGGTATTTTGGTGTAAACAGATTAATGTCTTGCAAAATAGGCTGCAAGGCAGAAAGCATTGGGTGGGATAAGGATGCTTCACGGTAATGAAAATTTCAATTAGGAAGACACAATTATCTAAATGGGGATATACCTCATAAAAATAACACCAAAATGTATAATGCAAAAACTTGATAGCCCTATGAGGAGAAATAGACAAATTCACAATTATAGAAGTAAATTTTGGTACACTCCTCTCAGTGATTGATAGAAGTTATCAGACCAGGCCAGGGGTGGCGGCTCATGCCTGTAATCCCAGCACTTTGGGAGGCCGAGGCAGGCAGATCACGAGGTCAGGAGATCAAGACCATCCTGGCTAACATGGTGAAACCCCGTCTCTACTAAAAATACAAAAAATTAGCAAGGCATGGTGGCAGGCGCCTGTAGTCCCAGCTACTCGGGAGGCTGAGGCAGGAGAATGGCGTGAACCTGGGAGGCGGAGCTTTCAGTGAGCCGAGATCGCGCCACTGCACTCCAGCCTGGGCGACAAAGTGAGACTCCATTTCCAAAAAGAAAGAAGTTATCAGACCAGATACAAAAGGATGAATAATATAAGTAACAAACTAGATTTAGTAGCATCTGTTGGTCACCATAACCAATTGCAGAAAAAACATATTTTCTAGTATACACAGAGCATTTGCAAACATGACTATAAAGCAAGATTTAAAACATTTCAAATGATTTACATTAAAACATTTCAAATGATTTACATAATATCCAAATATTCTCTGATTATAATGTAATTAAGGGAGAACTCAATCACAAAAGCATAAATGGAAAGATATCTTTGGAAATTAGAAACATTGTTATAAATGGATTATGTTATATAATTATAATGAAAATTGAATTTTGAATTGAATAATGAAAATGCGACATATTGGCTAGGTGTGGTGACTCACGCCTGTAATCCCAGCACTTTGGGAGGCTGAAGCAGGCAGATCACGAGGTCAGGAGATCGAGACCATCCTGACTAACAAGGTGAAACCCCGTCTCTACTAAAAATCCAAAAATTAGCCGAGCGTGGTGGTGGGTGCCTGTAGTCCCAGCTACTCGGGAGGCTGAGGCAGGAGAATGGAGTGAACCCAGGAGGCGGAGCTTGCAGTGAGCCGAGATTGCGCCACTGCACTCCAGCCTGGGTGACAGAGCGAGACTCCGTCTCAAAAAAAAAAAAAAAAAAAAAGAAGAAGAAGAAGAAAATGCTACATATTAAAACTGTGACTGAAGCCAAAGCTTTACCTAGAAGAAAAAGCTTCATATTCATATATTAGAAAAGAATAAATGCTGAAAATGAGTTTGATATCTTTCAAAGAAGTTTAAAAAAGCAAATGCAAAATTATCCAAAAAGGAAAAAAAAAATAATAAAGATAGGATCAGTAAGCAAAGGAAACAAAAAGAAATATACAATAGGAAGGATTGAGGTATATAAAAGTTTATTCTTCAATAACATGAATGAAATGGACAAAACCTTGTGATATATACCAAAAATAAAGAGAAGGTACACATACCGATACTGGAATAAAACAGGGAATATCACTATAGGTGCCACATGCAAACGTAGTAGAAATAAGGCATTGCTAACAACTTTAGGCCAATGAATTTGAAAATGTAGATGAAATGGGGAAATGCTTAGGGAAGTATACCAAGACTGACTTAAGAGGAAATGGAAGACTACAACAGACCAAAAACCTTCAAATACTTACATCAGTGGTACATTTCTTTCCTTAAAACTCCAGGCCCTGCTGCCTCACAAGGTAGTTATTCCAAACACTCAAGGAAAAAACAACTCCATTCTTACACAAACTCTTCCAGACAACAGACAAAGAAAGACCATTTTGCAATTTATTTTAAGATATAACAAACCTTGATGCCAAGGACAAATAAATAAGGAATATTTCAGGCCAATTTCGCTTATGAACGTGAATGTAAAAACTTTTACATATAGTAATATAGTAAGCCCCAGAATAATATCATGAAATCAAAATAAAAACCAATTGAATAAAATACATGCCCCGGCCGGACGCCATGGCTCACGCCTGTAATCCCAGAACTTTGGGAGGCCGAGGCGGGCGGATCACAAGGTCAGGAGATCGAGACCACAGTGAAACCCCATCTCTACTAAAAATACAAAAAATTAGCCAGGTGCGGTGGCGGGCGCCTGTAGTCCCAGCTACTCGGGAGGCTGAGGCAGGAGAATGGCATGAACCCGGGAGGCGGAGCTTGCAGTGAGCCGAGATTGTGCCACTGCACTCCAGCCAGGGGGACAGAGCGAGACTCCGTCTCAAAAGAAAAAAAAAAAATGCCCCATTATTCTGAAGTTCATGAATAGTCAAGTCAAACTGGCACAGCTCACTCTTTGCAGTTTTAGGGTGAGAGCTGCAGAATTCCAACTATGCCCCCAGTTCCTGTTGTTGTTTTATATATATGGATTTTTCCTTCTTTTCTTTTCTTTTTCTCTCTTCATTCCTTTCTAATTTTTTGGTCAATTTTTGGCTTAAGTATCAGTGGGGGAAAATTCTTGTTCTCGTGATTGACTTGGCTTTCAAAGACACTGGCATGCATTTCAGAAATCTGATTATTTGGAGTTCGTTTATCAGCCTGACTGTGGCTTTTAAGTTGGGAGAATATTGGGATGCAGAGGCCTATCCTTTACTTCATCACTTCTCAAGATATCCTTGACTAGTGCTGTGGTCTGAGTGTGTCCTCCAAGGTTCATGTGTTAGAAGCTTAACCCCCCATGCAACAGTGTGGGGAGGTGAGGCCTGTCATAAGAGGTGACGGGGTTATGAGGGCTCTGCCCTCATGAATGGATAAATGCCATTATTGTAGGAATGGGTTAGTTATAGAAGCCAGTTCAGCCTTTTCTTGCTCTCTTGCATTCTCTGCCCTGAGATGACAGTACAAAGGCCCTCACCAGATGCCAGCACCTTGATGTAGGAATTCCCAGCCCCCAGAACTGGAACCAAATGAATTTCTGTTCATTATAAATGATCCAGTCTATGGTATTCTATTCTAGAAACACAAAACAGACTAAGGCAGAAAACTGGTATTGAGAAATCAGGTCGTTGCTATAACAAATACCTGAAAATGTGGAAGTGGCTTTGGACTGAGGAATGGGTAGAGGCCGGAAGGATTTGGAGGTATGTGCTAGAAAAAGCCTGGATTGCTATGAATGGGGCGTGAAGGGCAATTCTGGTCAGGGCTCAGAAGAAAAGGAGAACCTTCCCAGAGATTCCTTAAGTGGTTGTGACTAGAATGTTGGTGGAGATATGGACAGGACATTCTGATAAGGTGTCAGGCAGAAATGAGGAACAAGATTTGGAAACTAGAGGAAAGGCCATCCTTGTTATAAAGATTCAAAGAACTCATCTGAATTATATCCATGCCTCAGGCTTTACAGGAGGTGGACTATAAGAGCAGTGAACTAGGATGTTTGGCAGAAGAAATGTCTCTGCAAAATAATGAAGAAGTTGTGTGGTTACTTTAACTCACATACAGTCAGATATGAGATAAAAGAAATGACTTAAAGATGGAATTCATAATTAAAAGAGAAGCAAAATGGAAAGATTTTGAAAATTTTCAACCTGACCATGTAAAGAATAACAAAGTGAGTTCAGGAGAGCAAACCAAGGGTGTGGCCAAGTGACTGTTCACTGAGGAGATGATGGGGAGAGAAGGAATAATCAGGAGTGGGAGAATGACCCTGAAGGCACCTCCGAGATCTTCAAGGCTGCCCCCATCAGCCGGGCGCGGTGGCTCACGCCTGTAATCCCAGCACTTTGGGAGGCCGAGGCGGGCGGATCACAAGGTCAGGAGATCGAGACCACGGTGAAACCCCGTCTCTACTAAAAATACAAAAAATTAGCCGGGCGCGGTGGCGGGCGCCTGTAGTCCCAGCTACTCAGGAGGCTGAGGCAGGAGAATGGCATGAACCCAGGAGGCGGAGCTTGCAGTGAGCCGAGATCGCGCCACTGCACTCCAGCCTGGGCGACAGAGCGAGACTCCGTCTCAAAAAACAAAACAAAACAAAACAAAACAAAACAAAAAAAACAGAAAAACAAACAAGGCTGCCCCCATCACCAGCCGGGACCAGGGGACCCACATCCAGTGCAGTGCCCAGTCACTGCAGTTGTGGCTGGAGCCATGGCTCTGGAAAGTACAAGCTATAAACCTTGGTGGCATCCATGTGGTGCTAATTTTTAGGCAAGAAGGATGCTAGAGCTATGGGGCAGCCTCCACCTGAATTTCAAAAGATGCTGCGGACAGCCTGGGGCCCCAGGCAGGGACCTCTCATAGGAGCAGAGCCACACCACACAGAGCCTGTACTCGGGCAATGGCAAGCAGAAATTCAAGGGTGAACCACTGCAGAGAGGCCTCACCTGGGCAATGCTGAGGAAAGGAAAAAAATAAACCATCATTTTTTGTAGATAAAACAATTGTATCTGTAGTAAATTTAAAAATATTTTACGGATAAACTATTGGAATTAGTAAGAACGTTTATGGGGGATTACCAAAAACAGTATCAGTATAAAAATTCAATTGTATTCCATATAAAAGCAACAAATAGAAAATGTAGTTAAAAATATACCATTTACAAATAGCATCACCAATAGCAATTATAATAGATAAAAAAGGATAGTGTGAAAAACTTTTGTGAGAAAAATTATAAAACTTTACTGAAAGACATTACTGAAAACCTAAACAAATGCAGAGATGGGCCATGTTTTGGAGACTCAAAATGCAGAGAAGTGGTTAATCTCTCAATTGATGTCTTGATTCAGTTCAATCCCACTCAGAATCCCAGGAGGCATTTGGCGTGAGGTAGGGACACATGACGAGGTAATTCAAAATATGCAAAAATTCTAGGCACAGGAAGAGCCAAGGCATCGAAGAAGGAGAAGAAGGGGGAGGCAGGGAAGGAAGACACAAGAGATCTTGCACTGTCAGATATGTAGATATTATTGGCTGCATTCATACCATGTAGTATTGGTTTGGGAAGGAACAGATAGATGAGTGGAGCAGAATAGAGAGTTCATAAGTGCTTGGTAACCTATGACACAGAAAGCAATTCAGAGTGGTGGGGGAAAAGTGCATTTATGTTCACCAGCGTATCATATATATGATAGTATGTAACCATATAGATTATACTACTTATGAAGTTATAGTATATTTGTCCTATAGTAGCCAAATCTGGAAACAACCCAAATGTCCATCAACAGTAGAATGATAGAATGGATCAATACCCTCCAATATATTCATCCAAAAAATATTTAGATAGAGGAAAAAAATGTAGGCTATGTGAAACAGCACGGATGACTCTACCAACCCAAAGGAGAGTGGAAAAAAATACATAAACATTATACAAAGTTCAAAAGTAAGCAAAATTAAACCATATTTTACAGGGATGCATGCAATGGTAGTAAAGAAAAGTATCACTGTGCAAGTCAGGAGAATGGTCTGTCTTGATAGGAATGAGGGAATTGCAGTCAGGAAGTGATGTATGAAGGACTTTTAGGATGAAAATAATGTTCAATGTCTTGACTTGGCTCATGGTTAGTTGGATTTTCAATCATTTAAGTGCTACCTGTAACATTTATTCACATTTCTATATATTTTGCAAAAGAAATGAAAATCAGTTTTATAACCTGGTTGAGAATTAGTTGGCTTTCTACTTATTTGTTAAATATCAAAGTATTTATGCACATTTCTGTATATGTTATTTTTCCCAATAAAAAATATATACTTGCATAATTAGACTTCCAATGAAGCAATTTCCAGACCGATTCCATTTCCTACAGGCAAGTACACCGTGCTTTTCTGATGTTTCCTTTGGTGTTCACTTCATATTTCTTTTTTCTTTTTTTTTGAGACCGAGTCTCGCTCTGTCGCCCAGGCTGGAGTGCAGTGGCTGGATCTCAGCTCACTGCAAACTCTGCCTCCCAGGTTCACGCCATTCTCCTGCCTCAGTCACCCGAGTAGTGGAACTACAGGTGCCCGCCACCACGCCCAGCTAATTTTTTGTATTTTTAGTAGAAGCGGGGTTTCACCATGTTAGCCAGGATGGTCTTGATCTCCTGCCTCATGATCCGCCAGCCTTAGCCTCCCAAAGTGCTGGGATTACAGGACTGAGCCACCTTCATATTTCTAAATAGTGAGCTTCACTTCATATTTCTAAATAGTAAGCTCATGGTGCTGGGTCTTTATTTTTAAATTTTAGATACTACTTATTGACAGTTTACATCCACCAGATGAGGACTTGGCTGTCTTTTTTTAAAATTCATTAATTAATTAATTTTTATTATATTTTAAGTTCTAGGGTACATATGCACAACGTGCAGGTTTGTTACATATATATACATGTGCCATGTTGGTGTGCTGCACCCATTAACTCGTCATTTACATTAGGTATATCTCCTAATGCTATCCCTCCCCCTCCCCACACCCCACAATAGGCCCTGGTGTGTGATGTTCCCCATCCTGTGTCCACGTGTTTTCATTGTTCAATTCCCAACTATGAGTGAGAACACGCGGTGTTTGGTTTTCTGTTCTTGCAATAGTTTGCTGAGAACGATGGTCTCCAACTGCATCCATGTCCCTACCAAGGACATGAACTCATCCTTTTTTATGGCTGCATAGTATGCCATGGTGTATATGTGCCACATTTTCTTAATCCACTCTGTCATTGATGGAAATTTAGGTTGGTTCCAAGTCTTTGCTGTTGTGAGTAGTGCTGCAATAAACATATGTGTGCATGTGTCTTTTTAGCAGCATGATTTATAATCCTTTGGGTATATACCCAGTAATGGGATGGCTGGGTCAAATGGTATTTCTAGTTCTAAATCCCTGAGGAATTGCCACACTGTCTTCCACAATGGTTGAACTAGTTTACAGTCCCACCAACAGTGTAAAAATGTTCCTATTTCTCCACATCCTCTCCAGCACCTGTTGTTTCCTGACTTTTTAATGATTGCCATTCTAACTGGTGTGAGATGGTATCTCATTGTGGTTTTGATTTTGCATTTCTCTGATGGCGAGTGATGATGAGCACTTTTTCCTGTGTCTGTTGGCTGCGTAAATGTCTTTTGAAAAGTGTCTGTTCATATCCTTTGCCCACTTTCTGATGGGGTTGTTTTTTTACTTGTAAATTTGTTTGAGTTCTTTGTAGATTCTGGATATTAGCCCTTTGTCAGATGAGTAAATTGCAAAAATTTTCTCCCATTCTGTAGGTTGCCTGTTCACTCTGATGGTAGTTTTTTTTTTTTTTTTTTTTTTTTTTTCTGTGCAGAAGCTCTTTAGTTTAATTAGAACCCATTTGTCAATTTTGGCTTTTGTTGCCATTGCTTTTGGTGTTTTAGACATGAAGTCCTTGCCCATGCCTATGTCCTGAATGGTACTGCCTAGGTCTTCTTCTAGGGTTTTTACAGTTTTAGGTCTAACATTTAAGTCTTTAATCCATCTTGAATTAATTTTTTGTAAGGTATAAGGAAGGGATCCAGTTTCAACTTTCTACATATGGCTGGCCAGTTTTCCCAGCACCATTTATTAAATAGGGAATCCTTTCCCCATTTTTTGTTTTTGCCAGGTTTGTCAAAGATCAGATGGTTGTAGATGTGTGGTATTATTTCTGAGGGCTCTGTTCTGTTCCATTGGTCTATATGTCTGTTTTGGTACCAGTACCATGCTGTTTTGGTGACTGTAGCCTTGTAGTATAGTTTGAAGTCAGGTAGTGTGATGCCTCCAGCTTTGTTCTTTTGGCTTAGGATTGTCTTGGCAATGCGGGCTCTTTTTTGGTTCCATATGAACTTTAAAGTAGCTGTTTCAAATTCTGTGAAGAAAGTCATTGGTAAGCTTAATGGGGATGACACTGAATTTATAAATTACCTTGGGCAGTATGGCCATTTTCATGATATTGATTCTTGCTATCCATGAGCATGGAATGTTCTTCCATTTGTTTGTGTCCTCTTTTATCACATTGAGCAGTGGTTTGTAGTTCTTCATGAAGAGGTCCTTCACATCCCTTGCAAGTTGGATTCCTAGGTATTTTATTCTCTTTGAAGCAATTGTGAATGGGAGTTCACTCATGATTTGGCTCTCTGTTTGTTATTGGTGTATAAGAATGCTTGTGATTTTTGCACATTGATTTTGTATCCTGAGACTTTGCTGAAGTTGCTTATCAGCTTAAGGAGATTTTGGGCTGAGATGATGGGGTTTTCTAAATATACAATCATGTCATCTGCAAACAGGGACAATTTTACTTCCTCTTTTCCTAATTGAATACCCTTGATTTCTTTCTCCTGCCTGATTGCCCTGGCCAGAACTTCCAACACTATGTTGAATAGGAGTGGTGAGAGAGGGCATCCCTGTCTTGTGCCAGTTTTAAAAGGGAATGCTTCCAGTTTTTGCCCATTCAGTATGATGTTGGCTGTGGGTTTGTCATAAATAGCTCTTATTATTTTGAGATATGTTCCATCAATACTGAATTTATTGAGAGTTTTCAGCATGAAGGGCTGTTGAATTTTGTCAAAGGCCTTTTCTGCATCTATTGAGATAATCATGTGGTTTTTGTCTTTGGTTCTGTTTATATGCTGGATTACATTTATTGATTTGCATAAGTTGAACCAGCCTTGCATCCCAGGGATGAAGCCCACTTGATCATGGTGGATAAGATTTTTGATGTGCTGCTGGATTCGGTTTGCCAGTATTTTATTGA
Organism: Macaca nemestrina; assembly: GCF_043159975.1. NCBI lineage: Eukaryota > Metazoa > Chordata > Mammalia > Primates > Cercopithecidae > Macaca > Macaca nemestrina. The sequence goes on from NC_092133.1 coordinate 143,545,750, forward strand.
GGATTTTTGCATCGATGTTCATCAGGGATGTTGGTCTAAAATTCTCTTTTTTTGTGTCTCTGCCAGGCTTTGGTATCAGGATGATGTTGGCCTCATAAAATGAGTTAGGGAGGATTCCCTCTTTTTCTATTGATTGGAATAGTTTCAGAAGGAATGGTACCAGCTCCTCCTTGTACCTCTAGTAGAATTCAGCTGTGAATCCGTCTGGTCCTGGACTTTTATTGGTTGGTAGGCTATTAATTATTGCCTCAATTTCAGAGCCTGTTATTGGTCTATTCAGGGATTCAGCTTCTTCCTGGTTTAGTCTTGGCGGTGTGTATATGTCCAGGAATTTATCCATTTCTTCTAGGTTTTCTAGTTTATTTGCATAGAGTGTTTATAGTATTCTCTGATGGTAGTTTTATTTCTGTGGGGTCGGTGGTGATATCCCCTTTATCATTTTTTATTGTGTCTATTTGATTCTTCTCTCTTTTCTTCTTTATTTGTCTTGCTAGTGGTCTATCAATTTTGTTGATCTTTTCAAAAAACCAACTCCTGGATTCATTGATTTTTTGAAGGGTTTTTTGTGTTTCTATCTCCTTCAGTTCTGCTGTGATCTTAGTTATTTCTTGCCTTCTGCTAGCTTTTGAATGTGTTTGCTCTTGCTTCTCTAGTTCTTTTAATTGTGATGTTAGGATGTCAATTTTAGATCTTTCCTGCTTTCTCTTGTGGGCATTTAGTGCTATAAATTTCCCTCTACACACTGCTTTAAATGTGTCCCAGAGATTCTAGTATGTTGTATCTTTATTCTCATTGGTTTCAAAGAACATTTTTATTTCTGCCTTCATTTCGTTATGTACCCAGTAGTCAGTCATTCAGGAGCAGGTTGTTCAGTTTCCATGTAGTTGAGTGGTTTTGAGTGAGTTTCTTAATCCTGAGTTCTAGTTTGGTTGCACTGTGGTCTGAGAGACAGTTTGTTATAATTTCTGTTCTTTTACATTTGCTGAGGAGTGCTTTACTTCCAACTATGTGGTCAGTTTTGGAATAAGTGCGATGTGGTGCTGAGAAGAATGCATATTTTGTTGATTTGGGGTGGAGAGGTCTGTAGATGTCTATTAGGTCTGCTTGGTGCAGAGCTGGGTTCAATTCCTGGATATCCTTGTTAACTTTCTGTCTCGTTGATCTGTCTAATGTTGACAGTGGGGTGTTAAAGTCTCCCATTATTATTTTGTGGGAGTCTAAGTCTCTTTGTAAGTCTCTAGGGACTTGCTTTATGAACCTGAGTGCTCCTGTATTGGGTGCATATATATTTAGGATAATTAGCTCTTCTTGTTGAATCGATCCCTTTACCATTATGTAATGGCCTTCTTTGTCTCTTTTGATCTTTGTTGGTTTAAAGTCTGTGTTATCAGAGACTAGGATTGCAACCCCTGCCTTTTTTTGTTTTCCATTTGCTTGGTAGATCTTCCTCCATCCCTTTATTTTGAGCCTATGTATGTCTCTGCGTGTGAGATGGGTCTCCTGAATACAGCACACTGATGGGTCTTGACTCTTTATCCAATTTACCAGTGTGTGTCTTTTAATTGGAGCATTTAGTCCATTTACATTTAAGGTTAATATTGTTATGTGTGAATTTGATCCTGTCATTATGATGTTAGCTGGTTATTTTGCTTGTTAGTTGATGCAGTTTCTTCCTAGCATTGATGGTCTTTACAATTTGGCATGTTTTTGCAGTCGCAAAACATTTTTGTTCCTTTCCATGTTTAGTGCTTCCTTCAGGAGCTCTTGTAAGGCAGGCATGGTGGTGACAGAATCTCTCAGCATTTGCTTGTCTGTAAAGGATTTTATTTCTCCTTCACTTATAAAACTTAGTTTGGCTGGATATGAAACTCTGGGTTGAAAATTCTTTTCTTTAAGAATGTTGAATATTGGCCCCCACTCTCTTCTGGATTGTAGAGTTTCTGCCGAAAGATCTGCTGATAGTCTGATGGGTTTCCCTTTGTGGGTAACCCGGCCTTTCTCTCTGGCTGCCCTTAATATTTTTTCCTTTATTTCAACTTTGGTGAATTATGTGTCTTGGACTTACTCTTCTTGAGGAGTATCTTTATGGCATTCTCTGTATTTCCTGAATTTGAATGTTGGCCTGCCTTGCTAGGTTGGGGAAGTTGTCCTGGATAATATCCTGCAGAGTGTTTTCCAACTTGGTTCCATTCTCCCTGTCACTTTCAGGTACACCAATCAGATGTAGATTTGGTCTTTTCACATAGTCCTATGTTTCTTGGAGGCTTTGTTCATTTCTTTTTAATCTTTTTTCTCTAGACTTCTCTTCTTGCTTCATTTCATTCATTTGATCTTCAATTACTGATACCCTTTCTTCCAGTTGATCTAATCAGTTACTGAAGCTTATGCATTTGTCACGTAGTTCTTGTGCCATGGTTTTCAGCTCCATTAAGTCATTTAAGGACTTCTCTACATTGGTTATTCTAGTTAGTCATTCATCCAATCTTTTTCAAGGTTTTTTTTCTTTGCAATAGGTTCGAACTTTCTCCTTTAGCTCAGAGAAGTTTGATCATCTGAAGCCTTCTTCTCTCAACTTGTCAAAGTCATTCTCCAAACAGCTTTGTTCCATTGCTGGCGAGGAGCTGCGTTCCTTTGGAGGGGGATTTTGATTTTTAGAATTTTTAGCTTTTCTGCTCTGTTTTTTCCCCATCTTTGTGGTTTTATCTACCTTTGGTCTTTGATGATGGTGACGTACAGATGGGGTTTTGGTGTGGATGTCCTTTCTGTTTGTTAGTTTTCCTTCTAACAGTCAGGACCCTCAGGTGCAGGTCTGTTGGAGTTTGCTCGAGGTCCACTCCAGACCCTGTTTGCCTGGGTATCAGCAGTGGAGCCTGCAGGAGAGTGAATATTGCTGAATAGCAAATGTTGCTGCCTGATCGTTCCTCTGGAAGCTTCCTCTCAGACGGGTACCAGCCGTTTGAGGTATCAGTCTGCCCCTACTGGGAGGTGTCTCCCAGTTAGGTTACTCAGGGGTCAGGAACCCACTTGAGGAGGCATTCTGTCTGTTCTCAGATCTCAAACTCCATGCTGGGAGAACCACTACTCTCTTCAAAACTGTCAGACAGGGACATTTAAATTTGCAGAGGTTTCTGCTGCTTTTTGTTTGGCTATGCCCTGTCCCCAGAGGTGGAGTCTGCAGAGGCAAGCAGGCCTCCTTGATCTGCGGTGGGCTCCACCCAATTCGAGCTTCCCAGCGGCTTTGTTTACCTACTCAAGACTCAGTAATGGCGGTGTCCCTCCCCCAGCCTTACTGCCACCTTGCAGTTCGATCTCAGACTTCTATGTTACCAATGAGGGAGGCTCTGTGGACATGCGACCCTCTGAGTCAGGTGCTGGATATAATCTCCTGGTGTGCCATTTGCTAAGACCCTTGGAAAAGCACAGTATAAGGGTGGGAGTGACCCGATTTTCCAGGTGCTGTGTGTCACGATTTCCCTTGGCTAGGAAAGGGAATTCTCTTCCCCCTTGCGCTTCCTGGGTGAGGTGATGCCTTGCCCTGCTTTGGCTCTTGCTCAGTGGGCTCCACCCACTGTCCTGAACCAACTGTCCGACGCGCCCCAGTGAGATGAACCCGCCACCTCAGTTGGAAATGCAGAAATCACCTGTCTTCTGTGTCGCTCATGCTGGAAGCTGTAGCCTGGAGCTGTTCCTATTCAGCTGTCTTGGAACCGCCCCTCCTTTTTTTTTGAAATAGTGTCTCACTATGTTGCCCAGGATGGTATTGAACTCCTGGGCTCAAGTGATCCATCCACCTCAGCCTTCCAAAGTGCTGGAATTCCAGGTACGAGCCACCTCGCCTGGCCCAGTGAGACTTGGCTTTCTAATTTTCCTCTTGCTCTCTATACTCACACACAAACATTTCCTATCCTGTTCCTCCCTAAATATTTTGGTTTTCATTTATGTCAATTCTCAGAATTTACATTATTTTGACTATGTAAATATCATTTATCCCCAAAATAATTCAACCTCCATCTCCTCTCAATATGCCAATTCTATCAGTTTCATTATTTTTATTGGAGACATCCCTCCAGAAATCCTTATCCTTTTCCTCCAGTCTGGACCGGTGTCTACGTTATATGCACACGAGAATATTTCTTCACAGACTTCTCCTGCCAGCCATGACACAGACTTGTCCACTGGAAACAACTGCAACACAGGAGAGGAGGCATTTTAGGGTTGGAAAAGTGTGTGTTAGGACTGTCATCTGGGTGGGCATCTCGAACATAAGCTCACTCACTTTCTTTTTTTTAAAAAAAGACAAGGCTGGATGGAGTGGCTCACACCTGTAATCCCAGAACTTTGGGAGGCTGAGTTGGGTGGATCATGAGGTCAGGAGTTTGAGAGCAGCCTGACCAACATGGTGAAACTCTGTCTCTACTAAAAATATAAAAATTAGCCAAGTGTGGTGGCACATGCCTGTAATCTCAGCTACCCAGGAGGCTGAGGCAGGAGAATCACTTGAACCTGGGAGGCGGAGGTTGCAGTGAGCCAAGATTGTGCCACTGCATTCCACCCTGGGGGACAGAACAAGACTCTGTCTCAAAACAAACAAACAAAAACAAACAAACAACAGCAACAACAAAAAAAAAACAAGAAAAATGTGCAAATGTGCATCACAGGGGAAGAGACACTTATGAGGTGAGCCCGTGTTGCCTGCCACTGTTCTGACTTTCCGCCTGGGTGCTCTCCTGCTGCACAGGAGGGAGGTAGAGCCAAGCAGGATGGTGATCTCCTGGAGCTGAGAAGGAAGAGACTGAAGTTCGAGTTTTTGAAGCAGTTGGATTTGTTTGGTGGGGTTTCTGAGAAGGGGAAACTACACAGACAGGAGCCCCCAGAAACAAGCATGGGGCTTCAGCATGGTCCCTCAGCTCAAGTCTGGGCTGACAGGTGAAGGGCAGGACTCTGTGGGGCTTAGCAGGTATTGCCTGTGGCAGGCTATGAGCTAATGGTGACAAAGGAAGCAGGCAGTTTTGGGAGACACTGGAGTACCAGCCTCGGCAGTGGAGAAACCTCATGGAGAACTTTGGAGTGGAGTTGAGTTCCCAGAAAGGCCAAACTTTAAGTGTAAGTCCCACACTCTAGAGTAAGGATCATGTCATAAAAACGCTTTCTAAACCAAAATAGACCCGCTCTAGCAAAGGACAGAACTAAGGCTGAGCAGATCAAAAGTAAGTACCACTGATTCCACTGTCTGCCAGAGCAAACGCAACACCCTGTAAAGAAAGAAGACACAATCTTCTCTGTCTGCAACATATTGTACACAATGTGCAGCATATAACAAAAAATTACTAGATATGGATAACAGTATGGAAGTTCCTAAAAAACTGAAAATACAACTACCGTATGATCCAGCAATCCCATTGCTAGAGATATACCCCAAAGAGAGGAAATCAGTACCTAGAAGAGATAACTGCACTCCCATGTTATAGCTGCACTATTCGAAACAGCTAAGATTTGGAAGTAGCCTAAGTGTCCATCAACAGATGAGTGGATAAAGAGAAAGTGGTACATGTACACAATGAGTACGATTCATCCATAAAAAGGAATGAGATCCTATCGTTTGCAACAACATGGAAGGAACTGGAGGATATTATGCTAAGTGAAATAAGCCAGGCGCAGAAGGGCAAACTCTGCATGTTCTTACTCATTTGTGGGAGCTAAAAATTAATCAAACTCATGAAGATGGAGAGTAGAATAATGGTTATCAGAGGCTGAGAAGAATAGTGGGGAGTGCAGGAGAAAGTGGGGATGGCTAATGGGTACAAAGTACAGTTAGAATGAATAAAGTGTAGTAATTGATAGCAGACTGACTGCAGTCAACAATAATTTAGCATGTTTAAAAATAATTTAGAAATGGGTGCGGTGGCTCACGCCTGTAATCCCAGCACTTTGGGAGGCTGAGGCAAGCAGGTCTCCTGAGGTCAGAAGTTCAAGACCAGCCTGGCCAACATGGTGAAACCTCGTCTCTACTAAAAATACAAAAATTAGCCAGGTGTGGTGGCAGGCACCTGTAATCCTAGCTACTCACAAGGCTGAGACAGGAGGATCGCTTGAACTCGGGAGGTGGAGGTTGCAGTGAGCCAAGACCACGCCACAGCACTCCAGCCTGAGTGACAAGAGCAAAACTCCATCTCAAAAAACAAACAAACAAAAAAACTTAGAAAGTATAGTTGGAATGTTCATAACACAAAGAAATAAAAAATGTTTTAGGCGATGGATACCCCATTTACCTCCATGTGATTATTTCACATTGCATGCCTGTATCAAAATATTTCATGTACCCCATAAATGTATACACATACTATGTACCCATAAAAATAATTAAAAAATTTGAAAAATTACTAGATGTGCAAATAAATGGGAAAATATAAGCCATCATCAAGAGAATATGCAGTTGAAGGAAGCTGGTCCCTAGATAACCTGGATGTTGGAATTAACAAGCAACCCTCTCCAGAAACTATGACAGACTCACGTCTTCATCACAGCTGCTGGAGTGAATGAGCAAACGGGGAATCTCAACAGAGAATTCTAAACTGCAAAAAAAGGGGAGATTAGAAAACCGAAAAGCATAATATATAAAATAAAAAAAATTAACAGGACAAGTTTAACAGTGGGTTGCAAATGTTAGAAGAAAGGATCAATTAACTGTTTAATCTGTGGAACAGAAAAATTATTAAAATAGAACATGAACAGAGTCTCATAATCTTTAGGACAATATCTATCTCTCCAACACAAGTGTGAGAGAAGTTTGGAAGGAAAAGAAAGAAAGAGGAGTAGAGAAAATATGTTGGAAGAAGAACTGAGAATTATGTGAAGTTGGAAAGACAAGAACCCACAGATCACAGAAGCCCAGCAAACCCTACACAGGATAAATACGAAGACAATGGCACCAAGAACATGCGAGTGAACCTGTTGAAACCAAAGAGAAAGAGGAGGTCTTGAAACCAGCCAAAGAAAGATGACAATTCTATCCAAGTGGATGACAACACGAATTAGGGTTGATTTTTTTTTTTCAAAAACAATGGAGGCCAGAATACAATGGGATAAGATTGTAAAGAGCAGAAAGAAGTAGCTGTCAACCCAGAATTCTAAATCCTGTGAAAATATCATTTAAAATTGAAGATACAGTAAAGGTATTTCACTCCAAGCATAATTGTATTACAAGAATTCTAAAGGAAGTTCTTCACGACCCTGGATAGAAATTCAGATCTATAGGAATGCATGAAGAGCCTCTAAAATGGTAAACAGAAAAGACTTCATACTGTACACTTTTTCTTCTAATTTTTCAAAAGTCATATTACTGGTAACCCAAATATTATCTCACTGCTTTGTGAGGTTTATAATGTACATATATATAATATATATAACAAGAATACAGAAAGCAATGCAAAGAGATGTAAGAAAAAGTTAGTTAAAATGAGTTACTAAAAAATTTTGACTAGTCCAAAAGAAGTCAGGAAAGGAGGAACAGAAAAACAAAATACCGAAAGCAAATAGTGAAATGCTATACCCAAGTCAAACCACGTCGACGTCACATTACAAGCAAGTGTTATCCAGAACTTAGCATCTACCATCACCATGGATCCTTGCTTTTTGTTTTTCCTAAAGTTAATTGCCTTATTTGTCCTATTAGATTAGTTTCTGTGTGGCCATTTGTAATTTTCCCCATACCTTAAAAAAGGCTCTCACACAATTTTCAGCCAGGCTAATCACATCCGTTAATATGTCAATTCCAGTTGTTAATTATTTTACTTTTGCAGGGAAGACATCTTCCCATGCATTATATTTTCTTCCATGTGGAGGGAGCTCTGTTCATTCCTAGCCTTTCTTTACACACACACACACACACACACACACACACACACACACAGGTGCACGCTTATGCATGCACACACACCACACACAGTACACGCTCATGCACACACACCACACACAGGTGCACACTTATGCACATACACCACACACAGTGCATGCTCATGCACACACACCACACACAGGTGCACGCTCATGCACACACACCACACACAGGTGCACACTTATGCACACACACCACACACAGGTGCACGCTCATGCACACACACCACACACAGGTGCACACACATGCACATACACCACACACGGTCCACGCTCATGCACACATACCACACATAGTGCACATGCATGCATGCACACACAGTCCATGCTCATGCACACACACCACACAGTGCACGATCATGCACATACACCACACACAGTGCATGCTCACGCACACACACCACACACAGTGCATGCGCATGCATGCACACACAGCACACACAGTCCATGCTCATGCACACACACCACACACAGTGCACACACATGCATGCACACACAGCACACACAGTGCACGTCTATGCACACACTGCCCAGGAGAGTGGAGGACTGACCTGACTGGTGAGAGTGAAGAAGAAATGGGTGTGCACGGCCCAGAGGTGGCTCCTCTTCTTCCTCGAAGGGGTGACTGTGTGCAGGACACACCCCCGTCTGTTCTCCAGGGTGGTCTCTGCTTGACAGAGGAGTCAGCCCCAGTGCAAAGGGGCTTCCTGTTACTGCAGCTCATTTTTATGGGTCAGTACTAGGAAGTGCACTTCTCTGAAGAGCTAAGACACGTTCACTAGTGGAAGTTTTGTGATAATAAAAGGGAATATTTTGATCTCAGAAAATTATAACCAGAGGCACTGTCTGTTGGAGCAGCTGCCCATTTACTAAGGTGAGCTGAAACATGTGATGTCAAATGAAACTGTCTGGCAGCCCATTAGTTAATCAGTGATGAAATAAGCGTGATCCATTTCTCACATTGTAGAAATAAAACCAGTCTCTTTTGTAATCGCCTGTTCATTGCATTTTAGCTTCTTTGTTATTCAAAAATTGTAAAAGTTGTCTGCCATATGTTACTGATAATTTCTCCCACTGCTTCCATTGCACTCCACCGCTTTGGTTCATTCATTTGCCGTGTGAGAGTTAACCCTTCACAGTTTCCAATGCTCAGGATGTAAAGTCTCTGCCTACATTTGTTTTCTCCCATATTAACATCTGTTATGGGGTAAACTGTGTCCCCCAAAAGAAGAGAGAGGGAAGCCCTAACCCTTAGCATCTCAGAGTGTAGCTATTTTGGAAATAGGGTGTTTGCAGATTTCACCATGTCAAGATCAGGTCACTGCTCTGGGTCCTAATCCAATATGACTGATGTCCTCGTAAAAAGGGGACATTTGGAGCCGGCACAGTTGAGGGAAGACGGCAGTGCAGCCATGGAGTCAGAGACTGGAGGGACGTGGCGATCAGCTGCCAAATGCCAAGTGCTGCAGAGCTCCCAGGAGCTGGAAGGGTGGGAAGGATCCGCCCCTCCAGGGGTCAGGGAGAGCAGGGCGCTGCTGATAGCTGGATATCAGATGTCCAGCCCCAGGATTGAGACAAGACCTTTCTGGGTTTTTTTCCTTTTATTGATTGATTGACTGATTGACAGGGTCTCCTTCTGTCACCAAAACTGGAGCACAGTGGCGCAATCATAGATTACTGAAGTCTCAAACTCCAGGGCCCAGGTGGTCCTCAGCCTCCCGAGTAGCTGGGACCACAGGTACACCACCACACCTGGCTAATTGTTTTTATTTTAATCTTTCATAGAGATGAAATCTTTCTTTCTTTCTTTTTTTTTTTTTTGAGACGGAGTCTCGCTGTGTCTCCCAGGCTGGAGTGCAGTGGCGTGATCTCGGCTCACTGCAAGCTCCGCCTCCCGGGTTCACGCCATTCTCCCGCCTCAGCCTCCCAAGTAGCTGAGACTACAGGCGCCCGCCACCACGCCCGGCTAGTTTTTTGTATTTTTAGTAGAGACGGGGTTTCACCATGTTAGCCAGGATAGTCTCGATCTCCTGACCTCGTGATCCACCCGCCTCGGCCTCCCAAAGTGCTGGGATTACAGGCTTGAGCCACCGCGCCCGGCCGAGATGAAATCTTTCTATGTTGCCCAGGCTGGTCTCAAACTCCTGGGCTCAAGGGATCCACCCTCCTTGGCCTCCCAAAGCGCTGGGATTACAGGCATGAGCCGGCGTGCCCAGCTGATGTCTGCTGCTTAAAGCCACCCAGTTTGTGGCACTTAGTTATGGCCGCCCCAGGAATCTGATACAATGTCTATTTCTAATTTTCAGTATATATGCTGCCAAAGCGAGCACAGCATCTAATTTCCACAGCAACATTTAAACACTGCATTTTGGGCTGGGCACAGTGGCTCACACCCGTAATCCCAGCACTTTGGGAGGCCAAGGCGGGCACATCACTTGAGGTCAGGAGTTTGAGACCAGCCTGGCCAAAGTGGTGAAACCCCGTTTCTACTAAAAATGCAAAAATTAGCCAGAGGTGGTGGTGCAGGCCTGTAGTCCCAGCTACTCAGGAGGCTGAGGCAAAAGAATTGCTTGAACCCAGGAGGTGAAGTTTGCAGTGAGCCAAGATCGTGCTATTGCGCTCCATCCTGGGCGACAGTGGGACGCTGTCAAACAGAATAAAGCAACAACAACAACAAAAAAACTACAGAAAACTACAGCATTTTGCATCCCTATTGTTTAAAAAGATATCTAATTTATCATATCTTAAAAATCATGAGTTCAACTCTATTTCTGCCTGAATTTGTGTTTTGCTTCACCCATCTCTTCCCTGTTGCTAACACGGATCTTTCTCCGTGAGCGCACACCCTCTGTGTTCCTCTCCCGCCTCTGTCCTTCCCTCCATTCCTGTCCTCTCTCTTTCCACCCTCCAATCTTTTTCTTTCTCTCTTTCCTGTGCTTCAGAGCATTTTCATCTAACGTTCTGCGGAGGCCCATGGTCAGAGGGAGTGACAGCTGTGCTTCCCCGTGAAAGGAATGGAGTAGGCGCCACGCAATGGGAGTGCCCACTGGACCCGAGCAGGAGTGAGTGATTTTCAGATTAACCTCCTCATCCTTCACCTTCCTCAGGGACAAGCTACTCGTGGCACTTGCTAAATTCTGCTTTGCTCTCTTGTGAGTTTTTTGCACAACTACTTCTTCCTGGGGTCTAAGCTCCTTGAGAAGCCTCGTGCAGCCCTTGGTGAGGCTGGAAAGGAGGATGCTACGGGGGCTGCAGGAAGGGGTGCATGTGTCTGAGCCTGCGGGGCTGGGGCAAGCTGCTTTGGGACGGGCAGTCTCCTCAGAGCCCTCCCCCGTAGCTGTGGGGTGTCGGGGGGGGGTGCCTGGTGCAAGTGCTTTGGCCAAGACTCTGTGACTGTCTGCCTGGCCACGCTTTCCCATCTGGGGTCAGATTCCCGAGGAGCCCGCGTGTGGGGAAGCCTTGGCTTTGGCGTTGTGAGAAGGCCCCGCGGGGAGCTGCCCTCAGTGAGCATCCAGAGAGGCATGCCAGGGACGGAGGATCCAGGGCCCCGGTGTGCCCGCTTCTCTCCCAGCCGGGGCAGGGTGAGGAGCTGGGAAGGAAACTGGAGCCTGGCCAGGCTCACGGGAGCTGCCTGCAGAGCTTGACAACCTGCCAAGGTTCCCCACGCCCACACCGGAGGTCTGACCACCAGGGGGAAACCTTCAGCCGGGCAGCACCTGGGGCAGGGGAGACGCGCGCCTGGTCGGGGCGAGGCCCTGGCCGCCACTTCCAGGGCTTGAGTGACACAAGGTCCCTGTGGGCAGGGGGAGGGTTTCGAATCAGATCTTTTGGACAGTCCGTGGTTCCTTATAAACTAACCCCTCCCGGCTAAAAGCCCTGACTTCCCAGGAGTGTCCACCGGCTTCTGTTTCCTTTTGTGTCTCTTGCTGGGACTACAGGCCCTGCACGCGTGTAAGCTCCTGACCCACGTCCTAGGACCACAGGCCCTGCATGCGTGTAAGCTCCTGACCCACATCCTAGGACTACAGGCCCTGCACACATGTAAGCTCCTGACCCACGTCCTATACGGCATCCAGCACGTGGCTTGGCACCAGGACATTGTCTAAAATTCTTCAAGAGTCCACACAAAGCAAATGGAGTCATAAAAATAAGACACAGAAAAAGAATAACATAGAAAATAAACCAAAAAGCAGTGAATCACGTACATTCGATGTTCTCCCCAAAGATCATATAGGACCCTCACCCTCTGAGATTCCCTCTGCCCGGATGCACCACTTGGTGGATGTGAGTGGCTGCGGGTCCCCAGAGATCACACAGGATCCTCACCTGCAGGTCCCCAGACATCATGCAGGACCCTCACTCTCTGAGATGCTGTCTGCCCGGACACGCTGCTCGGTGGGTATGAGGAGCTGTGGGTCCGCAGAGATCACACAGGATCCTCACCTGCAGGTCCCTGGAGATCATGGGGGACCTTCACCCTCTGAGACGCCATCTGCCCGGACGCATTGCTTGGTGGATATGAGGAGCTGCGGGTTCCTGGTTCCTGCCTGGCTGACATGTGGTGGTTCTCAGCAAGCCTGCTTGTCTGCTCTAGGCTGGGTGCCCCATCCTCCAGCGGCTGTCATGTGGCTGTGGGTGGGTCACAGCCACACGTGTTCCCAGTGGGATGAGCCCATGGGTGGGCTGCTCCTTGCCCACACCCGGCTGGCCCAGGCTGTCATCTTGCCCTGAGGACTGGCCCTGTGGTGTCCTGAGCTGCAGGGCCAAGGGCTCTGCTTCTTCCTGTGCTGAGGTGGCCACCCCCAATGGGTTATATCTGCAGCGCACACCCTCCATGAGGCACCTGCCCCCCAGCCTCTGCCTCAGGCCCTGCTTCCTGGAGCCCAGCCTAAGACATCAGTGGCCAGGAAGGCAAGGACCTGAGACACAGTGCCAGCCAGAGCAGCACTCCCGCCTGACTGGGGTCTGGATGTTCCGGGAGGCCCCTTGTCTCAGGCTTCCCCAGACCTTTCTCAGCAAATGAAGCTTCAATCTCTGGTTTGCAAGGTGATGGTTGGGGAGCCTGGTCTCACAGCTGCTGGACCCCCTGGATCACTGTGGCCTCAGTGTGGACAGTGGAGCCTCATGACCATCTCTGTTTTTCTTTGCTTTTGTCGGGTGTGGGTGTGAGATGGTTCAGACTCAGGTCACAGCCACAAGCTTCTGCGACTCGCAAGACTCCAGAGCACCGCGGTGGGGTTTCACCGCAGAAGCCATTTGGGAATGCGCTTGACTTGGGGTGTGTGTGTGTTTTTCCATTTTGAAAAATAAGGTCAATTTTAAAATTCTCCGACACTTTCTCACTTTGCTGAGTTTGATGGAAAAATTTTAGTCTCCAGCCTCTCCCTTCCACTTCAGAAGCCTGTGTGTCCCTTGTCTCAGTTGTTAGTGGATATGGGTTCTGAGAATGGTAATTAATTGTAACAATAGCTTAAGTAAGCCAGATATTAATCATAATTGGCAAAGGAAATTTGCTGTAAAGTGTTATATAATATAAGATCAAACAGGAGCAATCTTTGCCTAATTTGTTATTTTGTGCTGCCCGTGTTACCGTTAGCACAGTGATTAACAATTAACTGAAATTATTCAAATTACCAGAAATAATTTAATTATCGATAATTGTATATTGATGTATAATGACATATGCAACCAAACACTTAGGTGACTTGCTCAGGATACATTTCACAGCTTGTTTTTCCTTAAAAATGTCTTTGACTCACAATGAATTCTCAGCACTTCCATCAGTTAAATGGAAAAGCAAATTAATTGGACTGCGGGACTCTCTGGGAGTATTTCTTGCTTTTTCTCTTTTACTAGTGTACTTGTTCTTCAGTAAATGACTCGATAGTTTGTTACTTCCAGAGGAAGACAGTAACCACTAATAGATAGGAAAATGTACCTCTGGTTTACCAAACTCAGTCATAGTCACATTACAGAGTTAATTCTTAATGTTGTGAAAAACACCTGTGCCACGAAAATGTTAATGATCTCTTGACTGCATGGACGAGTTGCTTTCAGGAGTCTTAAGTTGCTTTCTAAATACTAATTAATTAAACCCAGCTTTCTGTGTCTGGCGATTACTGACTTTTGTCCTTTCTTTAGTCTACCCAAGCTGAATTTCTGATGATGCGATAAGACAAGAATGAAACAGAACCCAAAACATAAGCTGCCAGCCACAGTTCTGTGTGGAAATTGCAGCTTAGGAAGATTTTGTCACAATGAGATTGTAACCCCTGCTTCCCCTGGCCATACATAGGATTGAAGATGTAAGTACCTGGGGGACGCCAACTGCAGTATTTTACAACCTACTCTTCCAGTAGCTTTGGAAAAGGAAAAAAAAATCAGAGAATTGGGGCCCATAGGCGAGAGTGCAGCATGAACAATTTTCCATTAATCTGATACAGAGGGAGGGAGTCCAGGTGCAGCTCTGAGATGCAGGGGAACCATTCCCTGAGAGCTTTGTGTTTCCTTCCTATTAGCGAGCTCATGAATAAATAAACTCTCTGCCGGGCACCCATACCTCCAGCCTGCTTTGATTCAACACATTCCTTTGCTACTCTTTTCCACCCCAATCAGATTTCCTGAAATCTCGAGCCCAGTTACACCTAAGTAATTAATTTTTCACTCATTAGAATTGGTTTGGAATTCAGTGACACAGAAAAAAAATAAGCGAGGTCCTGGAAGTTAGGGTAAATAATGGTGATGAATTACCCGTCAGTAGACAGTAAAGCAAGACACAGAAACAGGTCCTCAAATACTAGTTGGCATGGTAATTAATTAATTGTTTAATTAGATACATGTTGCCGTCCCTCTGTGGAGCTCACAACACTGTTTTCGAGACTTGTCTAGGCAAAACTGTGGAGTAGCTCAAAAACGTGACTTTAATCCCTGATGGAAATTTCAGGGGTTTGGCAGAGCTTTTGAAGCCAACAGCCCTGGGAGTCTATTTGATTCATTCTAATAAACATCTACGGGGCACCTTCATTCCTGCCTGGACACACATTTGAACCAGGTTTTTACACTTATGAGCACATAGGATGGCAAGGCTTTCACCAATCACATGTTCTGCAAGGCTGCCCACAGGTGGAGCAGAATGGGACCCTGGAAAGGGCTGCTCCTCCCTGCTCCTGTGCTGGTCTGCATTTCCAGACAGAGGCACTATGCATCTGTGGTGTCAGTCAACACATGGGAGAATTACAGATAAGCCAGCCCCCAGATAAAACACACACATAAATTACCAGTCCCAGGGACAGCAGGTGGATAAAGAGGTGTGTAATTCCACAGGTGTGAGAGAATCTTTCTAATCAGGAGATTCAGGAAGGCCGCATGGAAGAAGTGGCGTTTGAGCTTGGACTGGACAGGGTGAAATTCCATGTACAGCTATGACTCAGGTTGCAGGGAAGGGGAGACAACAGGAGGGAGCACGTCAGAAAAACAGACACCACAGGTGGGGACTCTCCATGGACAGCTGGGAATTCTGTAGCTGAATCTCAGAGCATGAAAGAGACGGGAGGAACAGAAAGCGAGGGGAAATGTTTAGTGCAGGGCCGGTGAAACCGTTGATGTCAAATTAAGGATTTCTTCAGTTTGCAGGCTTAGAATCGTGGGTTGTACAGCAATGGGCCTGTGTTCTGTGCTAAGAGGGACTTTTTAGGAAGAGTGATCTGGCAGCCATGGTGGGAAAACTGGAAGGAGGCTCTGAAGGCCTGACATAGCTGGAGGTCTCGACAGGAGTAGGCAGTGAACAAGAGAAATGCTGTGGGTAGAAGTTCTTGAGGGGACTCAAAGTGAAAGGGAGGCTGCTCTCAGAAATAATGTACATGGGGGAGAGGATTGGTAGGCAGGATGATTTTGATTGTGGACAGCATGAATTTCAAGGAGATGGTAGGAGTTCCAGATAAAGTTGATACCTATCAGGCTCTTGGAAATGACAGTCTAAGGCTGAGAGCCCATGCTCACATGTGTAATATGTAGGTGCACAAAGGCCTGCTGAAAGGAACCATCACCTCAAAATCTGAGTTTACAATTGAGGTGTTTAATGCAAATTACAAGTTTTCTTTGGAACCCACATCAGTTATAGGATCATATGCAAAGGATTAAGGCCCATCTGCCCATTAAAAAGGGAATACACACACACACACACACACACATATATATTTTTTGAGACAGTCTCGCTCTGTCACCCAAACTGGAGTGAAGTGACGTGATCTCGGCTCACTGAAACCTCCATCTCCCGGTTTCAAGCGATCCTCTTACCTCAGCCTCCTGAGTAGCTGGGACTACAGGCATGTGCCACCACGCCTGGCTAATTTTTGGTAGTTTTTAGTAGAGATGGGGTTTCACCATATTGGCTAGGCTGATCTCGACTTCTTGACCTCGTGATCCACCTGCCTCGGCCTCCCAAAGTGCTGGGATTACAGGTGTGAGTCACTGTGCCTGACCCGGGAATATATATTTTTATTCTGATATTATCCTGCCCTAAATGGACTTGACACCATTTATTGCTTGGAATGTACAGTGCATCTTTACTATAATGAAATGAACTCAGGGCTTTGCTTTGAAGGCTGGGGTTTGAATCCTGGTTCTGCTCCCCTTTCTGTCTCTAAGGACTTGTATCTGTGACATGCAGGGGCTGTGTGGGATCTTCCCCACGGCCCCTACATTGCTGGTCGGTCTCTTTATCATGAAAAGGGGAGACATGACGGTGGGGCCACATGCTTGTGCCACCCGTGTCGTGACCTTGAACGCAGTCTTGAGGGAAGGATGAACCCACCGCGCACAGCAGAGGGAGGCGCACGGCTCTGGGCAGGAAGTGCATGAATTTCGGGGTTCCTGTTTCCCAGCTCATCTTCGAATGTCATTTGCGTCTCACAATTCCCCACTGAAAGGGCCGATCCCTACAGGAAATGCACACACCTCTGGCAGTTGCAGTCACTGCCAGATCCATGGGATGGGCAAAGGTGGGAGAGGCATGGACTCTGTCCTCCAGGCGCTTACACTCACAAAGAATACAGAGGAGATAAACGCAAGGTCAAACGTGATGAGGGCGGGAAGTGGCGGGTGGAGGAAGAGAAAGGAGAGAGATTGTTCTGGACGTGGGGTCAGGGATGGCTGTGGGTGGCACGGGCAGAGAAGGGGCAGGCTCTCCGGGGTGAAGGCCGGGAGCAGAGGTGCTGCGGGTCAGCCGCGTTGTCTGCAGGAGCTGGAGTGTGGAGGCCGCAAGGCTGCCTTGCAGGTGGCCCTGGCTGGTGGGGGCTCCAGCCGAAGCGGGTGGGGGGATGGGGGTAGGGGGGTAGGGAGGAGGGGGGTGGTGGGGAGGGACCTGTGTTCCTGCGGCCTACTCTGAAAGGGGAGTGAATGCAGCCGGGCCTCAGGGAACCAGCGCTGGCCAATGTCCCGTGGAGGACGGGGAGGCCAGGAGGTCTTTAGGAAGCTCTGGGCCTGAGGGAGGGGCCGGGCTGGGAAGAGGGGGTACAAGGATGAAAAGGAGGCCAGGTGGTCAGGGCTTTATACGACAGCCTGGGGAGGATGTGTGGCGACAGAGGAAGATGATGATGAAGACAACGGGGGCGGTTCTGAGAAGCAGGTAGATACTAAGAGCCATTGGAAGCAGCTGACTTCATTTAGGGTTTGTGGCGTTTGGGGTGCTTGGGGGCTTCCAGGGAAGTTTGCTCAGTGGACAGTTGGAGAGGCGAGGGCCTCCCCAGATGGTCAGGACTAGAGACACAGACGGGGCTTCAGCCTCGCCGAGGTGGCACTGAGGCTGGGAGCTGATGGCCCCACGAGGGGAAGGAAGGTGGGAACCCTGGGGCCTGCATCCTGTCCCGGGAGGGCTGGAGCCAGGCTTTTCGGGCCGACCTGGCATTTGGACATTAGGTTACCCAACCTTGTCCTCCCACCCCCTTTTCACAGATGGGGACACTGACCCCCAGGCAGAGGCTCAGAGTCGCTCAAGGTCATCTGCTGGTCGCTGCATTCGAAACTTCCAGCCTAGCGCTCCGTCTCCGCCTCTTAATATGTTCATTAGCAAAAAACCAGCCCTCCACGACCCGGGGGCACTGCGAGTTTCCGCGCAGACGTCAAGCTGCGGCTCCAGGACGTGATTTTCGCAGGCAGCCGGGAGGACCAGGCGCTGGGGCAGGGCCCGGAGGCTCCGCTGGACGCGCAGAGCCCAGGACAGACAAGACCGCCCCACCCCGCCCCGCCCCGCGGGCCCCGCGCCCCCCACCCGCCCCCGAGCGCGCCCCTGGGAGCGCGCGCTTCGCCGACGCGGCCGCGCGCCCCCGCCCCCGCGCGCCCCCGCGGCCCCCTGCGCGCGCCGCGCCCACCGCGCGCTCCCGCTCCTGCGCGTCCTCGCGGCCCCCCGCGCGCCCCGCCCCCGCGGCCCCGTGACGTGCGCGCGCAGAGACGCTCCCGCCGGGCCGGGGCCGAGAGCAGCAGGGCCGGGAGCAGCAGGGCCGGGGCCGGGGCCGCAGCGCCTGCGGGGGTGCCGAGCGCGCGCGGGGCGGGCCGGGGCGCGTGGGGCGCGGGGGCGCGCGAGGCGGCCGTGGCGGGGCCGCGCTGAGGAGACGCCGAGGGGAGGGAGGTCCCTGCGCGCCCGCCGCCCGCCTCCCGCGCCCGCGCCGCCGCCTCCTCCTCGGTGCGGTTCCGCCGGGCGCGAGGAGCCGCCGAGACCTCCGCCTGTGAACAAAGAGGAGGCCGTGCGGGGCGCGGCGCCCGCGGAGCATGGCGGACCGCAGCCTGGAGGGCATGGCGCTGCCCCTGGAGGTGCGGGCGCGCCTGGCCGAGCTGGAGCTGGAGCTGTCGGAAGGTAACCGGGCCCCCGCCCCGGGCCGGGCCGCGCTGTCACCGGGGAGGGCCGCGCGCGGAGGGCTGGGGGCGCGGGGCCTGCGGCGGGGCGGGGGCCGGGCCCGGAGGGGGAGGTGCGACCCCAGCCCAGAGCGTGCGCGCCCCCCGGACCCCCAGACCCCGCGCCCTGGGGAGGTTTGTGGGGCCGCGATTCTCCGCGCTCTCGGGGTGTCTGTGGGGCCTGTTATCCCCCGCGCTCTGGGGGTGTCTGTGGGGCCGCCATCCCCGGCGCCCTGGGATGTTTGTGGGGCTGCAATCCCACCGCGGATGTTTGTAGGGCCGCGATCCCCCCGCGCCCTGGGGTGTCTGTGGGGCCTGGGCGCCGCGCGGGGACGCAGGATGCAGCGGGCCCGGCGGGATCGGCCTTCCCGTGCGCTCTGCGCTGGAGCCGCGGCGTCCTTGGTGCAGCCGCGCGGTGCGCGCCACCTCCTCGCTGGCGGGTTCGGCCTGGAACGCCCGGCCTGATTTCAATGCGAAACTTGTCGTTGGACCCCGGGTTGGATCTCTGGCGCGGCCCGGGGGATCCCATCCCCATTGTTCGCGGGCGCTGCGCGGGGAAGGCTGGGCGGAATCGTCAACCTCTCCCCGGTCTGGGCTCCGGCCTCGCCGTCCTGGTCCTGTCGTAGGAGGGTTTGTGGCGGATCGGCCACCGCGGTCTCATGGAGGGTTGTGTACGCCTCTTATTTGCTCTTCATGGCGGAGATCATGTGCTCAACTGTCATAAGTTTCAGATCGGGCTTTGCCAGGTCTTTTTCCCAAAACCACTGAAGTTCCCAAATCTGAAATGTTTGATGTGTGTTTAGCCGTGTCCGGGCTCACCCTGGTCAGGCCATTCCTGTAACGTGGGGTGGGATGGGGGTGGGCCGGCGCGTCTCACATTTATATTTGGAGCAGTTTAGCATGGTGAACTTTTTTTGGGTAACGGTTTTGTGAGGGCCGGCAGCCAGAAAGTACATTCATTCGTGCCAATTTTCACCAGCAGGGAGGAGCTGGTGTTGACTTTATGTTTTCCTTTTTAACACTTTCAGGGCAGAGAAGGGAGTGAGCAGGGGCCGTAGTATGCAGCCAAATGCCTTTCCAGACTTATAGGGACGGGAAATGGTCCTGTTTTTCAGTTTCAGATGTGGGGTTCCACGAGGTGTGTCAGTGTCCTGTAACGTGACACAGTGGCGGGGAGGACAGAGTCTCCCAGGCCTGTGGGCTTGGCTGCCGCCCTCCCGAGGAGCCGAGGATGAGGAGTGCATGGCTAGGAGGCAGGAGAGGCTGTGTGCAGGGTTCGGTTGTAAACTGGCAAATAGAGTGTGCTGTGCAGACAGCTCGTTTGGCGGGTAAGGAGAGTATCATTTGCAAAAGGCCCATCCTGGTTGTCTGATTGTGTCAGCCTTGGGTAGGTTTCCTGGCTCGTGTCACGGCCCAGGTGCACCCCTGCCTGTAGCCGCCGTGCGCTGTCTCAGGACAGGGACTTCTGTGCTGCCTGCATCACACTGATGTGAAATGTCAGTGCCCCAACCATGCCATCTGAGCTCAGGCACCCCTAAGCTCGGCAGGGCGAGCCCCGTCTGAGTGTCCCCCACCCACTGCCAGCCCAGAAGTTGGACCCACATTTGTTCCTAGAGTGTGGGATGTCGCTGGGAACGGGTGTCCGGTGTGTCGTGCGTCATGGCCTTTCGAGGTGATGACACTTGCCTGTCAGTCGCTCTTGAAGGGTGAGTGATACCGTCTTGCTGCCCAGACGATGGCAAAGCCACTTTCGACGAAGGTGTGCTCAGCCGAATTCCCCGTGAACACCTTGCGTCTGTACAGGTTTTTTAAAAAGGGCTTAATGAGTTTCTTATTGAGCGAACAGGCAGAGAAAGAGGTGTGTGTGTTTGCATGCAGGAAGCCTAATTATGTTTTTTCCTTCTATATGAATCTTACTGAGACCTGAGCTACACATTTAAGAAGAAATCGTGAGAGGGTTGCTCCGTGGCTCCGTTCAGCCTCCCTGCGCCCTCCGGCCTGTGCTGGCCCCACTGCCTCATCTGTTCGCTGGATGGTCTTTGACTTTGCTGTGAAGTGTGGGTTTGCCCAGGTTGAGTTTATGGGGGTAGTGTTGTAAGGTCATTTGGAATTCTCTGTCTCATAACCACATAAAACAGTTTTACGGGCTTAAATTAGATGAATCAACTTGTTTTCCAGTATTGCTTAATAGAAACCCAAGAATTGAAGGATCAAAAATCTGTGTTTCTTTATGTTATTGGACTTCCAAAATTCCTCAACATATCTGCTTTCAGAGTGAAAGCTGAAAACAGCTGTTAATGCTGAATTATTTCCCATCTTCAATCAAAATTCAAGTGGAGAGAATTCTTTAAGTTAGTTGTCATCATTTTATTAAAATATCAGAAAATATTATAGAAACATATGTGGAATTTCCAGTGCTCATTTCCTACAGAGGAGGATGGAAAAAGTTCCATTTTAAGCACATAACGTAGACTGAAAGAAAGAGTAGAGCATTCCCCTGAGGTTCCTGCGTGGGCTGCCAGCCTGCGTGGGTCATACGTTGTCTAGGTTTCGAGACCCCGGTCTGGTTCTGCTGCACCCGCCTGCTGGGTGCCGTTACATGCACCTGCTGGCGTTCCGCTTTGTGGAGTTGTAGGCGCACTTCTTGCTGCGGGGCCGAGGGCTCCATCCTTCTTCCACTGCCTGTCCCTGCCCCGTGCCACCTGATGCCCCTTGCAGGGGAAGGCGAGGCCAGCTCACACCACAGAGCACGTGGCCAGCAAAACACAAGGACTCTCTGTGGGGAGAAGGGCTGGGCAGCGCTCGTGGGAGCTGACAGCCTCAAATCTGTGTGGGGATACATTCGGGGTGTAGGGTGAGAGGGGTCATCTCCTCACATACTTGGGTCTGAGTGTGAGCCAGGGAGGAGGCCACACAGGTAAGGAGGCCACACGGGTCGGGAGGCTGTGCAGGTGGGGACACTGCCGGTGGAGAGGCCATGAGGGTGTGGAGGCCCCTCGGGTGAGGAGGTTGTGTGGGTGGGGAGGCCACATGCAGGGAAGGCTTTGCTAGTGGAGAGGCCCCATGGGTGGAGAGGCCCTGCTGTGAGGGTACAGAGGCTCCACAGGTGAGGAGGCCCTGTGGGTGAGGAGGCCCCATGGGTGGGGAGGCCATGAGGGCGGGAGGCTAGACTGATGGAGAGGCCCCATGAGTGGAGAGGCTGTGAGGGTGCGGAGGCCCCACAGCTGGGAGGAGGCCCTGCGGGTGAGGAGGCCATGAGGATGGGGAGGCCTCCAGAGTGATCTGGAGCTCCATTCTGGGGAGGGTCAAGGAATGGGAGGGCTGTGGCAGCTGCTTTCTCATACTCCTTTCCCCAGAATATTTTCTTCTGCCTTCTCTTCCCTACATTTTTGCCCTTCATAATTGGGTATTCTTTTTTGTGGCTTTAAAGGGCCTAAAAACAATTTCATTAACAACTGATACTTTACGTGGAATTGCCAAATTGGAGTGGAAACAGAAAACTTCCCCATAAAGACAAACTCATGTCTTATTTATTTTTTATTTTTTGAGATAGGGTCTCACTCTGTCTCCCAGGCGGGAGTGCAGTGGTGTGAGCTCAACTCACTGCAACCTCCACCTCCTGAGTTCAAGTGGTTCTCGTGCCTCAGCCTCCTGAGTAGCTGGGATTACAGGTGCCCGCCACAATACCTGGCTAATTTTTGTACCTTTGTAGAGATGAGGTTTCACCATGTTGGCCAGGTTGGTCTTGAACTCTTTACCTCAGGTGATCTGCCTGCCTCAACCTCCCAAAGTGCTGGAATTACAGGCATGAGTCACTGTGCCTGGCTTCATGTCTTATTATTATTATTATTTTTAAAAAGATTACATTTAGCTGTTGATTCCAATTAGGAAGAAAGTTTCTCTGTTGACTGGTCACTGATCTTTTTGGGCAGTGTATGCTTCAGAAAGCGCTTTTTTCCATTTGTTTAGGAGGCGCTGAATTATTTTTAACTATAGAACTCGTGATATAGCCCTGCAAAAATTGTTGGTTTTTGGTGGAAGAGAAGTTTTGAAAAACAGGTGCCATGCTTTGCACTCTGTGGCTTTGGTCATTGTCAGTGTGTTCCATGCCCACTGACTCCATCCTCCATGCTCTGCTAATTAATGTAGCCGATTCCTTCAGTGATCAGATCTGCTCCCCAGCGGTGCAGCCTAATGTTTTCTCAGCAGGGGAGAACCTGCTCACGGAGCGGGGTGAAGGCTCGCACACGTGCCGGGTCTCCCTGCGTTGGTTGAGGGACCTGTGTGTGTGTGTTTATATATATATATATATATATATAATTTGTTTTTTTTTTTTTTTTTTTGAGACAAAGTTTCACTCTTGTTGCCCAGGCTGGAGTACAGTAGCGCAATCTCGGCTAACTGCAACCTCCGCCTCCCGGGTTCAAGTGATTCTCCTGCCTCAGCCTCTCAAGTAGCTGAGTCTACAGGTGCCCACCACCACGCCCAGCTAATTTTTTGTATTTTTAGTAGAGACGGGGTTTCACCATGTTGGCCAGGCTGGTCTCGAACTCCTGACCTCAGGTGATCCCCCTGCCTTGGCCTCCCAAAGTGCTGGGATTACAGGCGTGAGCCGCCCCACCCGGCTGTGTGTGTTACTATTAGCACATGTGAATATGTGTCAAGTGCAGAGACGTGGTCTGCACATAGCCTGCACGTTGCTGTCGCCAAAGAGGGAACCCTAAAACGACGGCCCAGTGGGGGGTTTGTAGGTTTTGGGGGTGGCTTTTTCAGGGCACTTGGCACAAGGTCACAGACGTGTGGCTTTCGAATAGAGTTCTGTCCCCTGCGTCCCCCAGCCCTATGCATTTCTTGGAGG
This sequence comes from Macaca nemestrina, assembly GCF_043159975.1. NCBI lineage: Eukaryota > Metazoa > Chordata > Mammalia > Primates > Cercopithecidae > Macaca > Macaca nemestrina. Next base: position 143,569,388 of record NC_092133.1, read on the forward strand.
TTCGACCCTGCACAGTGAGGAAGACACACTTGTGTAAGAGCTGACCTGAGGGCTGCCTTTCAGAGCCTAAGAGGAGGCCCTGAGGACTCTGTACACATTATTTTCGTTGAAAAGAAATAGTTTACTCTGAAAAACAAATGTGCAAAAGCCAAGCCTCACTGAGCCTCATGGACAGTTTGTTGTAACTGGGAGGAGGGCGGGAGCGTCAGTGGGTTCAGGAGGGTGAGGCCTTCTTGGCCAGGTAGCCTTGTTAAATCTATCTGAAAGTCACAGATAACTAAGTATCAAGTCGTCACAGATATTTAAGTATCCGGAATGAGATGGCTACGGAAAACATGAAAACATCGTTACTGGTTACGTGCATGATGCATCCAAAACATTGTTACCTGCACAGTGGCAGCACTGATATTTGTGGGTTTTGAACGTGTGGACTGGAGTGTTAAGAGCCCTTCAGAGTTATGACAGTAGTTTGATTTGAATGTTCTTTTCTTGGCGAATAAATGCTGTACATTGAATTTACCCAGGAAACTAGGAAGGTGAACCCACGCGAAGGACACAGGCCTGTGGGCTGCTCCAGGCGCCCTTAGGGCGTTGCAGGGCCTGAGCCATGCGCTTCCTGCTCAGCCTCCTGAGAGCCGTGACGGCGTCTCTGTTCTGCCTCACACTGGACCCGCTAGTTTCATATTCTTGTTATGGTTCCGAGGCTACAAGCGGTTGGATTCTGTGAGACACTCTCTGTCTTCCTCCTCCGGCTGCTTTCAAATGGGTCGTCTTTTTTTAGAACTGATTTTTTAAGCAGTGATTGATGGGGTGAGTTGTAGTGCTGTCCTGAACTGCAGAGGGAGCGCACTGAGGAACCTGGGTTTTGATGCTGTGCACATCAGCTGAGTCACCAGCCCAGGGCCCCGTCAGTCCCATTATTAAGCTCATTTCTTGCTCTTCTCATCGTTACTCAGACGCCTTAAAAAAAAAGCAAACTCCTGCTTGCCGTCACTGGCTGTTTGGCAAATGGGTGTTTACCCTGGAAAGAGGGGCATTTTGTCCTCTGGAACGTCTAAGGTGCCCTTTGGTGAGGTGGTCTGTTTCTGACCACTCTATCCCGTGGGTGTCCTTCCTGCTTCCACCTTCCCTTTCCGAACGCCTCCGCCTCCAGGGCTTTGACTTTCCTTCTGTGTGTGTGCCACGCAGAGGTTATGACTGTTGTGCCAGTGCCCTGTTTTTTTTTTTCTGCTGAGGGCCCAAAACTTGCTACATCTCAAAAGAAGCAATTGCATCCATTTGTTTGCGATGAGCATAAACAGTGCCCTTTAAGGGAGACTAATTGGTAAACCCGGCTGCTGTGGGTAGAAAGACAGAGGTGGCAGCGGAACGAGGGCTCTGCCTCTTCGGAGCCTGCACAACTGTCCTGCTTTCTTTCTTCAGTATCCAGTAGGGGGGTTAATAAGCCCTTGAAACCAACAAAGCAGGAAAGTGCTAAGACAGTGAGTTGTGAGATTTAAAATTACAACCAGCAGCCTCTTATTCTTCCTTCACTGGGGGTTGCCGCTTCGTTTTGGGGCTGCAGGGTATGTTTGGCAGCGACACCGGCCCTTTGTGCTGTGCGACTCATGAATTGAGATAGTTCTTTACTAAGTGTTTTGTGCAGTAGGTATGAAAATGGGGAAAGAGGGAGCACTGTCCGGGGCGGAGAGGCGTGGAGAGACGCTGTGATACACAGTGAGTCCTTTTCTTCTGGGCTCCTGGTTTTACATCTTTTTTTTTTTTTTTCTAATGGCTTGAAAGATGGTTTTTGTGTCTTAATTAAAAGATTGAAGACTGTAGGCCAGACCCAGACTAATTCCATTGGCATCAGAGAGAAGGATTCTTTACATATTTATCTATAGGCATAATTGATTTTTTTTTTTTTGCTGAATTATCTGGTTAGTCATTACATTAGAGAAGTAATATTAAAAATTAAAAAATAAAAAATGTATCTGTAAACACATCCCCCTTCCATTCCAGTCTTGGTCTCTGTGTAATTTTAGAACCTTGAGCCATGATGTACATAGAGTTTATATTCTTTTAATATCTTGCTACTTCATTGTTATAATGTTTAATCTCTGGGTTGATGTATCACGGGTTACTTGACCGTTTCTTACAGGTGTTTGGTTTAGTTTTTTTCCCCCTTAACGCTAATGTAAATTTGAGTGTTTGGCTGGTAGTTTTAGCAGGATTTAAGGCAGAGCCTCAGATAGGGTGGTGGATCGATTTATAGTCCCTAGTTTGAGGAGGGAGGTGGCAATCTGCCCTTTCTTCTAAAACTGATATGTTAAATCACAATGGACATTTACTTGATTTTGAGCACTTGGGACTCCCCTGGGGTTCACTGGTATTGCAAGGTCAGGGCTGCTGGAGAGGCCCCCAGCGTGCCCAGTGCAGGGTCCTGAGCGCATTGCTGCAGGATGGAAGCCCTGGGCTTTGTCCTCCAGTGGCCGTCGCTCTGGGAAGAGCTGGCTGCTCCAAGAATGAGGTCTATGCTCTGAAGCCCACAGTCAGCAGACCAGCAAAGGTCAGCACAGATGACCTTATATGAATCATTCATTTAACAAGCATTCATGGAATACACATTCCATGCAGTTGGAACTTAGAGTGGAAGGCCATCAGCTCACTGTTGTCTGAGCAGAGCTTCGTCCCTGGGTCCCTGTTGAACTTAGAGTGGAAGGCCATCTGCTCACTATTGTCTGAGCAGAGCTTGGTCCCTGGGTCCCTGTTGAACTTAGAGTGGAAGGCCATCAGCTCACTGTTGTCTGAGCAGAGCTTGGTCTCTGGCTCCCTGTCATAGCCTCCGCTCCTAGGAGGTGCACAGTGAGTGTTGGGGGACCCTCCACATGCACAGTTGCCGAACAAGGACCCCTCCCAAGAGCGTCAGCCCTGGGCCCTGAGCTCTGAAGAAGAGGAAGGCATTCCTGGGGCCGACTTCCTTTCTGGATACTGAGCTCTGCACAGAGAGAAACTCTTCTGCATTCACTGCAGTGAAATTCATAAAACAAATAACACTTTAGAGACTGGGGCCTGCATTCCCCAGAATTTCCATGGCCACAGGTGGTGGCTGCACCATGCAACTGGAGTCTGCGTTCCCCAGAATTTCTGTGGCCACAGGTGGTGGCTGCACCATGCAACTGGTGTCTATGTTCCCTGGAATTTCCGTGGCCATAGATGGTGGCTGTACCATGTGACTGGGGTCTGCATTCCCCGGAATTTCTGTGCCTGCAGGTGGTGACTGCACCGTGCGACTGGAGTCTGTGTTCCCCAGAATTTCTGTGACCATAGGTGGTGGCTGTACCGTGTGACTGAGGGTCTGCATTCTCTGGAATTTCCATGGCCATAGGTGGTGGCTGTACCATGTGAATGAGGGTCTGTGTTCCCTGGAATTTCCATGGCCATAAGTGGTAGCTGTACCATGTGACTGAGGGTCTGTGTTCCCCGGAATTTCTGTGGCCATAGATGGTGGCTGTACCATGTGATTGAGGGTCTGCATTCCTGGAATTTCCGTGGCCATAGATGATGGCTGTACCATGTGACTGAGGGTCTGCATTCCCTGGAATTTCTGTGGCCATAGATGATGGCTATACCATGTGACTGAGGGTCTGTGTTCCCCGGAATTTCTCTGGCCGCAGATGGTAGCTGTACCATGTGACTGAGGGTCTGTGTTCCCTGGAATTTCTGTGGCTGCAGATGGTGGCTATACCATGCAACTGAGCTCTGCATTCCCTGGAATTTCCGTGGCCACAGGCGGTGGTTGCACCATGCGTCAGGTCCTCTGTCTCAGGAGTTGGTGCCATTGTCTCTGTTACTCCCTTGCCTGACCCAGAGCGGCAGTTCCTGACTTTATCACTCCCAGGAAACACACAGGCATCTGTTTTGGATCCTTGTTTTATTTCCCCATCCCCTTTCTCATCAAAGGGAAATTCACATCCCTCTAAAGCTGAAAATGGTGTGGGGCCCCCTGGTGGTCTTTCCAAGGCATTATCAGCAGGTAAACTAGACCGTATGGGCCAGTGTACCTGAAATGAAAACAGAAAGGTAAGTCATGTCACTAAGCTTTGCTGGGAGATTCAGGGTCTTTGTCAGTGACAGAATCATCCAAAGTAAGTTGTTTGTCCACTGCAGATGGACACGGTTAGCTGTATCGGGATTAAACTTACCCAGTGTCGACAGAGTGTAGCTTAATCCTCATGGAAGGGTGTCAAGTACATTGAAGAATAGCTGCCGAGCCTGCTATTGTTGGGAGAGGGGCAGGTGCATCTCTCGCTTAGCCCAGTGCTGCAGGAGGCCAGGCTCACGTCAGGCTGTATGTGTGAGCAGGTTGGATTTTTAGCACTCTGGGACGGTAAAGCACAAACATCTATTTTTAACTTGTGGGTGACCTTCTTCTGTGCTGCTTGAGTCTCTGTGGGCCTTTCTCTGTTTCCTTCCTGAGGAGTCTGTGCCAGGGTCCCAACCGCTCTCTGGGCTGCACCTCCGCGCCTGCCCAGTGAGGAGCCTCCTCCTGGTGGCTGTGGGACTGGGCTGGGCCCACACTGTCAGCATCGTCCGGGGTAAGCAAGCCCGTCCCTCCACACCTCAGTGTCCCCAGCTGTTGAACAGGGCTAATCAACTGACCGTCAGGATTAATGGGGATCAGATGCGCTCATCTCATAGCCCTGTTTGGTAAATAGCCACTTCCACTCTGTCCTCCAATGTGCTACTCTAGACTTTTTCTTTGCCTCCATTTAGCCAGGTGATTCGAGGTGACAGTGACTATCAAGAGGGACATACAGAGGAAATCAGTGGAAGAGAGCTCGAGGAGCAGACATGGGCACACGGAGCACAGTGCGGGGAGCACGAGTGCAGGGAGCATAGGCATGGGGAGCACAGATAGGTGTGGGGAGAACGGGTGTGGGGAGGATGGGTGCGGAGAGCACAGACAGGTGTGGGGAGCACGGGTGCGGGGAGCACAGAGAGGTGTGGGGAGCACGGGTGCGGGGAGCACGGGTGTGGGGAGCATGGGTGCAGGGAGCATAGGCATGGGGAGCACAGATAGGTGTGGGGAGCATGGGCGTGGGGAGGACGGGTGGGGGGAGCACGGGTGTGGGGAGCATGGGGGTGGGGAGCATGGGCGTGGGGAGGACGAGTGCGGGGAGCACGGGTGTGGGGAGCACGGGTGCCCGGAGCACAGGTGTGGGGAGCATGGGTGTGGGGAGCATGGGTGCTGGGAGCATGGGTGTGGGGAGCACGGGTGCCCAGAGCACAGGTGTGGGGAGCACGGGTATGGGGAGCATGGGTGCGGGGAACACAGGTGCTGGGAGCACAGGGTATGGAGAGCATGTGTGTGCTTGCTCTGCTCTGACAGATGCTGCCGAGCACATACTCTGTGCTCAGATGGGTCAGAGCTTCAGTACCTCTTTTTTTAAAAAAATTCTTTCTTTTTTTAAAGATAGGACTTCTCTCTTCCTGGTGACCCCTTTTAGTCGATACTCTTTTAAGCCTGCTTTTCCAGAGGAAAGCTAGGAAGGATGGCCTATATAGGTTCCAGTCTGGGCATATCTGGAAGAATGGCCTGTTTTAGGTTTGAGTCTGGCGTACCTGGGGACATCTTTGAACCTCCACTCAGCGTCCCAGCACCACGTGTAGAGGCTCCCCAAATGTCTGCTGGGACTTTACCCTCTGCTCAGGGATGATGAAGAGCAGAACCTCACCCTGCCACGACCTCTGGGGTCCTCCTTCCTGGAGGGCAGTGCCTTGGTGGCCAGTGTGTGTAGGAGGCTGGGCTGGCACCTTCGGGCTATGCTCTGCAGCGGGGGCTCGTGACACAGGGCATTCTTGTGTTCTGCACAGGGACTGGTGATGTGGGGCATCCTCGTGCACTGTGGACCATGTGGGGTGCACATGAGCCAGACAGCTCCTGGAATTCGGAGTCTGGCTGCATCTCAGGCCACCCACCTGTCTGTGGCACTTCTGGGGGATTGTGGGGACCGTATGAGTCTGTGTCCCCACCCTCACTGGCTGGACACCTGTGCCAGGCTGGGGCTTTATGTTTCACAATCCCCTGTTCCGAGTTGTGTGAATGTTTATTTTCATTACCTACTCTTATAAGCTTTCCTTTTTAAAAAAAAAATCAGAGACAGACTTTGAAGTCCCCTGGCCCCACCCTTTGTGGACCTAATGGTATTGCAGAAATTATGGCTTCAATTATGTATAATAACTGGGACTACTTTAAAAGAAATGTAAAGGAACAAGGTGGAGTGGCCATTTCAAGCGGTACAACATGCTGGATTCTTAAGTGAACATTATCAGGCTTTCAACACATTTTCTCTTTTTATTTACTTTGGAGAATATAATGGATGCTCAGAAGTTGTTGGAATTTAGTAACAGGAAGTCATCCTTAAGGAGCTATTTAAGCAAGGGGACAGTTGGAGTAAATGTAAGTTATGAACACACGTATTCCAAACCAGAGAAATAAAAGCATCAACTGTGCTGGTGTTGAAACTTGGTTGCTAGTGTGTCTTTCCTGCCCACAGTGACTGTGGCAGTGCTGTGGGCAGGAAACTCTGGAAAGAAGACTTGGTGCCAGTGGTAGTTTTTGTGACGATTCATTTGCTTTCAGCTCAAGTGACTATAGTCTTATTTGCAAATGGCTAGGTCTCCACCAATGGACCACAACATTGACATAGGACAAATGAGAAATAGCCCTTGGGTTTTTAACAATTATTATTTTTAATGGACACATTATAGTACATATCCATGGGATACAGTGTGATATTTCAATACATGTTTATCATGTGTAATTAGCAAATCAGGGTAATTAGCATGTCCATCATCTCAAACATTTGTCATTTCTTAATGCTGGGAATATTTAAAATCCTCTCTGCTAGCTGCTTGAAAATATACAATAAATTGTAAACCATAGTCACCCTACAAGGCTATAGCACACTAAATCTTACTTTTACTGTCTAGATGTAATTTTGTATCCATTAGCCAACCTCTCCCTTTCTCCCTTCCCGCCACCCTTTCCTGTCTCTAGAATCCACTGTTCTACCTTCCGACGGTAGAATATAATTTTCCTCATAGAGATATTTAACCCTCTTGGTTAGATTTCTTCTAAGGTATTTTTATTTTTATTTTATGTTTTTGTAGCTAAATGGGATAGCTTTCTTGATTTCTTTTTCCACTGACTCATTGTTGGTCTATAGAAATGCTACTGATTTTTATATGTTGATTTTGTATTCTGTAACTTTATTGAATTTGTTTATCAGTTCAAAGATATTTTTGCTGGAGTCTTTTTTTTTTTTTTTTTTAAATATATAAGAGCATATTGTCTGAAAACAGACAATTAGAGTTCCTCCTTTCCACTTTGGGTGCCCTTGAGTTCTTTCTCTTGCCTGACTGCTCTTGACTAGGACATTCAGTGCTGTGTTGAATAGGAGTGGCACAAGTGGGCGTCCTTGTCTTGTTACAGATCTCAGAGAAAAAGCTCTTAGTGTTTCCCCATTCCCCATTAGCTGTGGGTTTGTCACATATGGCCTTTATTGTGTTGAGGTATGTTTCCTTCAGTGCCTAATTTGTTGAGACTTTTTATCATGAAGCAGCATTGAATTGTATTAAATGCTTTTTCTGTATCTATCGAAATGATATTATGGTTTTTGTCCTTAATTCTGTTAATGTGATGTAGCGTGTTTATTGATTTGTGTTTGTTGAGCCATCCTTGCATCCTGGGATAAATCCCACTTGATCATGGTGTGTAATCTTTTTGATTTGCTGTTGGATTCAGTTTTTTAGTATTTTGTTGAGATTTTTGCATCTGTGTTCATCAGGGATATTTACCTATAGTTTTCTCTTTTTATTGTGTCTTTGTCTTATTTTGGTATCAGGGTAATGCTGGCCTTGAAGAATGAACTTGGCAGAATTCCCTCCTCTTCAATATTTTTGGAATAGTTTGAGAAGAATTGAAATAAAAATTTATAGAATTCAGCTGTGAAGCCACCTACTCCTGGGGTTTTCATTGTTGGGAGACTTTTTATTATTACTTAGTCATACATGTTACTCATTATTGGTCTGTTTAGGATTTCCGTTTCTTCTTGGTTCCATCTTGGTAGGTTGTACATGTCCAGGAATATTTCCATTTCCTCTAGGTTTTCCAATCTGTTGACATACAATTGTTCAAAATAGTCTCTAACGATCCCTTGTATTTCTGTGGTATCAACTGTAATTCTTTTCTGTTTCTAATTTTATTTATTTGGGATTTCTTTTTTTTTTCTTATTGTAGCTAATGGTTTTTTCTATTTTATTTATCTTTTCAAAAAAAACAACATTTTTTCTTCATCTTTTATATTTGTTAGCTTCAATTTTACTTAGTTCCTCTTTGATCTTTGTTATTTCTTTTCTTCTACCACTTTTGGATTTGATTTGTTCTTACTCTTCTAGCTCATTGCAGTTCGTTGTTAGGTTGTTTATTTTAAATCTATTTTTTAAACGTAGGAGTTTATTGCTATAAACTTTTCTCTTAATACTGCTTTTGCTGTATACCATAGGCTTTGATATGTTGTGTTTTGGTTTTCATTTGTTTCAAGAAATTTTTAAATTTCCTTCTTAATTTCTTCATTGACCCATTGGCTATTCAAGGGCATATTGTTTAATTTCTATGTATTTATACAGTTTTGAAAGTTCTCCTTGTTGTTGTTGTTTTTTTTATTTATTAAACTTTATATTCTGGGGTACATGTGCACAATGTGCAGGTTTGTTACATATGTATACATGTGCCAAGTTGGTATGCTGTACCTATTAACTCATCATTTACATTAGGTATATCTCCTAATGCTATCCCTCCCCCCTACCCTCACCCCACAACAGGCCCCGGTGTGTGATGTTCCCCTTCCTGTGTCCAAGTGATCTCATTGTTCAATTCCTACCTATGAGTGAGAACATGTGGTGGTTGGTTTTCTGGCCTTGCGATAGTTTGCTGAGAATGATGGTTTCCAGCTGCATCCATGTCCCTACAAAGGACATAAACTCATCCTTTTTTATGGCTGCATAGTATGCCATGGTTGTTATCTGCCACATTTTCTTAATCCCGTCTGTCATTGATGGACATTTGGGTTGGTTCCAAGTCTTTGCTATTGCGAATAGAGCCGCAATAAACATACGTGTGCATGTGTCTTTATAGCAGCATGATTTATAATCCTTTGGGTATATACCCAGTAATGGGATGGCTGGGTCAAATGGTATTCCTAGTTCTAGATCCTTGAGGAATTGCCACACTGTCTTCCACAATGGTTGAACTTGTTTACAGTCCCACCAACAATGTAAAAGTGTTCCTATTTCTCCACATCCTCTCCAGCACCTATTGTTTCCTGACTTTTTAATGATCGCCATTCTAACTGGTGTGAGATGGTATCTTATTGTGGTTTTGATTTGCATTTCTCTGACGGCGAGTGATGATGAGCTGTGTCTGTTGGCTGCATAAATGTCTTCTTTTGAGAAGTGTCTCTTCCTTGTTGTTGATTTACAGCTTTATTCTGTTACAGTCTGAGAATATCCTAGATGTTATTTCAATTTTAAAAAAATGTATTGAGACTTCTTTTGTAGCCTAGCATGTGGTTGATTCTAGAGAATGTTCCATGTGCTGAGGAGAAGAATGTGCATTTTGTATCTGTTGGATGAAATGTTCTGTAAATGTCTGTTAGGTCCATTTGGTCTACACTGTACTTTAAATTTGATATTTTGTTGTTATTTTCTGTCTAGATGATCTCCAGTGCTGACAGTGGGATTTTGAAGCCCCTACTATTGTTGTGTTGGTGTCTCTCTGTCTCTCTCTCTCTCTCTATAAATATGTATATATAAATTTATTTGAGACGGAGTTTTGCTCTTGTTGCCTAGGCTGGAGTGCAGAGGTGCAATCTCGACTCATTGCATCCTCCACCTCCCGAGTTCAAGTGATTCTCCTGCCTCAGCCTCCCAAGTAGCTGGGATTACAGGCATGTGCCACCATGCTGGGCTAATTTTTTGTATTTAGTAGAGACAGGGTTTCACCATGTTGGCCAGGCTGGTCTTGAACTCCTGACCTCAGGTGATCCACCTGCCTCCACCCCCCAAAGTGCTGGGATTACAGGTGTGAGGCACTGCACCCGACCTCTCTCTCTATTTAGATCTACTAATATTTGCTTTATATATCTGGGTGTTTTGTTGTTGGGTGCACATATACTTGTAATTGTTGTATCCTCTTGCTATGTTGATCTCTTTATTATATAATTACCTTTTTGTCTCCTTTTTACAGTTTTTGACTTAAACTGTGATTGGTCTGAAATAAATATAGCTACTCTTGCCCACTTTTGATTTCCATTGATGTGGAACATGTTTTTCCATCCTTTCACATTTAGTCTATGTGTGTCTTTATGGCTGAAGTCAGTTTTTTGTAGGCAGCATATAAGTTGTTTTTTCTTGTTTTAAATCCACTCAGCCCGTCTATATCTTTTAATTGGGGTGCTTGGGGTTATTTTGCTATTGATATCACAGTCCAGACATTAAGATTTTCTCACCTAGTTACTTGTACACAAATTAATATGAAAAGGAAGTAGAATTTTTCTTTTGTCCTTCTGAAGATAATGATGGATTATTATTTTGATTTCTTACAAGTGAGGGACTCACCATGCCTGTTGGAATTTTAGAATTTCTTTCTTGTTATTAGGAACAGCAATGATCTGTAATGGGTTCCTGGAATCATCCAGTGATGGTCTGAATATCTTAAAAGTTTCTTTTCATGTCTCCTTTTCTATTTCTCCCCTAGTAGCCATGCACCCGGGGCAGGAGATGGCCTTACATTTCCTTGGTTTCTTGATGATTTCTTAGGTTTAGTGTTTGACACAGTTAGGATTCTGGAAAAAATCAGCCCTTCTGGGAAGTAAGTCAAACAAGGACTTTCTGGTGGCGTTATACAGGTTTCCCATGCCCCATGAGTACAGGACTAGCTCCCTGGGAAAGGAGTATGGGCACATGATGGCAGGGAGCCATTCTTGGATGGTCCCATCTTTCTGCAGGAATTCTCATGCAGGGAGAAGCAGCACGTGGTGACGGAGCTGGTAGGGATTCTGCTGATAGTTTTGATCGTTATGATTTGCTCCTGAAAGGTGATGTGGAATGAAGTACAATATTTAGAATGCTGACATTCCTTGAAACAAAGATATAGAAAAAATCTTATAATTGCAGGGTGCCTTGTAGTTTTCAGCTGCTCTCATGTGGATCCTTCTCTATCCTTCTGAAATGCTTTCCCAGGAGAGAGCATTGTTCTCTTTTTATAGATGAGGAGCCTGGGTTTCAGATGGTTAGGAATTCAGCGCAGGCATTGGAATCTTTGGTTTCCTGAAACATTTTCTATTCAAGTATAGACCACGTGGCCTCTAAAGGCTGGCTCATTCTTAACACCACGATTGGGGATCCAGCCTCACCTCTGGGGTGAGTGGCAGGAACTCCACAGCCATCCTGGGTGCTCTGGGGTGGGGTGGCTGAGCTGTGGCAGCCCCTCCCAGCTGAGCAGCAAGGCTGGGGAAAGCTCATTCCATTCCCCTTGGTTCTAACCAGGTAGATGCTTACACTGCACATTTCCTTAGCTGGGAACCTTTAGAACTTTACATTTAAATCTAATCTGTGATCCAGGGGGTAGATACATGGGTATTCACTGTATAATTCCTAAATTTTTTGTATGTTTAAAATTTTTTTTATGTGTGTCATGGACGACAAAAGAAATGCAACCTCTTTGAGTTAGGTTTTCTGTATAGCATCTTCTAGAATCAGGAGGCTGGACAGGGTTTAGTTTCATCAGAAATCTTAATCTTTCTGGTCAAGAGACGGCACTGTTAAATTCTTGGTTGTGTGGTTTCTGGGAAAGAAATATTCTAAATGAGTTCCAGGAATCACTTCTGTGGCGTTTCTACAGGAAAAGTGACCACTCTTGAAGCTTCACTGTCACTGACAAGAATGATTGTGACGGTTTCTAAGCAGTCACCAGCCAATCTTTAGTTCTTTTATGCAGAGTGCTTTTATTCCAAGTGAAGTACCCTTCTGTTTAATGGTGACCTCCAGTTATTACAGGGATTGCATCCGCATTTGATGGACGTGAACCTGCTCATCTCTGGCTCCCCAGCTTCACGTCCGGGGTGGGTGGCAAGAGTTCCACAGCCATCCTGAGTGGTCTGGGGTGGGGAGTCCCTAGTGGGAGTGGGGCCGGGAGGTTCCCATCTGATGTTCCACACTGGCGCGGGCGCCTCTCTGCCCTGTTTCCTCTGTCCGTGCCTCTGTGGTTTCCTCCTTCCTGCGCCTGTGGCCTGTTTTCTCCGCGTGCCTCAGTGGCGCGTTTCCTCCGTCTGTGCGTCTGTGGCCTGTTTCCTCCGTCCTTGCGTCTGTGGCCTGTTTTCTCCGGGGGCGTGCCTCTGTGGCGCCTCCGTCCATGCGTCAGCGGCGTTTCTTCCGTCCCTGCCTCAGTGGCGTTTCTTCCGTCCGTGCGTCGGTGGCGTTTCTTTCATCTGTGCGTCTGTGCGTCTTCTCCATGCGTGCGTCTGTGGCGCTTTTCCTCCCTCCGTGCGTCTGTGGCGCTTTTCCTCCCTCCGTGCGTCTGTGGCGCTTTTCCTCCCTCCGTGCCTCTGTGGCCTGTTTCCTCCGTCCATGCGTCTGTGGTGCTTTCTCCGTCTGTGGATCTGTGGCATTTCCTCTGTGACTCTGTGGCCTGTTTTCTCCGACCACGCTGAAGACCGTCGCTTCTCTCTAGTCACCACTTACTGATCGCTCCCTGTGTGCTGAGCCTGTGTCAGGCGTGTGGCGTGTGTCACCTGTGTGGCAGGGGTTTGCGTGACACACAGGGACACACGCTTGGGGAGCCGCAGTGATGGGGTCATAGCCACGCAGCTCAGCCCTCGGTCTGAGGGGCTTGGTGCCCACCCAGCTCTTCCCGAAGTGGCCTCGGGGCAGATCCCAGCTCTGCTTTGTCTCCTGGAGGCACCTCATGAGGTAAATTAAGCAAATCTAAGGTAGGAAGCAGTTGTGAAATGAGACCTGGTTTCAGGTGTGTGTGGTCATTTCTCTTTACATGTTTACTTCATATACCCCAAATGATACACTTTTCCACCTGGTATACCAATTAATTACCAGCCATTACTGGTACAAAATTCCGTGAAGGATATTTGAGGAGGGCACAGTCTCAAAAACATGCTTTATTTTCACAGCTGTGATTTGCATGATAAACCTGTCAGGACTGTAACTTTCTTTTGTTATCTTATTTTTATTTTTAGACCCTTGAGAGGAAGTTATTTAGTGATTACTTATAATTGTGAAAATAATCTAATGATTAGAGAATCTCATTAGAACAAGTATTATATTTTCTGTTCCTTGTGTAAATGAAATAATCTTAATCCAGGCTGGTGTTGGTAGGAATGGTCATGTTTAAAATGGGTAAGATGTTTATGTGATGTGTGGCCCTCCCCTATATTGTCTCTGGAACATTCCAGAACATCCATCTCAGTTCTCACTTGTTGACACCCTACCCTGTTTTGTGATTATTCTTGTTTGCATCAGAATTTTGAATCCACGTACCTGAGATGATACTTACATATGCATGTACACATGCATGTGTGTGCATGTGTGTATGCGTATGTATGTGCATGTACGTGTGTCCATGTACACGTGTATATGCATGTATGTGTGTGCATGTGTACGTGTGTATATGTATATATGTCTGTGTGTGTACGTGTATGTGTGTACGTGTATGCATGTATGTGCGTATGTGTGCACACATGTATGTATACACACATGTGCACAGTGCATGCATGTGTGCACATGCACACGTTTTTGCCTGTATGTGTATGCACATATGTACACATGTGTGTACATGTGTAGGTATGTGTATGCATGTGTGTGCACACAGATATACCTTTTCCTTTCATACAGGCTGTTTTGAGTATTGTTGTTAGGCAGTGACAACTTTCCGTTTCCTCAGTCAGAAAATGGGTAGCTCATCATTAATAAAGATGAGCGTTCAATATCAAGAATCCCTAAAGACAATTGAAATTGTCATATTAAATAAATAAATTCCCAAACAAAGGTAGTGTTCTGTACTATGTGTTCACATTGAACTTTCTTATAAAAATTGGTGTGAATGTTTCCCACTTATTGGAAATCACATGACTAGTTTAAGCCAAAACGTGGAATATTAATTCTGTCTTCAGATCACTTTTGCATATTTATGATTGATCTGTTCTGCTGTTCTGGAAGCTCTGAAAACCACTCTATCTTACCCTAGCTGGTGCCACGGTTGTGAGAATTCAGGGAAACAAGGTGTTTGCCAGTTTAAGTATTTTAGATCTCAGGCTGCCTCTTTTCTGCATCATAAACCAGTCTTAAAGAAAGACATAGTGTGACTTGTAGTGGATTATGTCAGTTTTATTTTCTGTGGCTGAATCATCACTCTACATTGTGAATTAATGTTATTTTTCAGATCGTCTTCATAACACAGGGAGGTTCTCCAGTGTTGAGTGCAGGTTCAATGAAGGCACTAACACTGTTACTACGGACTTAAACAGACTTGTTTTCTGAGGTGATAACCCTGGAGTCAGGCATTCAGTGTCTGCCCATCACTTGGTTCCAAGTTCTTGGTCCCCTCCCACTCTCCTCCCCCTGCACCCTTACTTCTATCTTACCTTCTTTTTGACTCATAGGCCCTCGGCAGATGGTGTGTTGGGGGCAGGTGTCTGCTGTGAATCTTCGATAACCTTGGGAGAGAACTTTTTATTTGGAGCAAGACCCCTCTCAATAAACTTTCAGTAGCCCGAGTATCATCTGTTGTGTGAACTATTTGTGGAAAATGTTCAGCATTTTTCCTTGGATTTTGGCTGATCTTTCTCCACCTGCCAGTTTCTTCTCAGTTTGCCATGTCTGTACCCTCACCAACCCCGTTCCAGCCCTGGTTACGTGTAAAGTAATTGAAGCAGAGCTCTGCAGATGAGAGAGCACACGTGTGTTGCCCCCCGAGTTCCCTTCCTGGCCTCTGAGTGTCGGTTGTGTTTTGTTCCGAGGGACGACTCTGAGGCTCCTGGCCCCTGTTTTGGAGTACCCCACACTAAAGTGGGTGTAAAATGAAAAATGGGCTTATGCTGTATTATTATAATTCATAGAGCAGATAATAAAAATGCTTGAATCTGAACAGCAGCTGAAAATGAGGACATGGTACCAGTTTGGATGTTGGATGACCTTCTTGAAAAAAGCTTTCATCATACTTTAGAAACTGTGCGTGTGCTGTTTTCTATTTCACACTTAGAATCTGTACAGTGTGTGTTGTATGAATGTGTTGTATGAGTGTGTTGTGTTGTATGTGAGTTGCATGGGTTGTATGTGCATATTGTATTGAGTTGCATTTATTTTATGTTTCAGTGTTGTGTGTTGTATGAGTGTGTTGTACGTGTATTTGTGAGTTGCATGTTTTGTATGTTGTATGAGGGTTGTGTGTTGTATGTATGTGTATGTTGTATATGAGTTGCATGTATTGTGTGTATGTTGTATGTGTTGTGTGTTGTATGAGTGTGTTGTACGTATATTTGTGAGTTGTATGTTTTGTATGTTGTATGAGTGTTGTGTGTTGTGTGTATGTATATGTTGTATATGAGTTGCATGTATTGTATGTTGTATGAGTGTTGTGTGTTGTGTGTGTTGTATGTGTGTTTGTGAGTTGCATGTGTTGTGTGTTGTATGAGTGTTGTGTGTTGTGAGTGCATTGTACATGTATTTGTGTTGAGTTGCATGTGTTGTATGTTGTATGTGTTATATGTTGTATGAGTGTGTTGTACTTGCATATTTTGTGCGTGAGTTGCATGTGTTGTATGAGTGTGTTGTATGTGTATGTTGTTGTGAGTTGCATGTATTGTGTGTATGTTGTGTGAGTGTTGTGTTGTATAAGTGTGTTGTACGAGAATGTTGAGTTGCGTGTGTTGTGTGTTGTACATGCATGTTGTGTTGAATGTGAGTTGAGTTGCATGTGTTGTACGTGAGCTGTATGAGTGTGTTGTATGTGTATGTTGAGTTGCATGTATCGTGTGTATGTTGTATGAGTGTTGTATGTGCATGTTGTGAGTTGCGTGTGTTGTGTGTTGTATGAGTGTGTTGCATGTGCATGTTGTATGTGAGTTGTGTGTTGTGTGCTGTATGAGTGCATTGTACGTGTGTTGTGTTGTATGTAAGTTACGTGTGCTGTATGTGTGAGTGTGTTGTACGTACATGTTGTGTTGTGAGCTGCATGTATTGGGTGTGTGTTGTATAGGTTGTGTGTGTGTATGCATTGTGTGTTGTCAGTGTTGTATAAGTGCATTGTACATGCGTGTTGTGTTGTATGTGAGTTGCATGTTGTCAGTGTGTGCCGTGTGAGAGGCGTGGCATCCACATGACTGCTCCTCAGCCAGTCCTGCCTTGCAGCGCCTTCTGAGCATGTATCCTCCGGAGCAGCCTAGAAGCAGCAGCCTGTTTGCCTCTGCCCCTCCCCAGGAGGCCTCAGCGGGATTCTGTGCTCGGCCCCTCGCTGGGCAGTCTGCCTCTCTTGTCTCTCTTGTCATCCTCCTGTGCCTCCTCCTTCTCGGGACCTGCATCCTTCCTCTGTGCTCCCTGGCAAGCCACACCTGGGACGTTGGAGTTCAGGCTGTCCCCAAAACCGTTTGCTCCGCTCTGAAGAGCGCCCCCCTTGACTGGCCGTGAGCAGCTGGAGTGGATTGCAGGGAAGGGAGGTGGGTGTTCCTGTAGAGACGCCAGGGTCTTACCTGGGGAGAATGGAGCCTGTGCTGGGCAGGCTGCCCTCCTGAGGAAGGGGATGGGGCCGGAGGAGCCTCTCATGGACAAGGGGCCCACCTCCTGCCCTCCTTCCCTCTATCCCAGTGTGTTGTGAGGGAGGGCGGGACCCTAGGTGATTTCTATGCAGATCTTCAATTATCCACGCTGTGAAACAAATACTTCTGTTTTTAAGATCAGAGGAAATCTCCTTTTGTTTGTCTGCCTTTTATTTTATTTTACTTTTTTTGAGAAGGAGTTGCCCAGGCTGGAGTGCGGTGGTGCAATCTTGGCTCACTGCAACCTCCACTTCCCGGGTTCAAGCAATTCTCCTGCCTCAGCCTCCTAAGTAGCTGGGATTACAGGTGCATGCCACCACATCTGGGTAATTTTTGTATTTTTAGTAGAGATGGGGTTTCACCATGTTGGCCAGGCTGATCTCGAACTCCTGACCTCAAGTGATCCACCCGCCTCGGCCATCCAAGGGGTTGGGATTAAAGGCATGAGCCACCGCGCCGGGTCTGTCTGCCTCTTAGTTAGAACCTGTATATTTAATGTTTTAAATTTCACTTTTCCGGCTCAGAACAGTCGTGTTTCTTTTTTGTGGTGTTGCTATGAATGTCCTTTACGATTAGGAGACTGGGTGGGTGCCCTCTCCCTGGTGCCCTGCTCTTTTAGATGAGGTGGGGGTCAGCTTGACTGCTTCTGATTTTGGGGGGTGCACTGCTTCTTGGGGCAGCTTGCCGGCAGGGGCTGCCTGTATTTCCTGGGGAGCTACATTTGTCCTTGTAGGCCTGGGGAAGTAGGCCGGCCCTGACTACACGCCTCAACACACGTGCCTTCCACCGGCCCCCAGGCCCAGGTCCAGACCCCAGCTGCGTCCTGTGTAGCCTGCTCAGCTGCTGCCACCACGGCTATTGAACTTTAATACCTGTGTGCAGACAGGCCACGGGCCCACCTCGTCAGCTTTGCTTACCCCCCAGTTCCATGTTACCTGTGCAGAAACCGGCTGCTCCCTGCGGTCCTGCAGGCGTGGTTTCCCCGGCCCCAACTCAGGCCGCAGGATCTCAGTCTCGGTGATTCTGCTGCAGCGGCCCGGGCTCTGGGAGCCAGCGGCTTCCCCACGCGGCTGTTGCGCACGTGTTCACATCGGTGCAGGAGGGCGGCCAGGGAGGGAGGCGGGGCGCTCTGGATTCTCACCTGCTGCTCACCCGCTCTGAACGCAGACCAGCCGTTCTTCTCGTTCGCTTTTCCAGGGATGCTGCGAGGCTTTCGCGGGTGGGGAGTGACGCCCTTTGCTTTCTTCTCACGTTCCCAGTAGGTGCTGGAGGAATAATTAATAATAATGAGGCCAGTTCGGAGAAAACAAAAACTCACAATTACCTGTGTTACGTGGTCTTGTGTTACTCCAAACAGCCCTTCTTTCCCACGAACTCGCAGCCGCTCTCGCTTCCTCCACCGTAGCCGCGTCCAGGGAGGAGCTGCGGAGCCTCTGCTTTTCCAGGGCCCTGCCGGCCTGCGTTGGGGACGGCCAGCGCTTAAAAGTTAGAGCGCCCCATAAACGCCACGGCGAAGACTTCCACGTCTGCTGGGGGAGGGAAAGCGCCTCTCTGAGTGATTTCCACTTGGTTATTGACCTCTTATCAGCAGATGGTGTGGAAGGATGAGGGAATTCGTCTGAGATTTATGGAGTGTTCCTGTAAGAGATAAGCCTGGCTCTTGGTTTCCTTTCGCTCTCGGGTTCGTTTGATTGATGTGTTTTGTTTTGGGGAAGCTGCCGAGGAGGAAAGTCACGTGAGGTCTTCCCCCAGGGATTCCCCAGTGTGAGAATCTGGCTGTGGTTTCGCGCAGCGTGTGTGTCTGGAGGGTGGAGGCCGCGTCCCAGTCCGTGGTGCCTCGTCACGTGGCGGTGAAAGCATGGATTCCACGAGTCTTTGCTAGAGAAAATCCAGGCGCTCCC
This sequence comes from Macaca nemestrina, assembly GCF_043159975.1. Taxonomy (NCBI): domain Eukaryota; kingdom Metazoa; phylum Chordata; class Mammalia; order Primates; family Cercopithecidae; genus Macaca; species Macaca nemestrina. The sequence continues at coordinate 143,588,157 of NC_092133.1, forward strand.
AGCCCACTGTGTGTGCTTTTCTGTTGGAAATGTCTCTAAGTCATACTGGACTTAGAGTTTATTTAGTGTTTCTTATGTGAAGTTTCCTGGAACTGTTGAAAGTATTTTCCATGCTAGATGATAGCATTCCTGGACTCATACAATTCAAACTTTTCCTTTAGATTACATAATTATTTATTACCTATCCCCCATTTCTTTTCAGTTAAAAAAGCACCTAGAACAATGTCTTAATGATGCCACCATGATTGGTATTAGAATTTAGCTACAGAGTGAGGTTAATAATGAATTAAGAGTCACGAGTATATAATATAAAGCATGGTGAAGGTATCTATGTATATTTTATGAGCCATCCAAAGTAAAAAATAAATTAGAGTCAACTCACAGGTGCAGGAATGTTATTTTTATTTTCTGTTTTATTCAGGAAATCTAAATCTTTAAAGCTTTTTTTTTTTTTTTTTTTTTTTTTAGATTTTGAGGTTAACTCCAACAGAATCGATCTGTTCCTCAGCAGACCCAGGCTAGGGTACAGGTGTTGAACAGATTTGGGGATCTGCTAGTCGCGATTCAGTAGATAGTTTCTTGTTAGTTGGTAATTAAAACATTTTATAGTTATAAAGGTTTTAATGTACTTTTTGAGCTTTGTTACAATATATTCCTTCAGGAATCTGTGAGAACTCTCTACTTTGTTTTTTCCTGTCTATTTAGTGTTATGTTAGGAGTTTTAATTCCTTCTACCCTGATATTTATTTAAAAATTCCCTATGTATTAGTAGATATATATTTGGTGCATTTTAAAATGCTTGATACATTAACATTTTAAAATATCAAAAATATTTTAGAATATGCATTTTTTAAAATGTAAAAAGGAACTATAAAAATTGAGGTACATAAATTTAAAAAAATCATCCTTACAACTCTTAGTACCAATGATTTCTCTGTAGCATTGTGAAGTTGATTAACCCGGATGTCTGACAATGATCAATAGCGTTAATGTGCCAGGTTTATAACTAGGCTTATGCGTGTCATCTTATTGGATGATTTATTAACCACACGAAACAGCCAGTGTTACGAAAAGGGACGTTTGGGGTTTAAAGCCTTGCCTGGGTCCCGCTGGCGGTGAGGTGGGTCTGGGCCTACCCAGGACTGCTGATAACAGAACACAGCGGACTTGGTGATTTTTAGTCAAGAACTCATGGAATTTCAATGCATCTCCCCAAACCATTCCTTCTTTTCTCTCTCCCAGAGCGAAATAGAATTGTTAGGTCCATGTGTTGTGTCTTGTGAAGGTTTATTGATTGCAAGTCCCCAGACTTTGCACAACAGGCAGATGGGAGTTCCTGTGTGGAGATGCCCTGAGTACGTTGAAAACACTTGATCCTTTGTGTCTGGGCTTTTCCCCTCAGCACTATGGATGCTCTGGCCCAGAGGAGCCTTTGTGGGAGGCCGTCCTCAGTGCCTGTGATGCTGAGCATCACCCCTGCCTCCCACCCTCTGGTGTGGTCTCCTGGAGCCTCTGTAGGGAGCCTTTGTGAGGAGGAGGCTGTCCTCAGTGCCTGCGGTGCTGAGTGTCACCCCTGCCTCCCATCCTCTGGTGTGGCCCCCCGGAGCCCTTGTGGGGAGCCTTTGTGAGGAGGAGACTGTTCTCGGTGCCTGCGGTGCTCAGTGTCACACCTCTGCCTCCCACGATGCCATCAGCATCCCTCTTCCCAGCAGAATCGCCCCTACTTGAGAACCGCTGCTTTAGGTGGTGGCGTGAGACGTGCAGGTTTGCATTTCTTCATTAAGAGTTTTAAATTTCTGAAAGTCTAATTGTGGTGACTGTGAAACGTACCTGAATGCGGACCTTCGAGTAGACAAGCTTCCGGAACTGTCATGGCACATGCATTTAAAGCTGCCCAGGTATAAATCTGCATACAACTTTATTTCTCAGAGATCTTGGCCTTTTTGAGGCACGGATCGTGCCATCTTTGCATAGCTGCTTATGCCTCTAAGTGCTTCTGTGTGCTGGAGGCTGCTGTCCTGTCCCTGCTTCCTGGGATGCAGGGCTGTGGAATTTCTTCTGTGTTCCATGAAGGGTTAAAGCGTTCCAGGGAGGGCAATTCTGAGATTTCCCTTTTTAAAGACACTTTTAGTCAGGGAAGTGCTTTCCAACCAAGCCCGTCTGTTCTCTCCTGGGATGGACAGGGCAGCTACCGTCCGTGTTCTCGAGCCTCGAAAGCCGTTACGAAGTTCCAGCCTGGCCTTTACTTTCCCAAGCCTATTTCAGCTGATTTCAGCCGATCTCAGCCTTCCCTTGTAGATCTTTCTATTCATTTAGTTGGCATCCTTGCTTTCTTGTACCATCTCCCAGTTTTCCACAGTTTATTTACACTGGACATAGAATTACAACAGAAACTCACCCACGCTGGGGTAGGGCTGCCCCAGGGGTCTCCCCTTCTGCAGACCATGCTGCCCCCTGGAGAGCGGTATCACTGGTCACGGTCACCCTCTGCCCCAGGACGGGTCCAGAATGTTTAGAGTCTTTCCTGGACGTAGACACCCTTTTGTCTGACGTTCAGATAAAACCAATCACCATATTCAGTTAATCAAAGAGGTCAGAGCTGGGAACGGTTAGTGCACATCCACTTCTCCCGAGGGTGTTCACGCCTCTTCCACGCGGGGCTAGGCTGCTGCTGAGCGTGGTTCTGCTGGCTGTGGCTGTGGCCTCTTTCCTCAACCACAGCCATCGCAGGCCTGCCACAGTTTTTATTCTTCTAGAAGAGAAAAGGCAACACAAGAGAAACAAGATAAGTTAGATTGGAAACCTTTAAAAAGTATTTCCTCAAACATTGTATATATTTTTTGCCCATACCTAATTTGATAGCAATTTAAAAAAGATTAAAATGAAATAAAAATTCACCTCTATCAAGTCTTTGAAAGGCATCCAACTTGGTTTTCATACAGTTATTCTCTCTTTGGAGTCATACTTTACTGGTTTCAGTAATGTGTAACAAGTACACTGGCAAGAACAGGTTTAGGAGCAAACAACTGCTTCATGGTTAGAGTTCAGCTCGCGGGGCCCGGCTGTGGGGGTGCAGCCTGCGCCTGCCTGTGCGCCAATAGGGCTGGTCACCTTGAGCATCCGAGAGTGTCTGGGTGAGTGAGGTCTGGGCAAGGCAGCATCCACACACCTGCGTAGTTCTCACTTTGTCCACGTTATCCGACAATGCCACAAAATTATCAAGTAAGTGTTCTCCAAGTGCGTATTCACTCAGTGTTTGGAAAGTGCATAGGTACCTCATACAGCACCTTTAAGAGGAACTAGGAGCCCAGGAATGAGAGCGGGTGTGAGGCCTGTACTCTCTTTGCATAGATAAAATATGCATGTGCATATCTGAGGCCAGAAAGTTAGATTGGGGCCAGAATGTGGAAGTCCTTACCTGTGGGATACTAGGGAGCCACTGAGGGTTTCGGAGAGAATCGTGTCTCTGATGTGCGGCATGCCGTGGAGCCGGGGGGTGACAGGGCAGGCTCATGCAGGGCACTCGCCGTGGCCGGAGGAGGAGAGAAGGCAGCCAGTGAGCTGAGCAATTCGGTGCCTGGGTCAGGAGGGGAAGAGGGAGTACAGGAAGGCGGATGAAGCTGCGAGTCTGCACCCCGGGGTCGCCGTTGTGCTTTGCCGGAGATCAGGAGGAGAAGCAAGTGTGGACCTGACTTGGAGACACTTAGAGACACCACTGCAAGCTGCGAGTTTGGAAATACAGGAGGAGGCTTGGGGGAAAATCTGGAGCAGGGAGCATTTGGGAGCCTGTTAGGTAGAAGTGCAGGTCAAGTAGCCAGAGTGTGAGGCGTGCATGTCTGGAGAGAGGAGGCCAAAGGAAAGCCCACATTTGGAAATGGAGGAAGGTTTGGAAGACCCAGAAAAGGCCCTGCTTAGAGTCCAGAGAAGAGCCGGATGGCGCCGTTCACTAAAGCCCAGAGCCGAGAGTTTCCAGGAGAAAGTCCCAAGTTTTGCTGAAAACCAGGGGGCAGGACTCCAGTTGGAGCCTGCGAGGGGAGCCTGGCGGCCCTGATCCCTGAGAGTAGCCAGAGCCTGGGCGTCATGGCGGAAGTGGGTGGGAAGTGCAGGAAGCAGGTGGAGATGGTCCTTCAAGGCCTGGTGCTTTACATGGGCAGCCAGCTGTGGACCGAGACACAACTGGAGAGGGGCCTGAACCCAGAGCGTCTCCAGGTGGAGGAGGGAGCCAGGAAGGGCAAAGGTATCCGGAAGAAAGGGGGCAGGCATGGAGCCAGGTCCCCAGGGAGGCTGCAGTCTTCTTTCCCTGTTCATGGACTGGTTGTTGGTTATTTTGAGTTCTCAAAGTCGTCCACTCGGTGCGGTCCAGAGAAAGTTCCCAGGGGTCTCAAGGCCGGAGCAGGCCTTGTGCTTTTCCGAACACTGTGCGTGTTGACTCAGGGTTACCGTCAATGGCTAATTCTAGCGTGTCTTTTGTTGAAGTCTGCAGAAGAGCCTCAACCAGCACCAGCTTTTGAAGAACTTATAAAACTTGTGTTCTTCTGATTCTGGGATTTTTGCCTGAAATGCCTCGTATATTTTTGGCTAGGTGTTGTTAGCACTTGTGTTACGGCATTTGGAGCTCTGTATTTTTGTGATGTGCTAGCTGTGAGGATGGTTAAAATTAGATTCCTAGAAATCAGGTTATAGGAGCTCTCGGCCACGCTTCCTGGGTTATGTTTTGACACCTCATAGTGGATCCCGTTGTGGTGGCTATTCTTAGTGTTTGTGGAACACCTGACTGGTGATGCTAGGAGAATGTGATTTGTTTTCTTTGTAAGTCTAATGACCTTGTAGAGTCTTTATACCCGTCTCTTATAGATCAGCTTTAATATACTTGGTAGTGTCCTCATTATGCCCTTGAAAAGCAGGTGCACATTTTAAAAGTCATCCTTTTAAAATCCTTTTCTCCAGCCTGTGCCCTTTGTCTGTTTTGTTTCCTTCACTGCAACATCATGAAACAGAGACAAGGGCTAGAATCTGTTTCATACACAGAGCTTGAAACAGGGACAAGGACTAGAATCTCTGTTTCATCCACAGAGCTGAACTGTGCTGAGCGACTTGCTTTGCCAACGTCTGTTTCTGTCGTGAGAGGGAACCCAGGCCTCTTGACTTTTCCTTTTGTACATTTTCAAAAAGAATATTTTTTTCCTGTCTTGGGTCCATTCCATTGTGGGATTCTCTCCTAAGGCTGTTTCTTTGCCTTCCATTTTGACAACTATGATTTAGTTTCCGAGATGATGAAAGGGTAGTGAAAAGGCCTGGGAAAGAGAAAGCAGGAAGGGAAGGAATTATCTCATGATTTCAGTCAGAAGGAAATCACTCAGACAGAAACGCTATTACAAGTGGGTCAGATCCCAGGAAGTGGGATTGAATAAGTGGCATCGTATCACACAACTCTGTTTTACATTCTTGCTGTTGCCAGGGGTAACGAAAAGAACGAGTATATTCATTCTGAGGTCAAATATATATCTTTGCTGACTCTGACTATAATTAGCAGAATTCGTTCAGTTCAAGTTTGAGAATACCTTTACAGAAGAGGGTCTTCGTGCACGTGTGCCTATTTCTATTTATATGTTCACACGTATTGGAGTATAAATGTGTGTGTGCTGTGTGTGAGACCTCATTATTTGAAACAAGAAATGTGCAGTAGAGCTTATTAATTATGAGAAGGTACATTTGGGGGATAAACCACTTTGTTTAGAATTGAATAATGGGGTCTTTGAGGGCTGTATATATGTATATGTGTTTGCATTTATGTGTATGAAAGTGTGTATTGCATGTATATGTGTTGTGCATGTATGTGTGCCTTTGTGTGTAATGTACATGTGCATGCATGTGTATATGTGTGCATGTGTATTTGTGTTGCATGTATGTGTGTGCATGTGTTACATGTTTAGGCACGAGAGTGCACATATGTGCAAGTATAAATGCATGGATGCTCGTGTGTGTATAGTTATACATGTACATTTGTGCATGTTATGTCTATGCATTTACCTATGTGTGTGGGTCAGAATGTATATGTATATGTGTGTTTGAGTGTTGTGTGTATATTTGTGCGTGTGTGTTTGAGTGTTGTGTGTATGTGCATGCATGTGTTATGTGTTGGTATTATGTGATTATGTGAATGTGTGTGCATGTGTGAATGTATGTATTGCATGTAGGTGTGCGTGTGCCTGTGTATGTGTGTGTGTGATATATGTCTGTGCATGCATGTGTTATGTGTTGGTATTATGTGATTATGTGAATGTGTGTGCATGTGTGACTGTATGTATTGCATGTAGGTGTGCGTGTGCATGTGCATATGTGTGTGTGATATGTGTCTGTGCATGCATGTGTTATGTGTTGGTATTATGTGATTATGTGAATGTATGTGCACGTGTGAATGTATGTATTGCATGTAGGTGTGCATGTGCATGTGTGTGTGTGATATGTGTCTGTGCATGCATGTGTTATGTGTTGGTATTATGTGATTATGTGAATGTATGTGCACGTGTGAATGTATGTATTGCATGTAGGTGTGCATGTGCATGTGTGTGTGTGATATGTGTCTGTGCATGCATGTGTTATGTGTTGGTATTATGTGATTATGTGAATGTATGTGCACGTGTGAATGTATGTATTGCATGTAGGTGTGCATGTGCATGTGTGTGTGTGATATGTGTCTGTGCATGCATGCATGTGCACACTGGATTTGTGAGTCCTCTCTGGGAGGGGCATGTTCCTGGAGACAGTGCATGGGATACTCTTCTGTCCTCTCAGGGAGAGAGACATTGTGAAGGTTCGAGCCATTAGGTAAACATGCCTGATGTTCTATAAAATATATATTTAAATATACCATTGGGGTTAAATATATGTTAAATGGGTGCAAAGCTGTTATATTGCATTAAAAGTCATGTTAATACTTCCTTGTTAATGGCTTTGTGAATGATTTCCTGTGCATGGGACATAATACACCATACAGAATTACAGCGGGTCAATGATGATATTTGCCGGGAGGTCTGGCTTATGATTGGTATTTCTAGTTGCAGACATGCAGGTTGAGCTTTGCTGGACTTAGAGGAGAGTCATTGACTCTGCCCACTGAATGATGCCAGCGTCTCTGCTGCTTCCTTGTTCTGCCGGCTTCATCCAGAGCTGGGACAGCTGCTCTCAGACGCATTGTACTTTTCTCTCCATAAAAATCTGCAGCATTTGTTAGCAGTTCAGTGGCAGGTCCAGCGGCAGGTCCAGGGATAGGTCCAGTGTCAGGTCCAACGTCAGGTCCAGCATCAGGTCCAGCAGCAGGTCCAGGGACAGATCCAGCATCAGGTCCAGGGACAGGTCCAGCGGCAGGTCCAGCAGCAGGTCCAGCGGCAGGTCCAGGGGCAGGTCCAGCGGCAGGTCCAGCATCAGGTCCAGCGGCAGGTCCAGCCAACTTTCCACATGGCCCATGTGAAAATGTACCCTCTCCCTTCCATTTTTTAAAGCAGTAGTTATTAGTAGAGCCTACTGCCATTTCTCCTTGAGCTCCTCACAGTGGATGGTAAGCATTTGCTTTATTAAAGCAAAGTTCCATGCTCTTTGTGCTAAGTCTCCTCTGCCTTTCTGTGAGAGGCTAGAATTGGGATCGACCCTCAGCTGTGCCAGAGCCTTGGTACATGTCTCAGTTCTGGAATCTACTCTGTCCTTGTTGCCTTCCATCCACCGACAGCCGTCTGTCTTCCTGTCACTTCTTCAACACAGAGTCCAGCAGTGTGCACACAGGTGAGCCTGTGTGGATGCTGGTTTCGTAGGATCTTATCGGGACCTTAGTCATCTTTTCACTAGGAAACCAGACACTGCAAAGGACTTACAGAAAAGCCCAAATAAACCATATCAATAGAATCATAGAGACAGAATTCTATAACCATAGGAAATGGCATTGATTATCATGAAATGTGCATTTATGTGAGGCATAGTAAAGCATCACATTTCTTACTGGGTAAGAGCTTGGAAAAGAGATTATGAATGTATAACTGGCTCTACTCTTGTATCGTGGAGCATGGTAAAGTGATGCAAGATATTGTATAGAATGGAACAAACAAAATAGAATTATACAGTGTAGCGCAGAATAGAACAAATAGTATAATGTTATATAGGGTAGCATAGAATAGAAGAAACAGTGTAACATTATGTAGTATAGTATACAATAGGACAAATAGTATTACATGGTCTAGAATAGAACAAGTGGGATAGTATTGTAGAGTATACAGTTGAACTAATGACGTAGTATTGCATAGCATAATACAGTCTAGATTAGAACACACAGCATAGTATTAATATTACGTAGTGTGGTGTGGAATAGTAGAGTCGCATGGCACAGAACAGAGAGGATAGTGTTCTGTAGCACTGATGCAGGAGTTTTGCTCTTTAACTCGGCTGGGTCCAGGTTCTTGTCTCATGACCGGGAAGAAACAGGCACGGGGACATCGAAGAGTGAGTGCAGTGGAACTTGTTAAGCTAAAAGTTAAGCTCTCAGCGAAAAGAGGGGTCCTGAGAGCAGGTTGCTGGTTGCCCCCTTCCCAGTTGACTACAAGGGCTTTTATATAGAAGCTGATGGGGCTGGGCTCCTTGGGGCTGGGCTCCCTGTCTGTGTAAGGAGTGAATTTCTGGTGGCTCCACCCCATTCCCCCGTGCGCATGGGGGCCCTTAGTCTGCTGTGAGCATGTTTAGGCGAGCCCCCCGTGCAAGTCCCCCTATCTGCACAAAACATGGGCGGGAGGCTCTCTGGGACCCTTCCCTGACTGTCTGCTTAAAGCAAGCTGGCTAACTCCTTTCTGTATGGAAGAAAATAGTATAGAACAGAACAGATAGTACAGTATTATATGGTATAGAATGAAACTGTAGTGTTCTATCATAGAGAATGGAATAGTATAGAATAGAACAAACAGATCGTACTAGTGTAGTATAGAATAGTAGCCTCAGGCAGCACGGAGCAGGGCTGTGCTCCCTGTGTACAGAGTGTAACCACCAGGAGAGCGTTCTTTAGTGGGGCGTCACTGGCCCTTCATATTTCTTTGGTTCTGTGGAAATGAGGAGAGGGAGTTAAGAGAGGGGGAGGAAGTTGGCTTTCTCCCTTTTTTTTTTTGAGATGGAGTCTCGCTCTGTCGCCCAGGCTGGAGTGCAGTGGCGCGATCTCAGCTCACTGCAAGCTCTGCCTCCCAGGTTCACGCCATTCTCCCGCCCCAGCCTCCCGAGTAGCTGGGACTACAGGCGCCCGCCACCGCGCCTGGCTAATTTTTTGTATTTTTTAGTAGAGACGGGGTTTCACCGTGTTAGCCAGGATGGTCTCGATCTCCTGACCTCGTGATCCGACCGTCGCGGCCTCCCAAAGTGCTGGGATTACAGGCGTGAGCCACCGCGCCCGGCAGTTTTCTTACTTTTAAGGCGCTCATTACTTCTTGGGGATCATTTGATAGTCCCCTTTGGTGGTGTTCTGTGAAGCACTCTGTAGACTCTGTAGGGTGAAATGTGGAGCAGTCTGTGGACTCTGTAGGGTGAAATGTGGGGCAGTCTGTGGAGTCTGTAGGGTGGAATGTGGAGCAGTCTGTGGACTCTGTAGGGTGAAATGTGGGGCAGTCTGTGGAGTCTGTAGGGTGAAATGTGGGGCAGTCTGTAGACTCTGTAGGGTGAAATGTGGGGCAGTCTGTGGACTCTGTGTAGGGTGAAATGTGGGGCAGTCTGTGGACTCTGTAGGGTGAAATGTGAAACAGTCTGTGGACTCTGTGTAGGGTGAAATGTGGGGCAGTCTGTGGACTGTGTAGGGTGAAATGTGGGGCAGTCTGTGGACTGTGTAGGGTGAAATGTGGGGCAGTCCGTGGACTGTGTAGGGTGAAATGTGGGGCAGTCCGTGGACTGTGTAGGGTGAAATGTGGGGCAGTCCGTGGACTGTGTAGGGTGAAATGTGGGGCAGTCCGTGGACTGTGTAGGGTGAAATGTGGGGCAGTCCGTGGACTGTGTAGGGTGAAATGTGGGGCAGTCTGTGGACTGTGTAGGGTGAAATGTGGGGCAGTCTGTGGACTCTGTAGGGTGAAATGTGGAGCAGTCCGTGGACTGTGTAGGGTGAAATGTGGAGCAGTCTGTGGACTCTGTAGGGTGAAATGTGGGGCAGTCTGTGGACTCTGTAGGGTGAAATGTGGGGCAGTCTGTGGACTGTGTGGGGTGAAATGTGGAGCAGTCTGTGGACTCTGTAGGGTGAAATGTGGGGCAGTCTGTGGACTCTGTAGGGTGAAATGTGGGGCAGTCTGTGGACTCTGTAGGGTGAAATGTGGAGCAGTCTGTGGACTCTGTAGGGTGAAATGTGGAGCAGTCTGTGGACTGTGTAGGGTGAAATGTGGAGCAGTCTGTGGACTCTGTAAGGTGAAATGTGGGGCAGTCTGTGGACTCTGTAGGGTGAAATGTGGAGCAGTCTGTGGACTGTGTAGGGTGAAATGTGAAACAGTCGGTGGACTCTGTGTAGGGTGAAATGTGGGGCAGTCTGTGGACTGTGTAGGGTGAAATGTGGAGCAGTCTGTGGACTGTGTAGGGTGAAATGTGAAACAGTCTGTGGACTCTGTAGGGTGAAATGTGGAGCAGTCTGTGAACTCTGTAGGGTGAAATGTGGGGCAGTCTGTGGACTCTGTAGGGTGAAATGTGGAGCAGTTGGTGGACTGTGTAGGGTGAAATGTGAAACAGTCGGTGGACTCTGTGTAGGGTGAAATGTGGAGCAGTCTGTGGACTGTGTAGGGTGAAATGTGGGGCAGTCTGTGGACTCTGTGTAGGGTGAAATGTGGAGCAGTCTGTGGACTCTGTAGGGTGAAATGTGGAGCAGTCGGTGGACTCTGTAGGGTGAAATGTGAAACAGTCGGTGGACTGTGTAGGGTGAAATGTGAAACAGTCGGTGGACTCTTTGTAGGGTGAAATGTGGAGCAGTCTGTGGACTCTGTAGGCTGAAATGTGGAGCAGTCTGTGGACTGTGTAGGGTGAAATGTGGAGCAGTCTGTGGACTCTGTAAGGTGAAATGTGGGGCAGTCTGTGGACTCTGTAGGGTGAAATGTGGAGCAGTCTGTGGACTGTGTAGGGTGAAATGTGAAACAGTCGGTGGACTCTGTGTAGGGTGAAATGTGGAGCAGTCTGTGGACTCTGTAGGGTGAAATGTGGAGCAGTCTGTGGACTCTGTAGGGTGAAATGTGGGGCAGTCTGTGGACTGTGTAGGGTGAAATGTGAAACACTCTGTGGACTCTGTAGGGTGAAATGTGGGGCAGTCTGTGGACTGTGTAGGGTGAAATGTGGAGCAGTCTGTGGACTCTGTAGGGTGAAATGTGGAGCAGTCTGTTGACTCTGTAGGGTGAAATGTGGGGCAGTCTGTGGACTGTGTAGGGTGAAATGTGGAGCAGTCTGTGAACTCTGTAGGGTGAAATGTGGGGCAGTCTGTGGACTCTGTAGGGTGAATGTGGAGCAGTCTGTGGACTCTGTAGGGTGAAATGTGGAGCAGTCTGTGGACTCTGTAAGGTGAAATGTGGGGCAGTCTGTGGACTCTGTAGGGTGGAATGTGGAGCAGTCTGTGGACTGTGTAGGGTGAAATGTGGAGCAGTCTGTGGACTGTGTAGGGTGAAATGTGGAGCAGTCTGTGAACTCTGTAAGGTGAAATGTGGGGCAGTCTGTGGACTCTGTAGGGTGGAATGTGGAGCAGTCTGTGGACTGTGTAGGGTGAAATGTGGGGCAGTCTGTGGACTGTGTAGGGTGAAATGTGGAGCAGTCTGTGGACTCTGTAGGGTGAAATGTGGGGCAGTCTGTGGACTGTGTAGGGTGAAATGTGAAACAGTCTGTGGACTCTGTAGGGTGAAATGTGGAGCAGTCTGTGGACTCTGTGTAGGGTGAAATGTGGAGCAGTTGGTGGACTGTGTAGGGTGAAATGTGGGGCAGTCTGTGGACTCTGTAGGGTGAAATGTGGAGCAGTTGGTGGACTGTGTAGGGTGAAATGTGGAGCAGTCTGTGGACTGTGTAGGGTGAAATGTGGAGCAGTCTGTGAACTCTGTAGGGTGAAATGTGAGGCAGTCTGTGGACTCTGTAGGGTGAAATGTGGAGCAGTTGGTGGACTGTGTAGGGTGGAATGTGGAGCAGTCTGTGGACTCTGTAGGGTGAAATGTGGGGCAGTCTGTGGACTCTGTGTAGGGTGGAATGTGGAGCAGTTGGTGGACTGTGTAGGGTGAAATGTGGGGCAGTCTGTGGACTCTGTAGGGTGAAATGTGAAACAGTCGGTGGACTCTGTGTAGGGTGAAATGTGGAGCAGTCTGTGGACTGTGTAGGGTGAAATGTGGGGCAGTCTGTGGACTCTGTAGGGTGAAATGTGGGGCAGTCTGTGGACTCTGTAGGGTGAAATGTGGAGCAGTCGGTGGACTCTGTAGGGTGAAATGTGAAACAGTCGGTGGACTGTGTAGGGTGAAATGTGAAACAGTCGGTGGACTCTGTGTAGGGTGAAATGACATGTTTTATGTAAACAGTGTCTCGTGCCTGGCACATGGCAGAGCCTCTGTGGATCTTGCTGTCGTGAACCCTCTGATAACTTCTCTACAGTGCCCTTCACACTATAAATACCATGCATTGTGGGAAGTCTGGGCCTTTTCAAAGGCTGGGTTTCATTTTAACAAAATTGGAAAGTCCTGCATATTTGGAATGGCCAGATCATCCTGCACTTAAATGACTTCACCTGTCCAGCTGGGTACAGAAACGGGCTTCGGGCATTTCTGTCTCTTCTCCCTTTCTTTCATCTGGCAGTCTCTTCAGGGAAACCTTGACTTTGTTGTCAGGAAAACACGGATTAGCAAGAGATCAGATAGCAGCTGTGAAGAATGAAAGCGACACTAGCGAATCTCCACAGTGCCTGATAAGGAGAGATGCACCTCCCTGCGTCCTGCCAAGGTTTATGGAGCGGAATTCCCTGACGCCACTGCCCTCACTGCCTGCACCTGCGTCTGCTGTGGGGTCATTTCCTTACTGGACTTGGCTGGGGACCTCCTGAGGGGTGGATGGGTCAGGACTGGGTAATCTGGGGAAGGTGTGGGCAGCATTCCTGTTTGCAGTCTGTGTCCCTGTTGGAAGAGATGCTTTTAGCGCATCCGTTAATCCAGACGTGATTAGCAAGGGATGTCTCTCCCTGGGAAGAGTTGGTGCATCTCTGCGGCCGGGCGCGGTGGCTCACGCCTGTAATCCCAGCACTTTGGGAGGCAGAGACGGGCGGATCACGAGGTCAGGAGATCGAGACCATCCTGGCTAACACAGTGAAACCCCGTCTCTACTAAAAATACAAAAACATTAGCTGGGCATAGTGGCGGGCACCTGTAGTCCAGCTACTCGGGAGGCTGAGTCGGGAGAATGGCGGGAACCTGGGAGGCGGAGCTTGCAGCGAGCTGAGATCCAGCCACTGCACTCCAGCCTGGGCGGCAGAGCGAGACTCGGTCTCAAAAAAAAAAAAAAAAGAGTTGGTGCATCTCTGCTGAGCTACTTCTGACTTCATCCTTTCTCGTCTGTTACAAAGAGAACTTTGGTTTCTCAAGGTTTAAGAATTAATGTGAAAGAGCAATCGGTGTTCTTTTTGAGTTGCCAGCCTTGCTGTGGATGATTCGTGAGTCCTTGGTGGTTAGGGCCACAGCACAATCGGTGGGCCATCTGTTCCCCACCCTGGTGGAGACTTTCTCACCCAAAGAAATGTATTCTGTTAACATGTCTCAATTAGGATATTTTAGTAGGAGACAGAGTTATGGCTCTTTTTTGTAATAGATGATTACTGTAGCAGGGTCAAGGTTGAGACTTGCAGTGTGGCTCATGGAACACGTTGATTAGAAACACCCAAAATATATCACCAGCTTTGTTGCTGCAGCTCCAAGGGACTAGGAATGCATATGTTGTTTTTTTTTTCTTTTGTTATTATTATTTTTATTTTTGAGACAGAGTCATGCTCTGTCACCCAGGCTGGATTGCAGTGGCATGATCTCAGCTCACTGCAACCTCTGCTTCCAGGGTTCAAGAGAATCTTGTGTCTCAGCCTCCCGAGTAGCTGGGATTACAGGTGCCTGCCACCATGTCCAGCTAATTTTTGTATTTTTAGTAGTGACAGCGGTCTCACTGTGTTGGCCAGGCTGGTCTTGAACTCCTGACTTCAAGTGATCTGCCCACCTTGGCCTCCCAAAGTGCTGGCATTACAGGCATGAGCCACTGTGCCTGGCCGTCATGACCGTTTTAAATGTGGCACTGAATATCTGCCTTTTTTTAAAAGAAGTGCAGACGTCACCCCTCACACCTCTGTTCTGGGGCTGGCCTGGGCTGGCCAGCAGGGCTCCCAGGCTCGAGGCCGTGTCTGAAGTGTTGTTGGACAATGTGGAGCTGTGACCCCTTGGTCTTTGGGGACGTGGGTCACCCCGAGACACCCACAGTCTTGCGAGGGTTTACGGCTCTGTGTGTGGCTGCTGTGAGGCAGCTGTGGGCATGGAGGAAGGAGAGCAGAGCCCATCTGTCCTGGTGCGGAAAATGCCCAAGAAACCAAAGAAATGGTCCAAAAAAACATCATCTGCCCTGGTGCCATTTCTGTTAAAAAAAAAAAAAATTCACTCTGAATGTGGCTCTGTGCTTGAGGAGGATAGAAAATACCTGGAAAGGCGCAGAAAGTGTTCTTATGGGGTCAGCGCCGGGAAGTGGGATGGGAGGCTTCGGAGTGTGTGGAAAGGAGGACGTGGCGTATTTTATTCTAGTTTATTTGGTAGAGCAAGTGATGAAAGTGAAGCTTGAGTGATCGGAGCAGCTCGGCCTGGCCATGGGTAGATCCCAGTGTGTCCCGCCTCCCGCCTCCAGCTGCAGCTCTGTTTCTCAGTCACAGATGAGACAGGTGGCCTGAGGCTGTGGGCGGAGGAGGGGCAGCTCGGTGTCCCCAGCACGTGACTGTCAAGGCTGCTCTTGGGCCAGCCTGAGGGAAGGGGCGGAGGAGAGCTGGGAGGGTGCACAGTGCCTCCCCCTCTCCCGCCCTGGGACTGAGGTAAGCCCAGGCTGCTGTCAGGATGGAGGAAGATGCCCTCAGGACGGAGGAAGAGGCCGGTGGAGTTTGGTCAGCAGCCAGTGTGGTCTTTCTCCCAGGGGATACGCAGTGCGCCAACTCACAGGAAAAAACTCTGCTTTAGTTTTTGAATTTTGCTCATTCTGTTTATCGTGCTGGTCATGCTAAGATTTGGAAATTGTTGGTAGGAATCAGTGTCAGTTGCATACAGTTGACGCTTGTACAACACAAGCTTGAGCTTGGCGGGTCAACTTATATGTGGATTTTTTCAACCAAACTCAGGGAGAAAATACAGTGTTCCTGCCATGTGAAACGCGTGTCGGAGGGCTGACTTTGTACACACAGAAAGTACAGTGTTCCTGCCATGTGAAACGCGTGTCGGAGGGCTGACTTTGTACACGCAGAAAATAGTGTTCCTGCCATGTGAAACGCGTGTCGGAGGGCCGACTCTTTGTACACACAGAAAGTACAGTGTTCCTGCCATGTGAAATGCGTGTCGGAGGGCTGACTCTGTACACGCAGAAAGTACAGTGTTCCTGCCATGTGAAATGCATGTCGGAGGGCTGACTCTGTACACACAGAAAGTACAGTGTTCCTGCCATGTGAAACGCATGTCGGAAGGCTGACTTTGTACATGCAGAAAATAGTGTTCCTGCCATGTGAAACGCGTGTCGGCAGGCCGACTCTTTGTACACGCAGAAAGTACAGTGTTCCTGCCATGTGAAATGCGTGTCGGAGGGCTGACTTTGTACACGCAGAAAGTACAGTGTTCCTGCCATGTGAAATGCATGTCGGAGGGCTGACTTTGTACACACAGAAAGTACAGTGTTCCTGTCATGTGAAATGCGTGTCGGAGGGCTGACTTTGTACACGCAGAAAATAGTGTTCCTGCCATGTGAAACGTGTGTCGGAGGGCTGACTTTGTACACACAGAAAGTACAGTGTTCCTGCCACGTGAAACGCGTGTCGGCGGGCCGACTCTTTGTACACGCAGAAAGTACAGTGTTCCTGCCATGTGAAATGCGTGTCGGAGGGCTGACTCTGTACACACAGAAAGTACAGTGTTCCTGCCATGTGAAACGCATGTTGGAAGGCTGACTTTGTACACGCAGAAAATAGTGTTCCTGCCATATGAAACGCGTGTCGGAGGGCTGACTTTGTACACACAGAAAGTACAGTGTTCCTGCCATGTGAAACGCGTGTCGGAGGGCTGACTTTGTACACGCAGAAAGTACAGTGTTCCTGCCATGTGAAACGCATGTCGGAAGGCTGACTTTGTACACGCAGAAAATAGTGTTCCTGCCATGTGAAACGCGTGTCGGAGGGCTGACTTTGTACACACAGAAAGTACAGTGTTCCTGCCATGTGAAACGCGTGTCGGAGGGCTGACTTTGTACACGCAGAAAGTACAGTGTTCCTGCCATGTGAAATGCGTGTCGGAGGGCTGACTCTGTACACACAGAAAGTACAGTGTTCCTGCCATGTGAAACGCATGTTGGAAGGCTGACTTTGTACACGCAGAAAATAGTGTTCCTGCCATGTGAAACGCGTGTCGGAGGGCTGACTTTGTACACACAGAAAGTACAGTGTTCCTGCCATGTGAAACGCGTGTCGGAGGGCTGACTTTGTACACACAGAAAGTACAGTGTTCCTGCCATGTGAAACGCGTGTCGGAGGGCTGACTTTGTACACACAGAAAGTACAGTGTTCCTGCCATGTGAAATGCGTGTCGGAGGGCTGACTTTGTACACACAGAAAGTACAGTGTTCCTGCCATGTGAAACGCGTGTCGGAGGGCCAACTCTTTGTGCATGCAGGTTCGGCAGGTCCACCTGTGGGGCTTGAATGTGCCTGGATTTGGTGTCCATGGGGTCCTGGAACCGACTCCCTGAGTCCAGTGAGGCTGGCCCCAGGACCGGCTCCCTGAGGACAGCGAGGCTGTTTCTAATAGCAGGTGGTTTATTTTGTGTTTTCCCCCGGCTCCACACCCCATTCTCAGGGACACAGCTGTCACAGGGGGACCAGCTGGGGCATGGGAAGAGTGGAGGGTACCTAGTAGAAGTGGCTGTGGACTCTCTTAGGAACGATAACCGTGACACCTGCCGTAGACGAAGATGTTGTTGGTCTGCACTCTTCTCGTGTTGGTCTGGGGCATGCAATGGCTGTGGGCTGGCATGGTCCACAGCCCCGGTCTGGGGCATGCAGTGGCTGTGGGCCGGCGTGGTCCACAGCTCCGGGCACCGTGGTCCCTGACCCTGAAATTGCATCCAGTGGTGTGTCACCTCGGGCCAGCTGTCTCCTGAGGGGAAGGGAACAGGGAACAGTCCTCCCCGCGTGGCCTCCCCAACACCACCCACCCCCAGGACCTCTAGTCTTGACCTTGCTGGGGGCTTCTGTGTCCTGGGGAGACCTTGTCCCAACAAGAGGACTCCATGGGCTGCAGGAGGTGTCGAGCTATTTTCTCTCCTGGAACTGGGTTGCTGGCAGCTCCCAGATGCAGGAGGAAAGGCTCAGAAGTGCCTTCCTAATAAGGAATTGTTGACGTGAAATTTGGACAGCAGACACTGCTTACATTTCCTTTTCCGTTTTGATGCGTTTTGATGTGTGTGGCAACACCGTGACGCATGGGGATGCGGGTGATGGGCGACCCCCCGCAAGGGGGCCATGCACCTGTTTGATAATAAGCATGCTTCTCTTACTGCAAATAAAAACTTCGATGGTTTTCTGCCAGAAAGACCCTGTCCTTTACATAGGATACATAGAGGATCATTTGGCAAGTGATTGGGGATTTGGGGTTAAACTAAAAATAAGTTAATTTCATTTTATAGCACTCTGAACACATTTGAGTTAATTATTCATAGATAATTTGAATAGCACACACTGTTCTGACTTCCGATTTCCTCCTAATGAACGGCATTTGCTGTAACGTAACAAAACCCTGAGTCTTAGAATTATTGGATAATGTGAAAAAAGGAAAAATTGGTTCTCTGTTGTTTTGCTTTAAGGAAATTATATTATTTTTACAGTTACTTAGTTTTCTCCTTTCCAATAAGAAAAATTGCTTTCTTACTACCTGAAAATTCGTGAAGGCAAGGGGACACGCGCAGCAGTGCATTAAAAGCCACCATCAAATGTGGACATGGAACCCGTTTCCCCCGTTCTCTCCCACCATCAAATGTGGACATGGTCTCAGTTTCCCCCGTTCTCACCCACCATTAAATGTGGACGTGGACCCCGTTTCCCCCTGTTCTCTCCTACCATCAAATGTGGATGTGGACTCAGTTTCCCCCTGTTCTCACCCACCATTAAACGTGGACGTGGACCCCGTTTCCCCCTGTTCTCTCCCACCATCAAATGTGGATGTGGACTCAGTTTCCCTCTGTTCTCACCCACCATCAAATGTGGATGTGGACCCAGTTTCCCCCTGTTCTCGCCCACCATCAAATGTGGACGTGAACTCAGTTTCCCTCTGTTCTCGCCCACCATTAAATGTGGACGTGGACCCCGTTTCCCCCTGTTCTCGCCCACCATCAAATGTGGATGTGGACTCAGTTTCCGCTGTTCTCACTCACCATCAAATGTGGATGTGGACTCAGTTTCCCTGTGTTCTCACCCACCATCAAATGTGGATGTGGACTCAGTTTCCCTGTGTTCTCGCCCACCATCAAATGTGGACGTGGACCCAGTTTCCCCGTGTTCTCGCCCACCATCAAATGTGGACGTGGACTCAGTTTCCCTCTGTTCTCGCCCATCATCAAATGTGGACGTGGACTCAGTTTCCGCTGTTCTCACCCACCATCAAATGTGGATGTGGACTCAGTTTCCCTGTGTTCTCGCCCACCATCAAATGTAGATGTGGACTCAGTTTCCGCTGTTCTCACCCACCATCAAATGTGGACGTGGACTCAGTTTCCCCCGTTCTCACCCACCATCAAATGTGGATGTGGACTCAGTTTCCCCGTGTTCTCGCCCACCATCAAATGTAGATGTGGACTCAGTTTCCGCTGTTCTCACCCACCATCAAATGTGGACGTGGACTCAGTTTCCCCCGTTCTCACCCACCATCAAATGTGGATGTGGACTCAGTTTCCCCATGTTCTCACCCGCCATCAAATGTGCACATGGACCCAGTTTCCCCATTCTCGCCCACCATCAAATGTGGACGTGGACTCAGTTTCCCCCTGTTCTCGCCCACCATCAAATGTGGATGTGGACTCAGTTTCCCTGTGTTCTCGCCCACCATCAAATGTGGATGTGGACTCAGTTTCCGCTGTTCTCACCCACCATCAAATGTGGATGTGGACTCAGTTTCCCTGTGTTCTCGCCCACCATCAAATGTGGATGTGGACTCAGTTTCCCCCGTTCTCTCCCACCATCAAATGTGGACGTGGACTCAGTTTCCCCCGTTCTCGCCCACCATCAAATGTGGATGTGGACTCAGTTTCCCTGTGTTCTCGCCCACCATCATATGTGGATGTGGACTCAGTTTCCCCCGTTCTCTCCCACCATCAAATGTGGACGTGGACTCAGTTTCCCCCGTTCTCGCCCACCATCAAATGTGGACGTGGACTCAGTTTCCCCATGTTCTCGCCCACCATCAAATGTGGACGTGGACCCCGTTTCCCCCTGTTCTCGCCCACCATCAAATGTGGATGTGGACTCAGTTTCCCCCGTTCTCGCCCACCATCAAATGTGGATGTGGACTCAGTTTCCCTGTGTTCTCGCCCACCATCAAATGTGGACGTGAACTCAGTTTCCCCGTGTTCTCGCCCACCATCAAATGTGGACGTGGACTCAGTTTCCCTCTGTTCTCTCCCACCATCAAATGTGGATGTGGACTCAGTTTCCCTCTGTTCTCGCCCACCATCAAATGTGGACGTGGACTCAGTTTCCGCTGTTCTCACCCACCATCAAATGTGGATGTGGACTCAGTTTCCCTGTGTTCTCGCCCACCATCAAATGTGGACGTGGACTCAGTTTCCCCCGTTCTCGCCCACCATCAAATGTGGACGTGGACTCAGTTTCCCTCTGTTCTCTCCCACCATCAAATGTGGACGTGGACTCAGTTTCCCCTGTTCTCGCCCACCATCAAATGTGGACATGGACCCAGTTTCCCCCTGTTCTCGCCCACCATCAAATGTGGACGTGAACTCAGTTTCCCTCTGTTCTCGCCCACCATTAAATGTGGACGTGGACCCCGTTTCCCCCTGTTCTCACCTACCATCAAATGTGGATGTGGACTCAGTTTCCCTGTGTTCTCGTCCACCATCAAATGTGGATGTGGACTCAGTTTCCCTGTGTTCTCGCCCACCATCAAATGTGGACGTGGATCCAGTTTCCCCGTGTTCTCGCCCACCATCAAATGTGCACATGGACCCAGTTTCCCCATTCTCGCCCACCATCAAATGTGGACATAGACCCAGTTTCCCCCTGTTCTCGCCCATCATCAAATGTGCACATGGACCCAGTTTCCCCCTGTTCTCACCCACCATTAAATGTGGACGTGGACCCCGTTTCCCCCTGTTCTCGCCCACCATCAAATGTGGACGTGGACTCAGTTTCCCCCGTTCTCGCCCACCATCAAATGTGGATGTGGACTCAGTTTCCCTCTGTTCTCGCCCACCATCAAATGTGGATGTGGACTCAGTTTCCCCCTGTTCTCGCCCACCATCAAATGTGGACGTGGACTCAGTTTCCCCCTGTTTTCGCCCACCATCAAATGTGGACGTGAACTCAGTTTCCCCCTGTTCTCGCCCACCATCAAATGTGGACGTGAACTCAGTTTCCCTCTGTTCTCGCCCACCATCAAATGTGGACGTGGAGTCAGTTTCCCTCTGTTCTCGCCCACCATCAAATGTGGACGTAGACTCAGTTTCCCCCTGTTCTCACCCACCATCAAATGTGGATGTGGACTCAGTTTCCCTCTGTTCGTGCCTACCTTGCCACCATGGCTCATTTCACATTCACTCAGGAAAGGAAGAAACATTATTTTTAATAGGCACGAAGGCAGTTGTTTTTAACCTAAGGAACAGGATATAATTCCAGCAATGGAAATTACCAGCCGAGTGGGTCTGTGTGAGGTTTGGAAGAAAAAAAGGATTTTAACTTCCCCTCTCTGTGTGTGCCCACCTCCCCCAGTTGAGAGTCACAGATTTCATTACTTTAATTTTGAGCTTAAAATAATTTGACAGCCTAACAAAAACTACTACAGTCCTATAAAATTCTGCTTGTGTGTTTGGCTTTTCAGTTGCTTGGCTTAATATGGTAAATGAATGCATTATGAGTTGTTATTTTAGTAATTGCTATAAAAATTAATGTATGTTATAACCAAGTGTTATAAAGTTAATTTAGCACCAAAGTAAAGCTAAAGCTGCATTGATTTCCCGCTGTACTTGTGCTTAAAGACGGCTCCGTGAGGCAGGCGCTGTGACCCTGCAGGCTGGTGGGAGCAGGTGCCACCTGGCTGGTGCGTTCACTGCCCATCCCCTCTTGCTGCCAGGCAGCTTTGCAGTTTCCAGGCTGTGCGGGAGTTGAGGCCGGTGGTCAGTAAGAGATGGTGGGGAGTTGGGTGGTGCAGGTTGACGTGGGGTGGAAGGAGGCGTGGAGAGCCTGGGAAAGGCTGGACAGCAGCTCCGGTACCTGCACAGGGGGGCAGGGTGCAGCGGCACGGGACAGTGAGTAGCTCCTGGAAACAGCCCTTGGGGTTTTTATAGATGAGTCTGTCTTCAGCTCTGCACCCGTTTCCTGCTGAGTCCGGGTGGAGGGTGGAGGCGTCGAGCGCTTGTTTCTCCAGGTGAGGGCCCATCGGACACAGCCAGTGTTTCCTGGAGTCCCCTCACCTGGGAACGTGCCCCTGCTCTTCTCAGAACAAAACAAATCTTAGTTAAACTTGACACATCACCTTTCCAGAAGGTGTTTAAGTCTGTATGCCTGTTAAGTCACCTAACTTTAAAGAGTAATGATACAATATGCTTCTTTTTAGGGGAGAAAACCTAGCTGATTTAAAAGATAAAATCAGACGTTGGGGTCGCAGCATTTTGGAGGAGACTCAGTTTATGTCCTAGTGGGCAGCGGTGTTTCCTTGACTGTTGTGTCTGCTCTATTATTACATTACAGAGGTGACACTTCAAACATAGGGAAATGGAAGGCAAAACAGCCCCCCCCCATTCAGAGATAAACATTGTCAACATATTCATGCACTTCCTTCTGCTGTTTTTGCTCTTCACTTTTTATTTTAAGACCACGTTCGTAGGATGGATATATAATTGTTTATGGTGACTTTAAAAGCACCTTTTTTGTTAAAAAGAGTGTTTTTTCATTCTGGAAAATTTAAACATGTTTGGTTTAAAAATTGGTTATAATACCACCGTGAAGTCATCAATGTTTTTATACATTTTCTTAGTCTCTTTATGGACTTAATATATACAATTTAACAAACTGGAAATAACGTAATTTTATGAGTAAAATGTTTCTTGCCATTAGAGATGGAGCAGAGAGGAGGCACAGGGCTTCCCACTGGCTGAGGTACTCCCAGGGTATGACCAGCGGCCTCCCAGGTTTAGGGTCTGCACGGAGTAGGATTTCTAAATCACCTTACACCACATCCCCTGCAGCCATGTGCCCCTTTGATAAGGGGGTGTACTCTGATAGAGTTTTCAAGACAAGACTTTGCTGGATCTGAGGCTGTTTCAGCTGCTTCTGGAGACGGCAGCTCTGGGACGTTTGTGCCAGCTCTCCCTCAAGACCCCACGGATGCCACATCCTCATCTTTTGGAACCCAGTGTTGTAGAGGAGAAGTCTGAAGCCAGTTTGATTTTTGCTTCGTCATAGGAAACTGATGTTTTCAGGCTTTTCCCCTTTATTTCCATAATGAAGATGACGTCCCACCTCATCCAGAGGTGTCTTTGTTGTCTTGTTGGGAATGTCCAGCCCTTAGGTGCCTCTTCAGGTCCTCAGTCCCTTTCTCAACTTCCTTGCAATCCTCCCCATCTCATCCATCTTCACTGTAATTCTGTTATTTTTTTCATTTTTGCACTCACTTTCCCATGCGACTTTTGTTCTTGTTTCACAGATGCCCGTGCCAAACTTTATGTTTGAGGCTGGGGGGCCGTGTTTCATTCTGTCTGCCTCTGCATGTACTTTTGAGAAGTGGGGTTGGAGGTTGCCCCCCAGGTGCTGTTTCAGCTGGACCTGCCCAGACTCTGTGAATTGGGGGCGTCGGGCAAAGCCCATGTGGCTCTATGGTGGGCCGTGTTGCTGAACCGTACATCTGAGGTTTGGGGGCCGTGTTTCATTCTGTCTGCCTCTGCATGTACTTTTGAGAAGTGGGGGTGGGGGTTGCCCCCTGGGTGTTTCAGCTGCACCTGCCCAGACTCCCTGAAGTGGGAACGTCGGGCAGAACCCGTGTGGCTCTACGGTGGGCTGTGGTGCTGACAGAGCAAGAAGCCGCACTCCCAGGACGTGCTTGCAGGTGTGGGCAGGTCTGGGATTGTGACAGGATGATTTCCTTCTCTAAAATACATCTCAACTGTTATCCAGAGGCTTGGCTGTAGGCTTTCAACAGCTTCACTCTTCTTAGTGACCAGGAGAAAATTCACTAAACAGAGCTGCTGTCAGGGTTTAATTAGGAATCTGCGAGAGGCTGGCGGGGCAGCTCCCTCTGCAAGCCTCCTGCAGCCTCCCCGTCCCCACTCTTGGGCCCAGCCACCTGCCTTGGTCTGTGGAGGATGCACATTCTCTGTTCTCCTAAGGGGCTCCTGGACTTCGGGACAGCCTTGGCAAGCTGATGTGTAACTCCCAGTCTCTTCTCTTTTTAAGTAAGAAATACACTCATGGAATCCTGATCTTCTAAATTGTTTCATCTTTTTAAAACAGCCACAGCTTCCTAAGCCACCTTGTGTCTGAATGTGAATCACTTGTTATTTTTCACTGCAGAATGAACAGAACTGGAATCATAGGATTTAGAGGGTGATGAAAAGACAGAGGTTAGCATATTCCATTTTCTCACCTCTTCCTTACACTTTTTCCTTAAATGCACCCCTTGTACGTCTGTGAAGTTCTTCCTAATTCTGTAAGGTCACTCCATCCTCAAGTGGGACATTTGTGAACAGTAACAAGTATTGATGTGTGCAACTCTGCAACCCAGCTGGAATTAATGCTTTTTATTTATCAATGGATGGTCATCGGATGGCCAGAGGGATTCCCTGTGCATTGTGGGGGTCCCTGTGCCTGCTTGTGAGTGACATGCACATGGCGAGGGCTAGGGAATCGCAGCCTCTGTGATTTGAGTAGTGACATCATTTACGCAAGGCAGGTGGACGACTCTGAGCCTGGCATGCTCCTGGGTGGCACAGCACAGCTGACATGGAGTGGGGCAAGGACTTGTTCCACGAGCTTCTGTGTTTTTTGTTTTGTTTTGTTTTTGTTTTTGAGGTGGAGTCTCTCTCTGTCGCCCAGGCTGGAGTGCAGTGGCGCGATCCAGGCTCACTGAAAGCTCCACCTCCTGGGTTCACGCCATTCTCCTGCCTCAGCCTCCCGAGTAGCTGGGACTACAGGTGCCCGCACCACGCCCAGCTAATTTTTTTGGTATTTTTAGTAGAGACGGGGTTTCACTGTGTTAACCAGGATGGTCTCGATCTCCTGACCTCGTGATCCGCCCGCCTCGGCCTCCTGAAGTGCTGGGATTACAGTCGCGAGCCACCGTGCCTGGCCTGTTTTTGTTTTTTTTTTGAGACAGAGTCTTGCTCTGTTATCCAGGTCGGAGTGCAGTGGCACGATCTTGGCTCACTGCAACCTCCAGTCACTGCAACCTCTGCCTCCCAGTTCGAGCAATTCTCTTGCCTCAGCCCCCCAAGTAGCTGGGATTACAGGCATGTGCCACCATGCCTGGCTGATTTTTGTATTTTTAGTAGAGACAGGATTTTGCCATGTTGGTCAGCTGGTCTTAAACTGTTGGCCCCAGGTGATCCACCCGCCTTGGCCTCCCAAAGTGCTGAGATTACAGGCATGGGCCACTGCACCCGGCTCTGTGTTTGACTCTTAAATCTTCTTTTTTTTTTAATATTTCTTTTTCTGGACGGCCACTCAGTGGATATGGAGGAAGAGTTCACAGATATCCGTATTACATTTCTTTCTTAAATTAGCCTCCCTCGAACACTGCTATAGGGTACAGACGCATGAAGGGCTGAAAGGATGTTTGCGTCCCAGTAAGTGTGAGCGTGGGGCTGGTCTGTGAGACCCCAGTGCCGGTGAAGGCACCCATGTGCGATGGCCTGGGACGGGGGTGTGTAGAGCCCTGACTGTGGCACACACCCTTCAGCTTTGATGTTTCAGGCCATTGCTCTGGTCGTCAGTGAGCAGAAGGTCTAACAGCAGTGACATTTATCACTGGCTGTGTTGGCCAATGTGTTAGGAGGGTGAACCTGTTTGACTTAAGCTGCTTGACTGGTTTGCATTTAAATAGACACCTGGTGACCTGGTGCCTGGACACTTGCTCTGTGACCTGCCCCACGTGGCTTCTCCCTCTGCTATGCATTAGGTGAGATGGGCGTGTTTAGGGTGGTGTGGCCCTAGACTGGAATGCATTAGAAGTGCAAACCCTGCCCCACCCCAGACCTGCCCCACCCCAGTGTGACTTTTGGAGATGGAGGCCCAGCATCCTTCACCTGCCCTCCAGGTGGGACTGAGGATGCTGAGGTTTCAGAGCGCTGCTTTGCTGGCACACCAGCAAGTCCTGCTTAAAGAGGCCAGGATCTGAAATGGAAGGTTACCAAATTGTATAGCAGAAAAATAGAAACGTTTCCTTAGAATGGGTGTAGGAAGAAAAATTATTTCCTTCATCATATCTGGAAAAGATTTCAAATTAGTAACTAGCACTATTTGGAATTATTAGTGGTCTCCTGTATTTCTTTTTATTATTATCATTTTTTTTTTTTGATACAGGGTCTCACCCTGATGCCCAGGCTGGAGTGCAGTGGTGCAATCTTGGCTCCCTGCAACCTCCGCCTCCTGGACTCAGGTGATCCTCTCACCTCAGCCCCCTGAGTATCTGGGACTACAGGCATGATACCACACCTGGCTAATTTTTGTATTTTTTTTTTGGTCTTGCTATGTTGCCCAGACTGGTCTTGAATTCAAGCATTTCTCCTGCCTCAGTCTCCCCAAATGCTTCTGTACCCCTGCCGCAACAAGGAGGGACAAGAGGTGTGAGCCATACTCCCGGCCTCCTGTCTTTCCTTGTTGGAGCAGGGATGTAAAAGCACTTGCCGCAGCTGACTTGAGTATATCTCCTTTCCCTTTGTTTTCCTCACGGGTAACCTGGCAGTGCTGTGCACCAGTGCTGCTGGCCAGCTGTTTTTTCGATGGACTGGCAGAAAATCAAGCTGAGATCTGGGTTCCTTTCTCCCTGGGTACTGACCAGGTGGGAGAGGAGGGACGTTATCTGAGCGTCATCTTCATGAGGGCTGGTGGAGAAACGTCAACTTTAAGGTGCCTGGGATCTAAGGCATGGAACCCAGAGTGCAGCGGAACATAGGGGATGTAGCCTTGGGAGTGGAGATGTGCGGGCCGGTGCCCTCGTTCCTGGCGGGATCTGAGTGCAAGAACAGGTTGGTGACCCAGCCGAGGTCACGGAGCAACGTGCCAAGACCTGCCTGGATGCATGGCTGGTGTCCGTGCTGGCCCCAAAACTGCCCATTTGGGGATTCTCTGCAGTTGCAGACCCACCTAGGGGTCCGGAGAGCGTCCCAACCGTGACCTCAAAGAACGAGGTGTTGCCTTGAGATGCTCCAAGGTGAGGGTAGGATTTTTTTTTTTTTTTTTGCAATTAGCAATAATTTGTTGTGAATGATCTTGGACCTATTTTCCACTTCTTTGTATAGGAAGAGAGACAGAATAAAAAGTCTCAATGTGCCAGATGCCATGTAATGAAGTTGTGGGGTTAACATTGTTGATTATTAGGTAGCATCACGTTAATTGGAACATATTCACACGTGTCCACAGCGTGTGCGTGTGAGTGTGCGTGTGTCCGATGAGCACGTTGGGTTGGGGTCGCTGCTGGTTCATGCAGCCCCTCTGGGTGGTGCTTTCTCTGTGACTTGCCCAACACCTTTGCTGCTGTCTCTGTTGGAGTTCAGCCTTGACCAGCCTTGCTGCCACCAGGTTCTCGGGGCCTGTGCACCCTCTTCCCGGCGCGCACCCTCTACCCCGCGCGCACACTCTTCCCGGCGCGCACCCTCTACCCCGCGCGCACACTCTTCCCGGCGCGCACCCTCGTCCCCGCGCGCACCCTTGTCCTCCGTCGTGCCCACCCGGGGGGTCTGCTGTGTGTTTCTACTCAGGCCATGCCCGCCTCTTGCTGTGAGCTCAGTTTATTGAGGTGCGGTGAGAAACCAACAGAGGGAGCAGTGTCCGAGGCTGTCAGAGTGGGAGGGAGCCTTGGGCATCTCTTCCCCAGCTCTGGCGACCCACCCTTCGCGATGTAGTGCTGGGGAGACAGGTGAGTTCTAAAGGTAAGGCCCGCCGTGATTTCCTGAGTCTTAATTATCTAACACTGGGCCATTTGCCCTGTCGCCCCATCGAAGGGCACCTCTAGAGACAAAGCAAAGCCTCTGGTGGCCGTGGGCAGGGCGGCCATGCCTGTCTGTGGGTCCTGTAGAGCCTACCCGGCCACCAGCCGTGGGAATGTTCAGGCACTTGCCGCCTGTGGGAGGTGTGCGTTAGCCATGTGGTAGGTGCTCACGCGTGGAGGGACAGGCACAGGCCCACAGGCGTGGCAGGTGTGGGAGAAAGTGCGCAGAGTGCCCAGCAGATGCCGTGTGGTCAGCGGAAGCCGTGAACACAGGCCGGGCTCGGGAGACACATTTGGAAATACACTTTAAGCAGCACCAATGGATAATGCTGCGATTTGGCTTCCTCCCATGGTCCAAAACACGTTCTAGTGATGCCGCTGCTTTGTGTGTACCTGAGACAAGGGTCTACGTGTATTAGGGCCTTGATGTAATCTGTAAAACGGGCACAGAATGCCTGTTTCAAAGAGGCAGTGGACAAGAAAGCGTGCTCTCTTCAGTGCAATGAGAATGCTTCATTGTCATAAGCAAAGTAAAATGCCTCCAAGGCGAGCTTGCCATGCGTTTAATGACCTTGGACACGAGCTTCCTAAACCTGACAGAAAGTGCTTCCAGCGTGGCGTCATGCAGTGGCTTCATGCAGTGGCTTCATTCAGTGGCTTCAGTGGAGAATGTGCATGTGCGGCTGATACTGAGAGCTGGGCAGCACCCTCCTGACCTGAGGGGTCCCCATGTGTGGACCGTGAGCCGGGCATCCTGACGTGACAGGTCCCCATGTGTGGACCGTGAGCCGGGCATCCTGACCTGACAGGTCCCCATGTGTGGACCGTGAGCCGGGCATCCTGACCTGACAGGTCCCCATGTGTGGACCATGAGCCGGGCATCCTGACCTGACGGATCCCCATGTGTGGACCATGAGCCGGGCAGCACCCTCCTGACCTGACGGGTCCCCTTGTGCCCATTGTGGGACCTCCGTCACTCAAGCAAGTGACACACGTCAAACTGAATGCAGGAAGAAGGGTCCAGGATTGCGTGCGGGCTCCGTGTCTCATCCTTCTGAGGCCTTCTGGGAAGCCAGGAGGGCAGTGGGGTCTTTTGCGTGTTTCCTCCTGGTGGCTGTGAATTTGTAGCAATGGCTTTTTGCAAAAGGGACCGGAGGCGGAATCAGACCCTGTCCTGGAAAGGATGACGCCTTCGCGGGCACCTCTTTCCACCACTCCAGTGCTCCTGTGATTTTCAATATGTGCACCCTGCAGACTTCAGCCTGTTGGTGTCTTGGGGGAATAGATACCAGGATTGTTCCAATGTCTGCAAACCTGAAACAGGAATTTCTCTGCGTTAAGTTGGTCACCAAAATGGGAGGTAAGGGGAGAGGGGAAGGAACTTCTTGGCCTCATCAGCCCTTTTCTTGAAACTCACAGTCAAACTTTGTCAAATTCTAGATGATGGTGCTTTAGTCGATGCATTTATGTATGTTATGTCTCGTTTTCTGAGTATGGTGCTTCGAGAATTTAAATATTAAGGTGAAATTGCCATGCACGGTTGAATTGGCACCATAATTTAACTCTCTGTAAAGCCTTTTGGTTTCCTGTTAGAGCGACTTACCATTTTTTTGAGTTAACTGAAGCAAACTCTGCTGTCAGCACAAAGGAGCCACTGTATAGTTAGGATGTCAAATTAAATAGAATTCTCCTAAATGGAGCGTGCTCTTTCCATAAATTTTAAAAATTCATTTATTCATCAAACACATATTGAGTACTTATCGCCCGGGTTGCTAGTCACTGTTCATATATATTTTTAAGGAATTACTTCCACCTAGCTCTGAAATAACATTGCATTTAGAATTTAGCCCAGAGGTGATTAAGCATGAACTTTTCACAGCAGTCTTGTTTTCATTTTTACTTGAGAACATGTTCTCAGACTCGGTGCCCAGCTGACGTTACCTTGCGTTGCCCGAGGCTCACGCCTGGCTGGGGCTGTGTCTCTGAGGCTTTAGAGCAGGAAGGAAGGGCTGCCAGGCGTCTGGCCCTTCCACGTTTCCCTGGGGGAGGGATTAGGACTTGGGCAGGAGTCTTGGCTTGTCTTACTGGATTAGCTGGTGTCTCTCAGTCAGCTCTGTCTTGGTGTTAAGCTCTGGACTGACTCTGACCTCTGAGTGGCAGAGGAGAGGACGGTGATTTAGAATCAGTCATGCAGACCGGGGCACCCAGCGAGTCTCGGATAAAAAGTGGTGGCAATTGATCACTTGCCCTTTTGGGAGAACTGTGTGGATTGACTCAGACCTCTTTCTTTTGATTTTATCTTGAGACTTTGTAGAAGCAAAAATGCCTTAAAAAAAAATTAAGTGATGGGCTTTTGTAATGTCTGTGTCTCCCCAAGATTCACAAGTTGGAATCCTCACCCGCGAGGAGATAGTGCTAGGAGGGGGAGCTTTGGGCGGTGAGGAGGTCGTGAGGGTCTCATAAATGGGATTTGTGCCCTCGAAAAAGGGACTACAGAGAGTTCGCTCGCTCCTTCCACGGTGTGCGGACCCAGTGAGAAGGCGCCGTCTATGAACCAGGAAGCCCTCACCAGGCAAACCTGTCAGGCCTTGACTATGGACTTCCCAGCCTGAGACTGAGACTGAGAGCTGTGAGAAATGAACTTGGGTCATTTGCCAGCCCCTGCCCAGCCTGTGGTGTGTTGTTAGAGCAGCCTGGGTGGACGAAGGCAGGTTGTAAATTTTCTGTCGTACTTTCTGGCTTCAGATACTTTCTAGGGAGGTGTCTCGGCTGCCCGCGGCCCCTCCAGACGTTTCTGATTCGGGGTGTGGTGCTGGTCGCGGCCGTGCCGTCAGTGACCAGGAGCAGGAGCTCGCGCCCCTCGTGAACCAGCAGCCTCACCCAGAAGCTGCCGGGAAACGTTTGACAGAAGGTGATCGCGCCTTGAGACTGAAACTTCCTGTTTATAGGGAATGGAGGTGCATAGCAGGGAATTTAATGATGGCCCGAGAAACAGATGCCTCTGAGGTAGGGGACATTCTGCAGGACAGTGGTCTTGGACTCTTGAAAAGTGAAGATCACAGATAAAAGGGGTGCGAGGCTGTCCCTGACGAAGACGGGGAAGGAGAGTCACTCGGCACGGTGGGCGTCCCGGATAGAAAAGACGTTTTTGGAACGATTGTGCTACCTGAACATAACCTGGACAACGATGCTCTGAAATCGTTCTTGTCTCCTGATGATGGTACTGCGGCTGCAGAGGGGCCCTTATTCCTAGGGAACGTGTGCCTGAGGACTCGGTGAGGCAGCAGGAGCCTCTCACCTTCAAGTGGCTCCAGAGGAGAAACAAATCTGTCTCTCTGTCTGATCTACAGAGAGAGTGAGAAAGCAAATCTAATGAAATGTTAGCAGTTGTTGGAGCTGCACGTGGAGAAAACTTGGCCACTCATTATACTGCTCTTCTACTTTTTAAATATGTCTGAACATTTTCATAATGAAAATGTGAGAAAGTACAAATAAATCTGGAAATTAGAACGGAAGTGAGCCCAGCCAAGCGCTCTTGGGTTCAGCCGGGAAGAGCCAACGGTCCGTTGGTGTTCTCTCCACTGGCCGTGGGGATTTCCTCCTCCTGGGTTCACCACCTAGTTTTCCTTGTGATAGTTGTTTTATACATAGCTATGAGCATAGGTGATACTGAAAACACACGTTTAGTGTGGTTTGTCATTAAGAATTTGGAGAACTGGCTAAATAAACCACTTGTACAGAGTTGAGATGAGCACTGCCTGCCTCAGCGTCTGTGGTAACAGCTTCACTTGGGTGCAGAGCTTGGCAGAGGTTTGAGTGACTCTGTCTCGATGGTCCTCTGTCAGAGGACGAG